>NC_086175.1:69129739-69429739 GCF_023053635.1 Elgaria multicarinata webbii
ATTAGAAATGACAAGGTCTCATTTGCTTGCTCAAAGATTGGAAGCACTGTTTGTACAGTGACTGCAACATGTGCCTATACAATTCAAATTCTTTCTGCTCCCCCAGCTCTCAGGAGCCTTTTAATATCAGAGAAGCTATGGTCATGCAATGAAAGATTGACTGAAATGTCCCATTGTAACATCAGAGGAGATCAGCTTCTTGCTGTCAAATGATGCAACCTGCTAGTACCCTTTTATTATCGCTACAGCACCGCTAACAGATTTCCCTGAAGTCCCAGTTGGTGTCATCAAGACCAACATTGGCCCCAGTATTTTTGTATTTTCATGCACTGTATGTCAGGGGTGCACAACCTCAGGCCCGAGGGCCAGATCTATTCCTCTAGAGATCCCAATCTGGCCCTTTAAGGTTCACCAGATGGCCATGCCCCTTTCCCCTAACCACTGATCATTTGATGGTTTCATGGCTTATGTACAGTTCCCCCCCTTCTAAAAGGTTGGAATACTTCTCCTAAGGCTTAGTTACTGACAATAAGAGCTTTATGCTAAAATATGCAGTGGTTTTTTTAAAATAATAATAATAATAATAATAATAATAATAATTATTATTATTATTATTATTATTATTATTATTATTATTATTATTGCCTTGCCCCTTTTGCCTTCAGCACCACCCACCACTAAAATGCATCTTCCAAGAGCTTCTCCGAAATTAAATTTGGCACTTGGACTGAAAGAGGTTATGTACTCCTGATCTAAGTGCTTTCCCTGAGTGCTTCGGAGCTCCCAGGAATATTAATCACTAAGATTTGAGGGGAATTTGTTTGCTTTTTGTTTTTCTATCTGTTGAATCAAAATCTCTCTGTAACCAAGTGATATGCTTTAGCTTTAACCCTAAAGCCAACGGTGACAACCAAGGTGGCTGACACCAACTCCTTACTAGTGTAAATGTGCCCTCAAATAGTCTCAAACCTTGGGAAATTTCCCTAACTATAACTGAAGTAAATATTTTTCTGTGTTAGAAACTTACCATAGACTAGATTAGAGTTCTGCTGTTTTAGCTCTTGAACAATATCAACCACCATTGCAAGGAATGATTTGTCTCTTGTGTAGCCTTTGGAAGGATGAGAGGGGAGAAAAATTAAGATGACGTGAAAGACATATTTCCCCCAAAACTCTGGAAGAATGGCTATTCTTTAAAAAAAGAGAAAAAAATAGATTTGAGTCAAAATACAACTCTGTGTAAAAGAACCAGTTCACTTGAAGTTGGTTCTTATCACAACTAGCATTTCACCAAGCTCTCACTCAACCCATAGTAGACAGGCTAGCCATGGCATGCCAAACTGCCAACCATACCTGTGATAAATGTTTCAGACGACCTGTTCATCATGAACTAGGTTCTGTCTAAACTTTTTTTAAAAAAAGTCTGGCCTCAGTTCCTGTGGTTCTTTGAACAGACCTGTAGCTGTCTCTTATAGAAGCTGCAATGGGCTTGGTATTGAAAAGTTATCTGCATGGACATTTGAAAGAACTATCTTTCACAGGCCTATCTTTTCACAAGTCCAGAGGAATAAAACAAAACTCATACACAACTCCCCCAAAGCAAGTTCCCAAGCAGCCTCCTCTGGTGGTAACCCAACCTAAACCTCTGCCCCCAAAATGCATGATTAGATTTTAGTCAATTCACACATGCAGATTGGCTATAGCATTTTGACTTCCTTTGCATTGTGTGAATCAGCAATCACAAAGTCCCACAGACAGCATTTTCATCTTTATTGTATTTTTTAGCTTGGCCAGTCCAAGTATGGAAGACAGAAGATGGAAATGGTGCTATTTACCAATGCTAGGGACCCCCTGCCCTCGTAGAAAAATAGCGTGGGGTGAAATTGAGCCCTCCCAACTACTCACCCCCCACCCCCAACTAAATCATAGTGGGTCCAAGGAAGTATGGAAGACTTCCCATCAACACTGGGGAATTTCTTCCCATATGGCAGCAACTGGGAGGGAGATTCACTGTCCTTTTACAGCCACTCAGATCAGGTGGAGCACCACCTGACTCCAGCAGAAGTACAGCAGCTCAACATTATCTCTGAGGAATACAACAGAGGATAGGTTAGGACTGGCAAGAGGAAGCACAATCTAACTATCCATATGGGGCTTACTGTGAGGCAAAGTGAACACTAATTCACAAAGCCAGAAATGTGCACAATAAAGTAAGCATGAGCTGAATAAGTGGTTTGTCTCATTCCCACCTTGCTCTTCAACACTGTTGATTTTAGTAGGTAATTCAGATGAATTAAGGGCAAACTTTGCCCTGGATCAAACTACCTATATAAGAGTAACCCTTGTAAAGTTTTCTGGTCTCTTGTCAGTGCCTTTGAAATCCACGACACCCTTATACATTTTTTTCCTTGCAGTTATTCATTGATTTAGAGAGATTACTGCAGTGAATAATTTACATGTCTAGTGATCATTCTTCAGAAGGGCAGGATGGAGAGAAAAAGGACAAGTACACTTTGCAAGGGCCCAGAGGTCTAGGGGGGCCTGCCCTGGCTGCAAGTCATATTAGCATGAGGAAAAAATTGAGGCTGACTTGAAATTCAAGCTTGAGGATGTTTACAAAAATGCATTTTCCTATGGTTAAATGCACCTTCACCCCCAATCTCTCCTCTAGAAGAGAGGGTGTGTGGGGAGGAGAGAACACCTACACAGAAAACTCTAGGGCTGGGTACTTTGAGAAACAGAGAAAAATATGTGTCATGACATGGTCCCTTAGGGTCTCAGAGTCCCCTAGTTCCCTGAGGAATTTCCTATACACAGAGAGGAGGAGCCAATGGCATGACAGTTGATTGGCAGCAGGACAGACAGACAGACAAGCACCATAATAATTGGTGCAGTGAGACTAATATTGATAACAGGATTTATAGGCCTCAGAACATATGGGGGGGAGTCAGGCCTCCAGAGTGCATAGAAGAACTGGCACTAGATCCAGGGAGAGGCAATACTGTCTAAAGGGAATTTGTCACTTGTGCATAATATAGAGGTTTTTGAGGGCCCTTGGGCAAGACATCCTCATTGCCGTCCCCTCACTTAGAGAGTCTACTTTCTCACCACCACTGTCCCTAGCTGCTATTCCTCCTCTTTCTCATCATTTCCACCGCATGCTTGCTTGACAGGCCAAAACCAGTGAGCAAGTAGGCAGTGGCATCTCTTGTGTCTTCTTCTCACCACCACTGTCCATGCTGGAGTGAGAGGCAGATGAACAAGCAGGTTGGAATGGTAAAGAGGAGGAGTAGGGGGCTGGAATCAAAGAGAACAGAGTTACACAAGCAGTGTGGTTGTATTCAAAGGCAGAGTAGGGTTGATGAAAAACACTAATCATTTTAGATCATTTTTCCAAAATTAATTTACAAATATATTTTTAAAGGACTTACAGTAGAAACATCAACATGTTTTATGCTGCCAGTTGCCTTTAATAATATTGTTATGTGTTTGGGATCAGCCCAAAGGATTTTCTAGTGGACCCCTTACTGCTCATGCCTCTTATTTCAAAGAGATTCAGGATTCCTCCCAGCTTTGTAAAACTTGATCCTAAGATCAAGTTTTAAGCAGAACTAGGGTGTATTTGCCTTGAAGCAACACCTCTCAAAGACCTGATAATAGATAGCTGATGGCAGGAAACATTCTGTTGATGTGTTTTAATGGGAGCTGGGATGGAACAAGAAGAAATAGGTGAGGGTGAGCAAATGGCTCATTCTTTTGTCCTACTAGACCAAGGGGAAGGACTGAGTGAGGTCTGGGTGTATAGCAAAGAAGTCTGTGCTGGAACTTAATCTGAAAAGAAGACAGGGAGTTGGCTTGATCTCTGCAAGAAATCCTATGGCACTATGTATTAATGCTGAATTCCAATCTTATGCTCAGCATATATGTGTATGTGTGCATAAATAAAATTTATCTCATAGAAAGATCAACTGTCTCCAGTGACCTCCTTCTAAGGAAATTGAACCCTGAGCAAGTGCTGGAATCCCTGAAATGTCTTGCCGCTCGAATGTGGAGTGTACACATGTAACAATACTCTTTGGTAGAAACATTCTCTTATTTGGATTCAAGCCATGATTACTAATGTTCAATTAAAATAATAATAATTTGAAATGCAAAGCTGAAAACAGAGCTCAGTACCTGAGAAAATATTAAACTACTACCCTGCTTATCCATTTCTTTTGATGGCAAGGCTCAAGAAATTAAAAATTCCAAAGATGCTATGACGTTATGACTTTCTGATAGAGTTGTCATATTGGCAACTAGAGAACTTATTTTGCCTTTAAATTAGTTGAAGCAACCAGTGAGACCAGGCAGGGGTGGTTCTTAGCAGCCTGAGTGGAAGTACCAACAGGCATTAAGAGGCAGCATCTGAGTCAATGTCTGGGTTCGCACAACACAACAACCAACCATGAACAGCCAACCATGGTGGGTTGTTGTGTTGCCCAATCAAATGTGGTGCATTTTCTGCAGGGTGGCTTAATTTTTGCAAACAAGTCACCCTGAGAAGCCATGGCTTGTTGTAGGGTTGTTCATACCCATGGTGGGTTGTTGTGTCACCTGAACCTGGGAAAGTGATTTTATTGTGGGTTGTTGGATTGGCCTATGCTGCTCTTTGTGATCTCACCAGTGCTGCCACCAGCTGCCTTCGCTAGTAACTTCCTGTCCACCAACACTCAAACAGCACTTTGGAAAGATGGTCACTCATTTGCCCCCTTTTCTTCGGTGTCTCAAAATTGCATAGATGGGGTTGCAATTTTTAAATTACTATTATTATTGTCAGTCTTTGTCAAGTGTGTAAGAGCACACTTAAGTCTGTCTCATATGGGTAGTCTTGCCTAGTCAATTTCCTTATATGTTTTAGCTGTCAAAGGGAGCACCAAAGCGAAGTAGGTAACACAGAGGGAAATTGACCAGACGAGGCTGCATATAGGCTAACTGTGCAGAGTTACAAAGGACAGGGAGAGAAATAATAGCAAAGGAAAGGAGGCTCCCAGTCCTGCAATTCAGAAGAACAAAAAGTGGGGGTGGGTTGTTTTGTGAACAGAGTAAATGTACCAAAAGTGGGGGTGGGGGCACATACCATATCTCCTCCTTGGCAATGTAATCATCTCACTTTTAAGTGCTGAACTGACACGTCTTAGTGTCCTCCACCTTTTCAACACTTTCCTGAGTCTGCAGGTAGTCTAGAAATGGAAGTAATTACCTCCCCTGCATTTTTGCAGCACCTTTTCGGAGCAGTTACTGCTGCAGTTACTGCACTTCAGTGGATGTTAGCAAATCCCACTGACAATTTAGAAGAAAATACTGAGAAGGCATCTGCAAGGGGTGAAGTGAACTGTGGGGGTGGGGCACTGAGGTAGGCAGGTGTAAGTACTGCTGGTGTGGGCTCTGTCCAGCCACCCTCAAAGGGTTTTTCATTTGTTCTGTCCAGCCACCCTCAAAGGGTGTTTCTTTTTAATCTTTGAGGAACACTTGTGCATATTTAATAGCTGGGAAGTAAATGGTGGGCAACTTTGCATAAAATTAGAGGAAAGGCTGGGAAGTACATGGACGGGAAATTTGTGCACCTACAGCAAGTGTTCCAAAAAGGACCTGCAAAATGGAGGGGTTGCCAATATCTGCCCTTTCTGGACTTGCTGGAGGCTTGGGGAAGTGTTGATTAGTACCACTTCCTACTCCACCTCAACTGTTTTAAAGGCCAAAACATGTTATCTGGGTTGCCAATCTGACAACCCTAGTTTCTGACCCTGCTCTGATCCCTCCCCACTCACTCCCTTTGAAGAATGGGACAAAGCCCAGGTCATGAGTCACATTGCACTGCACAAGTACTAGTCACAAGAGATGATTTTGCCATTGAAAGAAGCCTTTCCCAAACATATATTTCACAGTTGTTATGAGCAGGACGTATGGGACTCACAGGATCATATTAACCTTTGTCCCTGTTTCTCCAGGTAGAAAGTAATATTAATCTATCATAATACTGTGTTTATCTGTATTTGGGATCTCCCTACACTACTATCCTACTATCCACTCCCCTTTGAGGGTCAAATGTTGCTTTCTAGTCTGTGAGAGCAGAGCGAAGGGAGCACAGGAGTATGAGACTCATTTTTCTCTGTTATGAGGTACAAAAATGAAACTCCCTCCAGAATCTTATATTAGCATAAGAACATAAGAAGGGCCATGCTGGATCAGACCAAGGGTCCGTCTAGTCCAGCACTCTGTTCACATAGTGGCCAACCAGCCATCTCCCAGCAATTCTATAACATCCTTAAAAACAATGTAACTGTATTCTAATTTTATATATATCACATCTAAATAAAACTCTGGGGGTGAGTGAATTGATGATAATGTAATATTATACTTATTTGCTAATTCTTAATAGTACTTTGCACCTAAGAGGGTTCATCTGGATATGGCTGTGCAAGTGCAATATTTCCCCCCAAAAATATTCTTGACCCACCCAAAGACTTATCCTAAGTACCCAGCACAGAGAATATAACTGTCTGTGGATGTTTGAATCCGATTCGCTTCAGTGGGTCAACTCCCTAAAAATCCAGCATCCTACAATTAAGCTGACCTGAACAACCCACAATACAGGAACAGAGCAATATTTTCAAATCAGCTTCAAATGGTATAGGCTTTATAGGAGCCTAGAGCCAAAAGAAACCTGATAACATTGAGAATAGTGCATGCAGAACATCTTTTAGCTGGCTAACTCTGGTAAGAGAAAGGAAAGCTGTCGCCATGCAAGCTTCAGTGAAGCTATTCTATCATTTTGCAAATGAACGTTTTCCTCAGGGAAAAAATTAGAAATATCTTCAAAACAAATGGAACCTGTTTATGCTGGAAATTCATTCCACTATATCAGTGCAATCTTATTCACTTTATTATTAAATATCTCCTTTTACTCCAAGAACTCCATGGAAACCAAAGAGAAAAATAATTTGTCAGCTGTGCAATACCCTTCATGGCAGAATAGCCTTTATGGGTTATAATTCCAGACCCGTATCATTAAATTTTCCCGTTATCTCTAGGTTTGAAAACACCTCCTTTCTCATGGAAGTTGCATAAATCAATATGGCAATCAATTTCATCCTGCAAGTTTTAGAACCAGTTTATACACAGCAGTAAGGAAATATACAAAATGAAATTAAAAACAGATGCACTGAATGCAATGAGGTGAGACCATGTTAATAATCTGCGAGACAGGAAATACTATTTTGTTGGACACAAAGCTTTATATCATAAACTTCCTGCTAAGGATTCTTTATAAATGCTTCTCAAAGGGTCAGTGCGGACATAATATCGGGTTATGTCTTAACCATGGTTAAAAGGTTGAGAGAAGACCATCTTTGCTCAAACTCTCCTCTGGAACTAATTCCTTCTTTTTGCTTTAATTACAGTTAAGCATTAACCTAGAACAAGGTTCCAGCAATTTTAGCCCAGCAAAGTATATTAGTTTTTTTAATTATCACAATCAAATTCTCACAGAGACAAAGAAGTACTTACCAGTAAGTACATAGTCATAATGGTTGACATTGTTCAATTTCAGTCCGTCATACAGTTCATGAAGTTCATCTGAATTTAACACCTGCCCCTTCCAATGATCATAACCTGAACAAAGAAGGAAACCAAAGGAAGTTTATGGCTTTATCTGACAATTGCATTCACAGGTTTCACTTAATGGTAACATTACATTAGTGAGAAAGGATCACCACACTACCTGACAAAACAAGTCAATGTTAGGTCCCCAATGACGCACAAGTAGGAGATGGTGAGATGGTTTGGGAACACATGTATGTAGTGTGCACACACACTTACTTTTGAGGTACATAATTAGAAACATATTTTAAGGAACAGAATGAGAAGTGTGGCACCTAGCAGGAATGGAATAATCTAGATCAGTTTTGAATCAGGTATCGCTCTCTTTGCTGAAAAGCCATTTTCCTATTACGAGCTGCAAGTGTGATGACTAAGGGGCTGTTCACACAACACACTAACACACACTCAGTGGGTTGAGTGTGGGTTGTTGTTAAACCATGGGTTAGCGTTTTGTCTAAACCCAGGACATTTTCTTCAGGGGGGTTTGTTAACTATTCTGAACAACCCAACAACAAAGCACGGGTTCCCTAGGTTACTAGTTTGAGAAAAATAAACCACACTGCATGGTTAACAAGCCATCTTGCAGAAAATGTCCTGGGTTCAGACAACACACTAACCCACGGTTCAATAAACAACCAACAATTCAACAAAATTCCACAGTCAATGTCTGGGTTCACATGTAACGTTAACCCACTGTGGGTCACGTTTGGGAGTGACCAACATGTGGTTAGTGTGTTGAGTGACGGGTGTTTTTCCTGCCCACGATTGGTAAAGTACCCCTCAGATACACGCTCTCTACAGTAGGGTAAGGGGCCTAGGGTGGCTTACGATGTCGTATAATGCATGAAATTGTGGCAACCATCAAGACGGACGCCTAGAGCATTCAGAACATCCAGTGACCCTCTAGCATTTATGGTCGCCATCACATAGCGAGGGCTGCAGTAGCTGTCGCAATGTCATTCCTGCTGTGGTGGCTGCTGGGATACATGGCTGCAGCAGTGGGAAGACGATGAAGGAACCATGGAACGGGGATGAATAAGGAAGCCACAGTCATGTGGGGGGACGTATGCACCATGGTTTCATTACCCCTCTCCGTGCTGAACAGGCCCAACTACTTAAGTGTGGTTTAGTGTATAATATGAACAACTCCTAAGGGTGTGTGAGCTGGGAAATCCCCTTTTCAAATCTTACTCACTCTCTCTCAGCCTCGAACCCCCTAATTTATAATATGGGTATAATAATACTGACCATTGTAAAGATTACTGAGACAATATATGTGACATATTTTGAACTTTCAAAAAAAGCAATATGTAACTGCTAATTATCGTACAACATGGACCAAAGACTAACTCTGAGTAGCCAACATCAACAAGGGGTCCACCACCACCCTTTCCTGACCATAGCTAATGAAGTTCAACATGAAGCTAATAACCTTTATCAGATTTGGGCAGGTCATAATTTGCTGGGTTAGAAATGTAAGATCATTAAAGGGGAGTGGAAAGGGCCTGTCTTTATCAAACTCATTCATACACAGTACAAATTGAGATGCACCAGAAAAGTCCCTGCTAGAGCAGCACCTAGTGCGCTACAAATATACCATCGCTGAGGGTATATTTGTAGCACACTAGACAAAGAGAAAGAGAGCACATGCTTGTGGAGAAGCAGCTCTCTGCCCCATTTAGCCAAGTCTTCTGTTGCTGGATGGGACACCAGCCAGGCCACACAGACATTACTATCACTGTTATAATAGGGATGCTAACAACACACAGAGACATGTATACACTTCCTTTTATAGTATGTGTATATAGGTCGGTTGAGTTAAGTGGTGTGTCCGATAGTGTGTCCCTCGGGAACTGGTCTGTGCATTTTCTCATTTAGGCTCAGCAAATCCTTGCTATTGTGCCTGTGTAGGGAATTATCGAAAGATGTAGCAGGTGGTGGCACGTAAATTTACAGCTTGAGAAAGAGATATCCGTGGGCTCCCAGCTGACATTACTCAGATTGCAGGCTGACGAATTACCTTAAACTTCCTCTGTAAAAGTGACTTAGTCCAGACCCTATCCTGAGGGATCCTCCATAGCCAGGACCAGATTGAGACATGCTGAAGCCCTAAGCCGTATCAAAATTCAGAGGCCCCATGCCATAAATATACAGAGAAAAAAGTATATTACATTATAATAAGAAAGGTAATGAAAGGGTAACAGCCAGCATTACGGGGTGCTTGTAGCAGTGTTAGATAGCCTGAAGATTTGTATAAAAGGATTAATAAAGTAAGTTGATTTGAACTTCTTTTAAACTAGCTCTACTTTGTGCTTATTACCTCCAGTACTAAGTGCTGCATTGCCACACTTTCTCTATGTAAGGCAACTCTGCTGTAAACCACACCAGGCTTTCCAACATATTTAAGCCAAAGCGATTTCAGTTTATTTATCTTACATCTTAGTTATCTCTAACATATTTAGCCCCCACCCCCAAGCCATGGCTTACTTGACTTGTTCCTAAATCCAGCACTGTCCATAGCCACAAAATGTCCTCATGCAGTATAAAATGGAACAAGGACTCCATCAAATTGACAACAGGTGAAGTAGTAAAGGAAAGCTTGCCATCTACCATAGACATACCATGCAGCCCTTGTTACTGCCTCAGATTGGTGGCTCACAGAAATGGCTAGGCTGGCAGCATTTAAACATTTACATTCCCCTCTCCCATCCCAGGGATGATGAGAGCTGGAAATACATGTGTGCATATGGATGCATATGCATTTCAAAAAATATTAATTAGCGTGGTCTGAAGATAGTAACTGAAGAGATGTAAGTCCTTCTAAGTCTTGTCGAGCATACCTAGGAGAGGACCGATATCAAATTCATAGTGACACAAGTTTAATGCCATGCCAGAATTATGAAGTTAGATGGTGCGTCAAAAATAATTACATGTAAAACAAGTGGGGCCTGCAATAAAATGTTGCAGTGTTCCCTGTTCAGCATTTCAGCCACTCCTATTTTATCAGCATTCCATGGCCTATCAGTATGCTGTGCTTTCATTGGGCTGTTTTTAGCATCCGCCCTTAGGGTTCCCACCCCCAGAAATTGTTTGTTCTTGCGCAAAGTATAGATTGCTCCAAGCCTGCTCATCTCCCCGCCCCTCTAGCGTGTGGATGGTGCTACTTTGGCTAAATAAGCAATGGCACTAACAGCCTGAACATCAGAAACAGAGGGATAATTCTCACCACACCTCCATCATATTAATCTAATTAGAACTGAAACTGCTGGATGTGGCCAGTCATGTAGGTGAATGAGTGAGGGTGCTAAAGCAAGATTAATCTATCATTTACAGTCCCTAGAAAATTATTTTTGCAGAGGAAATAAATCAGCATTAATAGTCCTGTCATTTATTTTGTGATAGCAGTTGGGGTCTTCCAAAGGTGGCATCAGAAAAAGACACATTTCACAAAAAATGAAAGAATAGAAGTCTTATCCAGCATGGAATCTATCAGCTGGTGAAATGATAATTATCCACATTAACTTTGGTTAGAGCAGGAAAAGCCAACTTGATGTCTTACAGATGTTTTGACTACAACTCCCATTAGCCCCAGTGGTCAGGGATGATTGCAGCTGTGGTCCAAAACATTGGAGGACACCAGCTAGCCTACATTTGCATTCGAGTGTTTATCCACCAGCTTCCTCTGCCCCTTCACATAAAGCTATTTGCATTTTGGCTTCTGACAGTACAAGAGTTCAAAGATGCATAGAAACCGTGCCAAGAACACTAAGGCATAAACATGGGGTGGGGGGTGGGGAACAGCCACAGAGCATTCAAGGACATAGTATCACATTGTGAATGACAGGGGGTATTGGGCAACCTGTAAGTGGGTCAGTACACTCAGCTTTTATCTTTGCAAACAAAGTTTCTAATGTCTGCTCTTTTTCCTCAGGAAAGAGAAATTTACCCTTTGCATTTCAAATTTCCCTTAATTCATTGTGTTTAGACAGTTTTGCTTAGTTAGCGGTCTTTTTCAACTTAGAGACAGTTCTGCAATAACGGTCCCTGAAGGCAGCTTTGCACATGCATTTAATTCCTTCGATTCCATGGTTTTCTTGATACATGATACTGACCAACAAACATTCACATATATACATATTCAAAATGAATACTTCTGGGGGAGAAAAATTGGATGTTCTACAGCCATAAATGTACGTGTGGAGTTCACCGCCAGGCACAGAGGGCTCATCTATACCAAGCAGGATATTCCACTATGAAAGCAGTACAAAAGGCAGGGGCCACACTACTGCTTTGTAGCGGTACTGAAGTGTTGGGGCCCATGACACATGCCATATATTGCTTTCATACCACTTTCATAATTTTATATTCTGCTTGGTGTAGATGGGTCCCAACAGTTGTCAGTATACTTCAGTACCACTATAAAGCAGTAGTGCGGCTCCTGCCTTTTATATATTGTACTTGTCTTTGGGTTTGTTTGTTTTATATATTTTATATGTCTCTACTACACATCTTCAATTGCTCCCAAGCATGCAGATACCTTCCTCTTTTTTCTTGTGGCTCTGTTTCAGCTCCAGTCCTGTTTACATTCAAACACTTGAATTCACTATTAGAAGAAGTTATGAGGTGGGAGAAGTACTCCAGCTCATCCAAATGTTTGCCTCAGAAACTTTACCATACTGCTTCTTCTGTTATCTAGTAGCGGTGCTAGCATATCAAAGATTCCTCCTTTTTGTTGGACCGGGCAACTTAGTACCCTTTAAAATGTTAGTATCTTTTCAGATATGCAAATAGACCCTTCTGGCTAAAATATGATTTCAGCTCATTTATGACTAATATATAGAGACATCTCCAAATACAGGAATACCTCTATTATACACCTCCTACTCATTTTATTTTAGGCTAAGAAAATAGGATGTTTTGTTAGCCTAAAATAAAACTGAACAGAAACTGAAAAGTATAGGAGTGGAGCTTGCTCCATTCTCTAATAGCTTTTATATTATAGCACCATCTATGTACATAATACTTCACAAAGAACAGGTATAGCAAATCCTTACCGCCATGGGGCTTATAATCTAAAATAGACACAGGGAAAGAACAGAGGAAGTGGAGCTATGGAGATATGCATAAGTTGGGGACAAATAAGTTATTATTTTAATTACACATATTTTGGTTTAGATACAGTAAGGTACAGGGACTAGGGCAGCCTTCACTAACTTGGTGCACTGAATCGGTTTTGGAATTAAACTACCATGAGCCCCAGCCAGCATGGCCAATGATCATGAATGCTGGAGGTTGTAGTCCAAAACAGCTGTAGGGCACGAGGTTAGGTGAGGCTGGCCTAGGAGTATAATCCCAAAGTTTTCCAGAAATTGTGTCTTTTTATTTATTTATTTATTTATTATATTTATACCCCGCTCCTCAACCAAAAAAGGCTCTCAGAGCGGCTTACACTTAGCAAAAAAGACAGTCCCTGCCCTCAGGCTTACAGTCTAATAAAGACATGACACACAAGGAACAGGAGTTCAGGAGGGAGGGGGGGGAGGAGAGAGAGAGAGAGAGTCCAACAGGAGCAGGCCGTGATGTTTCTTCTGCCTGCTCCTGTCCCCTTGTTCTTTCTTCTTCCCCACAGGGCCAAGATGACAGTTTTGATGGAGGCATTCCAGGAGACAGCAAGGGGAAGTGCATATAAGTTTTTTTCTTAGTGGTAGTCATTACTTGAGGAAACTCCAACTCAGCATCAGCACACATCAGTACATGGAGATCACCCACATTCCCTGCACTCTCATGGTCATTTTCTTCTGTTTCCACTCTTTCCCAACTGATAACGATACTATGTCTCTCCAGCAGAGTTTCATCTGTGAGTGAACCATCTTACAACTAAGGAAGCCTTCCCCAAATAGCCACCATCCAGATGTGCTACATCACAGCTCTTATAATCCCCAGCCAGTATGGCTAGCACATCTGAAGGGTGCCAGGTTGGGGAATGCTGAAGTAAGGCATCATCAAGGTCCCTCTGCAGCCCTGTGGAAACTGAATTAAGAAATGCGCTCTGTACCAAGCAGGGATTGGGTTTTAAAGTGGAGCCTTTGTCCTGCAAAGCAGACATTAAGTCCATGGTCCACAACAAGAAATCTCGAGTGTTCTTTCACTTCCTGTAAAGCATTAGGCAAGATGACATGCCGCTCTGTGGCACACTCCTCACACTAATAGGCTCTGAGAATCCTTCTTAATTTAAGCAGGGTCATTGCATGATTTCTTTCCATGTAGCTTCTCAAACTAGTTTGAGGGGCAATTGCTCTAACAACTGCTTCCATTACTTCCATCTCTGCATAACCCCATCAAAGTCTTAATTCAATCAGATCCACCAGGCTAGAAAAATCATTCTTTTTATTCAGAGCTCCAAACTGCTCAGCCACCTTAAATTCTCAGGAAAGATTTGTTTACTTGCGATTACTATTGCCACATCTTCCCAAGAAGTTCCCAACTGTGCTGTTCTATTCCTTGGGCTGTTTTACAGTGACAGCCCATGAGCTTCTTCATCAAATGTTTCCACTATTGAGATATTGAGTAATGTGTCCCAGCCATTCAACTTTTCTCTGCCACCTGGCTCACTCCTTTCCAGAGATCCCCAAGTATTTGTACAAACTTAGAAGGGCGACGTTTTGGAGTAGACACAGCTGTCCTCTATTTCCATATAGAGATTTTCCATTCCATTATTGTTTCATCTTCCTCTCACTGATTATGGCCTGAAAAATGGAAGCACAGCTGGCAGCTGCAGAGGCTCTCTCACCGATCAATGCAACACAGATTCTAGACAGAAGTTGATCACTTTACGGTAAACAGCAGCAGTAAGGCCAAAACAGACATTGCTTTCAATCTGTAACTAGCAGCTACGTCTTTTTCCTTTCCTTTTTCCTTTAAAGTAAGTGCAGGGGGGCTGATCTGAAAAGATCCCAGCATGGAGAGGGAAAGTTCAGGGTTTTTTAAAGATCCAGGACGCTATGCCTACTCTAGATTTTTTTTAAAAAAAAGGGGGGGGTAACCGCAGCTGCTAGAAATAGATTTAAAGTAATGTCTGTTTTGGTTCTAAACTGTCCTCTGCTACATTTTTAACATATTTGATCGCTTCTTTTGAGCCAAACAGGTTTTTTATTACTTTATACAGAGTGAGTTAACACTAAAACAGCATAATAACTGTTCCAGTCTCCAACTGATTCTCCAACTGTCAACTTTCCCCCTAAGTCAGCCCCCAGAACATTCCATTCCAACCACCACAGCAGTGTGGATAATGAACCATTCCACAGCTCTTCTTCTACATCATCAGTGTATAGGTGCTACTGAAAGCCATGGGATGTGATGAGGCTTACCGAGGGACAAAGTATATAAAGAGAATAGTAGAAACCCAAGTACAGAGCCCACATAGACCCCAACGGAGAGAGGGAAAGCAGAAGATTTCCCACCCATGGAGATATTGCAAGAGCAATTAGACATGTAGGAAGAAAACCAGCTAGAGAGAGAATCACAGAGATCTAAAGCAGAAAGGGGATCAAATAGGAGAGAGTGATGAGCTGTATCAAAGGTGGCAGAAAGGTCAAGGAAGATGAGGACTGAGTAGAAGCCCATAGATTTGGCAGTGAGGAGGTAATCAGTGATTTTTAAAAAAAATGAGGGCGGTTTGCTTACCATTACTTTGCTTTCTGCTTCTTTTCCGCATTTGAAAGGAGCTGAATTACATGGGAGGAGACCAGTGACCATGTGGCCTGTAATTTAAAACTTTCCAGCTCATATATATGAATGGGGTTACACTCCCCCTGAAGGACTGTGTTCACAGCTTGGGGGTACTTCTGGATCCGTCGCTCCAAATGACAGCCCACATAGAAGCAACAGCCAGGAGTGCCTACTATCAGCTTCGGCTGATGCGCCAGCTGTGCCCCTTCCTAAAGTTAGAAGACCTAAAGACGGTAGTGCACATGCTGGTAACTTCAAGGCTTGACTTCTGCAATGCGCTCTACATAGGGCTACCTTTGTGCCTAGTCCAGAAACTTCAACTAGTTCAAAATATGGCAATCAGGCTGGTCACCAGTGCACCTAGGAGTGACCACATTACACCAGTTTTAAAATCACTTCACTGGTTGCCAATTAGTTTCCGGGCAAAGTATAAAGTGTTGGTTATCACCTTTAAAGCCCTACATGGTTTGGGTCCAGGCTACCAGCGGGATTGCCTTCTCCCATACAATCCGCCCTGCACACTTAGGTCCTCTGGAAAGAATCTACTTCAGCCAGCAAAAACTAGATTGACAACTGTTACCCAGAGGACCTTCTCTTCTGCTGCTCCCAGACTGTGGAATGGCCTGCTGAAGGAGGCTCGTCAACTTAACAGTCTATCAGCATTTAAGAAAGTTTTGAGACTGATCTCTTCCGGCAGGTCTATCCAGTGCAATTTTAGGATTAGAAGGTGTTTTGTGGCACAACTTTGTCTGCACAGGAGAAAATCCCAAGGTATTTCAGAAGAATCAGATTTTTTGAGGTTTATTTTTAAGCAGAATAACCGAGGGAAAGAGTGGGAGATGTGCAGGATGCCCACATTGTTGTCAAAATGACTCGCAAACTTCCGTGAGTGGCCAGTCATGAGTGTGCTATAAATCTTTCATTTTAAGAAGTCCTCAGTGGTGTGCAGGTGGTAAAAGCTGATAGGAGAGAGTTGAAGAAGAAAGTGTTGAGGTAAAGCAAGTAAACCACTAATTCCAGACATTGGGAGTTAAAGAGGAAAATAATGAAGATGGTATTATGACACCATAGTTTCCGTTCATTTCCTATGTTGGCACTTCAACCTTTTGATAGTCCCACAAAGTACAGTTGCCTATTTTTTTCTGATTAATATCCTTTATATGTTGTAAAATTTGTATTTTTTACTTTCGTTAGGTATGGAGCTCCTAAACAGCCCATTTTATTGTAGATGTTCCATAAAAATATCAATTACAGACTAAGATTTATAATTAGTGAATTCCTTTGTTTCTCTAGTGATTTTGAACTATTATTAGGTACTTTCTTCTTGTTGTTGCCTTTACTTTGTTAAGCTTCTTTCAAAATACAATAAAATTACATTTAAAAAAGGAAAAGGGAAATTATGTGGTATCTGGAGAGATAGGATGGGTCAAGCAATGGTTTTATGAGAATAGGGGAAACAGAGGAGAGAGAGGTTGATAATGTACTGAGGAAGATGGATAATGGCAGGTGAGATGGCAACAAGAAGACAGGAGAGGACAGGATGAAGGGGGCATGGAAGATAATGGTAGTCAATAAATCATATGTGACAGGAGAGAAAGAAGACAAGATAGGAGGAGGTTCCAGAGGAGGGGCAGTTTGAAGGCAGGGAAAAAGAGAGAAACAGAGAGCTCAGAGTGTATGGATTTAATTTGAGCAACGAAGGAGGCAACAAAATCTTGAGCAGGGAGCAATGACAGGATGGGGGATATCTCAGTAGGCGCTTGGGATTCATAGAGTTGGTGTTGATCAGAGAGGTGAAGTTATTTATTCAGGATGATGGCAGAGGAGAAGTAGTAGAGGATGAATTTATTGTGGATGAAATCGGCCAGCTCTTTGGTTCTC
Source organism: Elgaria multicarinata webbii (assembly GCF_023053635.1). Classification (NCBI taxonomy): domain Eukaryota; kingdom Metazoa; phylum Chordata; class Lepidosauria; order Squamata; family Anguidae; genus Elgaria; species Elgaria multicarinata. Next base: position 69,146,990 of record NC_086175.1, read on the forward strand.
TTCCAGAGGTGTTCAGTTGCCCAGGAACGTGGATAGAGATACCAAACGGTGGTGGTGGGAGCCAGGGCTTGCGATGAGAGGGGCAAAGTGTTAATTGGAAGAGTGGGCAAGTGTGTTAAAAGTTGAGGACAGGGATGAATTAACAGTGCAAGATACACAAGCAAGAGGAAGCCACAACAGAGAATCAAGACGACAGTGCTTCAGAGGAACAAAATGGACTGATGGACTGGATGTCACAGGAGTAAAAAGAGGCTGAATGGGACTTGATGATGATCAGAAGATAGGCCAGAGACACCACAGTTCTTGCTGAAGATAAAAGCCCTAATTCTTGGTTTTACTGAATGTACGAGGAGAGGAGAGGAGTTAATAACAAATCTGCCAAATTCTTCAGAGCAGGCCAGAAGCCTATAAGGTTCTCTTTCTTTCTCCCCACCCCCAGATAAAGCCCTGTCCCCCAACATGTTTATTTTTACACTTTAGAGAGCATGACAAATTGAAACTGTTTCTCCTTTCCTCTCGTTTTATATATAAAAAAGAGCATCTACGTAGGCTGTGTGACAGCTCCTTTTATTCGTGCGTGAAGCGCAATGTCGTTTGGAGGTGACTCACTCACTCTAATCATACAGTAAATACTCCTTACAAGGCAACTTAGCAAATGGAGCTCCCTGGGGGCTTCAGATTGGAATGCTGCTGTATATCAGGAGGATTAAAAGGAACATTTTCTTGAGCATCACAAACAGTACAGCAACATCTTCCATTAATTTAAGAACAGGGAGGGGGGGAACGGGTGTCAGATGGCATTTTAATAGGCGTTTTTATTTTATTTTTGCCAATATCAAGTTTAAAAGTAAAAGAAAGAAGTGAGCATCAATGAACTGATTTCTTTGAATATACTGTAATATTTATGTATAAACAGCTGCTTACAGTGACAGATCAGTTTCAGTGTGCCGCTGGGTGGCCTTGGGGAAGCCTCTATCAACCTAACCTATCAGAGTTCTTGCGGGGATAAAATAGGATTCCTCCACATGCTGGCTCGTGCTCTTTGGAGGAAGAGCAAGATGCAAATGTTATAAGTAATTATAAATATAAATTTAAGTACGTAAGCATCTAGATATAAGCTGGTCATTTGGCACATCCCTAATTTTGAAGACAAAGCTGAATAAACCCTGAAAATGACAAAATTATTTGAGCAGGTTCTATGAATTCCCACATCTAATTCCACATTATATTTAACTCTGAAAATATTACAACATAAGAACACAGTAAAATGATCTAGAGTACATAAAAAGTTTTCCACTATATTTCTGGGTTCTTCATTTTTATTGCTATCTTGGTTTACTAAATAAAAATTCAGCTCAGATCAGAATCCATGTCAGATGAGCTAAAAGGCTGGATAAGACAATGAAGAAGTTTTAAAAAATGTGAAGTCTGTGGGTCAAAGTACACTTTATGCAGCATTATGTGGCATGCACCTCTCCAACTTGTTTTTGTTTATTCTAAAGTAAGTACATGCTTCCCAGATCCAGATTGGGAATATGATGTGCAAAGAGGGGAGGTTTAACAACCTTCACCCCGCCAGCCACTTCCCTCCCAATATTGTTTTTTTGCAAAGCCACTATTAGTGCCAATTGACTGCTTCTGGTTTGGTTCCTCATGTGTTCAGGACAAATATCTCCAGCAGGATACCAGGTGCATTCATGTAAGCTCCTTGCACTATTTAGTACCCCAATCACACAGGTTTCTGAATCATGCGGGGAGCCTATATGGACACAGCAGGCTCCTCGCTGCAGACATTTGCCCTGAGCATGTGGCAAACCAGAAGAAGCCACATGACAATAGGAGCAGGGTAATGACTAAGGCTAATGACCAAGGTGAGGGGGGTTGAAAACCACGTCTTATGAAGAACTGTTAAAAGAGCTCAGTATGTTTAGCCTGAGAAGAGAAGATTAAGGGGAGACATGATAGCAGCCTTCAAATATTTGAAGTTCTGCCATGCAGAACATGGAATAGAGTTGTTCTCCAGTGCTCCAGAGGGCAGGATCAGAACCAATGGGTGTAAATTGCAGGGAAGCAGATTTCAGACAAACATTAGGAGAAATATCCTAATGGTATGAGCTGTTCAACAATAGAACAGACTACCTCAGGAAGTGGTGGCTCTCCATCCCTGGAGGTATTGTAGCACAGGCTGGACAGCCATCTGTCAGGGATGCTGTAGAAGAACTAGGCACCTGACATTGTAGAGCCTGCATTAAACAGGGGTTGGACTAGATGACCTCAAATGAATTAATGTACCTTCTAACTCTACAATTCTATGTATCCAAGGTATGATCCAGCAGAGCAGTTCATAGTTCTTATGATATCACATCATTGAGAGCTTACTCCTCTTAATACCCATAAAGAAAGTAAGTGTTTCATAAGATTTATTTAGGATAGTATTTCAAGAGATATGTGCAAAAGTTGTAGGCCATTCTGAAAAATGGAAATTGAAGCCATTTATCTGAGTAGAAAGTGTTTGTTTGAAAAAACACTATATAACATTGAAGTAAACACAAAGAAACATTAATACAATGAAAAGTGACAAAAACTTCTGTTTTTAAAACAACTCAGTATTTTGTATGGCTTCCCTTAGAATGCAAAACTGAAGCAATTCACTTTGGTAGACTGTTGTGTAATTTTTTCAAGTAGTCCTGTGGTAAATTCTTCCAAGCTTCTTGTAGGATTTGCCATATCTCTGCTTTTGACTTTGTTTGCTTTTTGTTGATTTCTATGTCCAAGCAATCACACACAGCTTCAGTTATGTTGACATCGGGGCTGAAAGGTAAAGGTGTTTTCCCCCCATCCAGTCATTTTCCTGAAGGTACAGCATGATGAATCAAGATCTGTTTGTATTTCTCAGTATTCATGATTCCATTGATTTTGACCAGGCACAGATCTACACCTTGTGCCAAATCATTACAATCCCATCATGGTAATGCTATATCCCTCTTTCGCATTTATATCTTGTAGGACACACAATGGCATTTGTTGCAGTATTTTGGGTAATGTGGAATAAAAAGCTGGAAATAACACAATGAAAGCAGCATATGGAATGTGTAATATGTAAAGCAGTAGTGTAGATCTCCTTCAGATCCCCTACACCGTCGGCTGAAATGCACCCCCAGACCATGACAGAACCACTACCGTGTTTCACAGAAGGCTGCAAACAGGCATCAATGTACTTCTCGCCAACTCTTCTTCTGACATATTGGCATCTTTGTGAACCAAAGACTTCAAATTTTGACTCATTGCTCCATAAAATTTTCTGCCACGGGTTGTCACTCCATGCTTTATGATCTTTTGCATATTGCAATCTCTTCCATTTCTTGTAAGACTTCTTCTCACGGTCGAAGCATGTATGCCACATGACTCTGCCAGATTTCCTTCTATCCCTCAAGGTAGTGGCATTTAAGTACTATTCATCAGATTCAGACAGCTTTTGGGTCTTCCACTGCAATTTCTGTCTTCAACTTGCCCAGTTTCTTCAAATTTCTTTGTAACAGTTTGAATAACATATCTGGAAAAACTGGTTAGGTGGTTGCTGAAAATTGCCTTGTTGATGCAAAACTATGCTTTTATGTCTGTCAAACTGTGTTAGCTTAGCCATTTCCAAACCTTAGCCACTGTATTCTACCACCAGCACACCTGGTTCAGCTAATCAGTACCTCATTAAGCTGAATCTGGTGTGCTAGTACTGGAATTTAACAAATACAGTACATGGAATGAAAGTGTACATGGAATGGCTGGGATGCCTTGAGGAGAGGTTTGGAAAACAAACTTATGTTCTTTTAGCCATCTCACAAGACATCAATAACTTCTTGGAAAACACGAGGAATTCTTGTTATTTTTTAATTGTATTGAAGTTTATTCTAATGTTATATAGTGTTTTTCTGAGCAAATAAACACCTAATGCCCAGATAAATAACTTTAAACATAATTTTCTTGGGTGGCCTAAGACTTTTGCACAGTACTATATATATAGAGAGAGAGACAGACAGACAGAGACAGAGACATGCACTTACCTGTATGATTTGAAAACTGGACAGAGTTCACAGTATCTATTTCAAAGCCCAAAACCTGCAAAAAAGAACAGTAATTATATATGGAATTTCCCCATGTCATTCAAGGGTACCAATATATTTTTATGGGCCACCATATATCTAGTATATTGATAATACCAATAGGTAACTAAACAAAACCAAGCTACAATAACATGCTTCTGTTGAAAGCAAAACAAAGGGATGATAAACAGATTGACAAATAAACTAAAATAGTCAATAGTTTCATATTTGAAAGAAAATAATTAAATGCCAGCAAAAACAATATGCTTTGTCTTCCCTAAGAAGACAGTACTGCAGCTGTAATTTAAGGGAAGGAAGAGAGAAAAAGGGAGCATGCAATTCTCAGGATCCTGAGGGCCTCAAAAGAGAACTACTTTGTGAACAACGAAGGAATATTGTTTAGAGCCAATATTAAGATTTTGCAAGAGTAACTTTCTAATGTCTGGATTCTGGATTACACAGAACTATGATGGCACATAGGAAAAGAAATATAACTGAAAACAACCACACTTAAGGTGCGATGAGGGATATGTCTATAGTATAGAGGAAAGAAGTTAAAATCACCTCTACTTCTTAAATGTGACTGTTTAAACAGCAGCAACAGAAATTACAAGAAATATGCTATCTTTTCAACCACTGCAAAAGAAAGTCTTAACATTGCAAATATGACAGAAAAATCTGACATTTAATACATTTGCTCTCAAATCCCCTTTGGTAGGAATAAAATAATCTCCTCAAAGGAAAATCTACTATATACAGAACAATGAGTCATAGGGACACAATTGTAATCATGCAGAAATAATTGTGTATGATCCATTTTCAGGCAATTTGCTGGCAGGTTAATTGAAGCTTTTGCCAGTTACGCCGTGCACTGGTGGGGCATTGTCTTTTCCTTGGTATGACAGGGTAACCCCTTCATGTAAATGAAAGTCACAGGACTGGTTTGTGCCAGAAATAAGTTTCCTGCGCACACCCACTCAGAAAATAGCAGCAGAATGTAATGTAGAATGTCTCTTCCATCCCCTAGGGAAGCAAACGAGTTTTAAGAATCTGGCACACAAAATCAATGAAACAGCTAAACTTCTACTAGCTTTAAGATACAAACTGTCTCAGAGCCCACATAGCACTCCCCTGATTGGCTCTCACAAAGTCAACTGTATGAATGTGGCAGGTGCTAGGGCTGTGCAAGCTTCGGCTTTGGATTTCCGAAGCTTCGGCAGGCATTTTATGACGAATCTGCCATTTAGTGCACAGCCCTAGTACAAAGCGCGGAAAGACCCTACAACTCCCAGCATGCACTGCTAGGGAGGGACAAACTTACAGGGGGCCAGGAACAGCAGGCACTTGTGGCCTTGCCACCTCTGCCTCCAGCACGATCGCCCATCCACATGATCCAGACCACCACAAATCCCTGGATGAGTTGCCTCATGTTCCGCGAATACCCCGTAGCTGCCTACTTCTCCTAAGAGCCGTCTGCTTCTCCTCGCTGGTGGTAAAGGCTGGGCTCCCAAAAGCGGTAGCCCTCTGGGTCATCGTTTGGCCCACAACCTCAACATTAACTATGGTGGCTAGGTCTCATGGGAGTTATAGGCCAAAACATCTGGAGGGCCACAGGCTAACTACATTTAAAAATTAATAATAACGTGATAAGAAATTCTGTCACAGTTTTTTTTTAAAGTATCAGATGGGTGCAATTGTCTTCAGGAATGCCACATGTAGAGAGGAGAGGTTTAAGAATTCCCGATCCAGCTGTGGTTACCGTGAAAATCCCTCCCTCACCCAAGCAGTATTAGCCTTAGGGAGAAAACTCCCATTGGAGCATTCTCCCTAATTGCCACGTGGGAGAGGGGATTTACACAGATACTGCAGCTGGGCGAGAGAGACTTAAACTTGTCCTCCCCATATGCTACATTCCTGCGGACAATTGCATCCCCCATGCCTGATATTTCATTTTTAAAAATTAAACATGATTCCTAATCACATCATTAATATAACATGCAGTTAATGAACAGTGATTCTGATTTTATCTGCTCATATCTGCACATAGGTAGTTTTATCTGCTGCTGTAATTCTGGTTTTTCTTACTTTTGCTACCAAATGTTGTTTTTAATTGTGTGCTGCTATTTGATTTGACTGCTAGCTATTATTGTATTTTAGGAGAGCAATCCTAACGGGTTGTGGGAGGACCGAAGAGGCAGGTTCTCTGTCACTTCCAAAGCCCGTCAGCTCACACCAACCAGGGCAGGAGGTGTGGGGGCAGCTTAGCTGGCGGATCTTAGTTTTTTGAAATCCTGCCCCTCCTGAAACCAATGTGTGTGGGGGGAGGGATTTAGCTGCACCAGCTCCAGGCTATCTTGCATACTGCTCTGGGTATTTTTAATAGAAGAGTGGGATATAAATGCATTGTTGTTGTAATTTGTGTTATAAACAACAACAACATCATTTAGATAAAGTTCCAGTTTCAAAGATTGAATCAACTAATACTAAGCTACCCATTTAGGGTGAGCTAGCGCTTTCCCTCAGCCACAGGAACGATCCCAAGAAGTGCTTCTCCATAGGAGTAGCTCCTCATGTTTTTTTGTTGTTGTTTGTTCGTTCAGTCGTTTCCGACTCTTCGTGACTTCATGGACCAGCCCACGCCAGAGCTTTCTGTCGGCTGTCGCCACCCCCAGCTTCCCCAAGGTCAAGTCTGTCACCTCCAGAATATCATCCATCCATCTTGCCCTTGGTCGGCCCCTCTTCCTTTTGCCTTCCACTTTCCCTAGCATCAGCCTCTTCTCCAGGGTATCCTGTCTTCTCATTACGTGGCCAAAGTACTTCAGTTTTGCCTTTAATACCATTCCCTCAAGTGAGCAGTCTGGCTTCATTTCCTGGAGTATGGACTGGTTTGATCTTCTTGCAGTCCACGGCACTCTCAGAATTTTCCTCCAACACCACAGTTCAAAAGCATCTATCTTCCTTCGCTCAGCTTTCCTTATGGTCCAGCTCTCGCAGCCATAGGTTACTACGGGGAATATCATTGCTTTAACTATGCGGACCTTTGTTATCAGTGTGCTGTCTCTGCTCTTAACTATTTTATCAAGATTTGTCATTGCTCTCCTAATAACCATTCCCAACCATGTGTGTGAGAAACAAGGGATGTAGATTATACACAAAGGCCACAATCCAGAGAAAGTTAGTCATGTTAACGAGCTTTCTCTAGATCAGCTTTCTCAACTGATATTTTAATTGTACTATTGTAATTTTACAAATTGCTATTAATCATGTTTTAAAGTTCCATGTGTTTTCAACATTAATATAACTTCTCTGCTTGTGACCTCTAATTGTGAGCAATTATAATAATGCAAGTCAGCTAAAAGCCTGAATGGAATGACCAAATAATTATGAAACTGGATCCATATGGTAATTTCTCACAGTTTAATTGAAGAAGAAAGAAGTCAAGCTGGTAATCATTTGTCACGGTTCACTAAAGCAAGCAGTACTTTAAGGCCACATCAAAATCACTACTGATTACCTTGCAATGTGATGCATGCCCTTTAGCCAAGCACTGAACGTTTCACCTATCACACACTACACACTCACAACTTTATGCACTTTTGAAGTCAATGTGCTCCAAGCAGTAAAGCAAGTGTGTGCTTCATATAATTTCAAGTAAGATATATATTTTAGTGGCTATTAGGAAGTCATCCAGTCTATATATCAACATCTTCAACTTGAAGTAGAGATGCAGAAAGTAGTGGGGAAATAATTACAGAGTTCACTCTAAAAAATCCTAAAAGACAAAATATTTCCATAGTAGCAAATTGAATTCAATCTTCATCATAAAGACAAGATGTCACCATCAAGGGAAAAATGTCTACTTTGCACTGAATTATTATTTGCATTAAATAGTCATTAGAAAAAAGAAGGCTTTACTGCAATTTCTAATAGATACAGATAGCCAAACAACTAAGCCACAGCATTTACTGGTTGTACAACAGCAGGTTTAAATTGCCTTATATATCAGTGTCTGAATGCAATCCAAAAAGCTTGTAGCTAAAACGCAAGCCTAAACAGGAGTCCAATTTCATATAAACCAGGATCCAGACCCACACCCCAAACCTGTGGCAGGAGTGAAAAGCACTTCCAGGTGCTATACAAACCAAGTATTGTTAAATTTCCAGTATTGTTATTTGTAACTAGTCAACTCTATACCCAGGATGACTTAAAAATATAAAGTAAGCGTTATCCCTGCATTGCCATCTTTGGGGAGGACGAGCAAATTAAGAATATTGGTGCACTTTTGACAGACTATACCTGCTATTTACTGCTCTATAGTCAGTCAGAGCAAAGCTATGGAGCAAAACTCATACACCAAAAATGGCCAGTCAGATCAAATTAATAACTTCTTTTTTAAATCCACTGCATGTGTTACTCTCAGCTGCTTGGCCCCTTAATGGAAATGGAAAATTGTAAAACAGAGTAACATTTGATTGCTTGAAAGCTGCATTGTAGGATTATGACACAGTTCCTCTATGAGAGCATCCCAAAGTTCTAAAAAGTGCTCCAACAGATGTCGCCACATTAATAGATGAATTTAAGAGATGAATTTACACAACTATGCCTGCCTTTAGGGTATCGGGATAGCAGCTTTCCTTGCAATCCTATGAATGTTTTGACAGAAAAAGTCCTACAACTCCCAGCATTCACCAGCCAGGCATGCTGGGAGTTGTAGGACTTTTTTCTGTCTAAATGTGTATAGAATTAATCCCCTTTTTCTATTTTCCAGACAGAAACTGCAGAATCCAATTAGACACAGTTCTCTTTCTGGCTTTCTGCATGTCTATTTTTGCAGAAATCATTGTACAATGGATAAATGTTGCCCTGCAGGCAGGAAGGGTTTTCTTGAAATATTAGTATTTTATAGTAATATGCACCTAGACCATTGGAAAGTTATGATGCTTTAAAAAAACAATTATTTTAGATATAGGATGATTTCTTTCTTATTAAGCTGCATATCTCAGTATCTGAAATGGTCCTTTTTTCAGATTTCTAGTGACTGTCAAGTAGGATTAATGAGGTTGTTAGATTCTTTATTGAGTCACACATCTACACAGACAGTATTTCTTTCTTCTATATATCATTGCTCCACAACCAGCTATACTTACCACCCTGACGGGTGGGGGATTATGATTGCTCATATGCAAATTAATTCATTTAAAATGTATGAAAAATAAAACTCTTCAGTCCTCTGCATTGAGGCAGAACTAGAAAATTTTTAAAAGCTGAGAGCAAAATTAAATCCCAATCAGGACACTGTCCACGTACCACCCTGAAGGTATTAAAAAAGAAAAGAAAAAAGGCAGAAAGAGGGTTTCCCCCATCCATTAACACTTTTTTTTCCGTTGTATGCCCAACACTGGTAGGGATTGGGGAAGAACCCAGAAGACACCTGTATCAATCTTGCATGGTACATTCTAAACTTAAAACACTTGACACTTAGAATACAACCCAAAGCAAAAAGTGTTTTAAAAACTCCTTAAAAATTAAATCCCAACTCTGCACTGAATATATCTTAATCAAAATAAGTCACTGGGACAATTCTCTTATGCTGGCCATTGTTGTAACCCACTAAACACTAATGATATCTGCATACAAATTAAACACTGCCACATTTTTCTTCCTTTTAATCTGCAGCAATTAATCTTAGGTACAAGTTGTTCCCAGTCTGTGTTACAAGACTGTGTAGTACAACAAATGGAGGCAAAGAATAAGAGTAAAAAGAATTAATTGGTTTTGAAATAGTTTTAAAAAGAACACTGCTCCACCCAGGACAAGGGAAACATATCCTTTTAGCAAGAAGGATATCAAGTATAATATACTTACACAGGATCTACTTCCCAACCCTGTTTTAGTAAGACCCACCCGCACAGTGGTGGGCATTACATCTTGCTTTAAGCAAAGAGCCAAATTCCTGTCCTCTGTTGAACTTGGATTGCTTTCAAAGAGGTTGTGCAAGTTCACAGGAGAGCAGAATTTGACTAGCCAGGACTTCTGATCTGTATCAATTGAGAACAAACTTGCCCAGAGGAAATGTGCAAGCTGTATTTGAATCTTGATTTTCTGCTTCTCCCTTGTATGTGTTTCCTTTCAGATGTTACAGAGGAAGCATGAAAATTAGAAGCATGAGCCCCTTGTGCATCTGCTTTGGGTAGTTATGGGTTACGCTATGGAGGGAAAGTAGCGGGAAAGCAGTATTTGGGGAGGTATGGCTCATTTTGGGAAATCCTGCTAGCGAGGATAGAAGAATAAGTCGGACAACACTTTACACACTTCTTAAACTGCATTCCTCTCAGATAAAACCTGCTTTAGAAGCCAGAGTATCTGCCATGCAGAACATAATGGCCAGCATAGGTCAACCAATCACACATTGATCCTACCCAAGTTGGCATCACTGTTCTCTTATTATTTAACACAGCACATCAAGCTGATATAGTGGGGCTATACGGTTTAGCTGTATTTGAAAGACTATAGTGAAGCACCAAAAACTCATTAAGATTTTGGAGATATATTGCCTGGGTAATAACACATTACAGTGGATAGCCAATTGTCTTACAGATAAGAAACAAAGCAACAATAATGCATCACACTGGGAAAAGGTATTGAGCCAGCCATTTCAGAGCTTAATAGTGGAAAGAGTGCTGATTCATGTATTCTATTATGACCTTGAAAAGGTCACATTTGTCCAAAGCAGCAGTCCAAATTTAACACTCAACAGGAATTTGTTTAACTTTATATTGTTAAGAGAAAGCAGGAGATATGGCCCAAATGAACTTTATGGTGTTTTAATCTATGACTTGCCATGAACACAAAGGATAAAGGGCCAATACAATCAATGGCCAGTATTCAATGAACTGTACAACTAGTTCCATGGGCCCAAGGGGGTTTTCAGACTTGCTTTTTCTTGAACTGTGTGTCCTCCTCCCACAAGATGCACAGCGAAATCCTTTTAAAATGATGCGTTTAAAAACATCAGTTTGTGTTAAGACTGTGAGCCTGCTGTTCAAAGTAAAAAGGATTCAAGTTCCTACTCTCAAGCTCTCTGGAAGTGGAGTTCACGATGTCATGCGAACTACCATGTTCTAGAAACTCCTAGGGAATCATAGAATCATAGAATAGCAGAGTTGGAAGGGGTCTACAAGGCCATCGAGTCCAACCCCCTGCTCAATGCAGGAATCCACCCTAAAGCATCCCCGACAGATGCTTGTCCAGCTGCATCTTGAAGGCCTCTAGTGTGGGAGAGCCCACAACCTCCCTAGGTAACCATATTTGAAAGTATGCACTTCCATTTTTTATTTTGAAAATACATTGAAGAGACCAGCCTTTTCTCCCTTGCCTTCCGCAAAGAAACTTTGAGCCTTGATCTCAAAGCTTTAAAAATGAAGTCTGCTCCATGCAATCAGACAGCCTGCTGAGAGATTAGCAACCCTCCTGATGAGAAACAACTGCCCCAACCCCAGTTGTCAAGCCGGAAAGGCGTGAAGGAGGAATAGCGGCTGCATCCACAGGCTGGCGAGGAAACCTGACCCACCTCTTCCTAACCCTCCCCCCTCAAAATGTCTCTTCTGGTGGGAGGAGCAGGGCATAAGACACTGAATGATATGGATTTAATTCCCCCCCCCCCAACGTTACTGTTGATTGTTTATCATTTTTAGGTATATGTGTGCCTTAGGGTGTGCTGTTTGTTTATATGTTTGCATGTAAATGTTTTTTATAATATATTTTTAAGGTTTTTAATCTTTGTAAACTGCCCAGAGAGCTTTGGTTGTCGGGTGGCATAGAAATGTAATGAATGAATGAAAAAAGTTAATTTAGTTTACACTGTGTGAAAACAAGTAAAATGTATACCTAGAAGTTCAGTACAAAAGGGCACAGATCTCATAAGGCAATCTTCTGTATTGCAGGTCACAATATAGTTGTACTGTACTGACAGGAACAAAGTCCGGGACTAGCATGTATTTGTACTTCTGAATTCTGGGAGCATGTTCCTAGCCCATATTTGAATCAACTATGCAGTTATCAAGGCAGCAGATGTTCCTCCTATTGCAATCTGTAATGTGTTACTATAGGTATCTAACTGTGAGAAAACAATTACGTCACACTCCAGTCACAAGTTTTGGTTTGAATTAAAAAGCAAATAAACAGATAACTATTTTGTTGAGTGAAAAACCTCATTTATTTACATATGATTAAGGAGCAACAAGATACTTCAACAAGACCAGATGAAATTGACTCCACTGTCCTAACAACAATAAAAGGAGGTTTGGGAATCTCTAATTGGAGGAGATATTTCAATTCTTACATAATTGAAAGAATTATTGTTTTTACTTTATTGTTTTTATACTAGCCTTCCCCAATCTGGTACCCTCCAGATGTTAGATGTTGACTATAACTCCCATCATCCCTGAGCACTGGCCAAGCTGGCTGGGGCTGATAGAACTTGTAGTATAAAACACCTGGAAGGCACCAGGTTGGGGAAGGCTGTATTAAGGGCTTTTTAATTCTTAACTTTCTTTATCCTTTCAACAAACCTATGGAATAGGTTCATCTGAGAGACAGAAGTTTAGCCAAAGGGCTTCATGGCTGAATGGGAGTTTCAAAAAAGATTGTCCACATTTTAACCCATACCATCCACACCATCCACTGGACAACATTGGAAAATATAGTTCACAGCAGAGTCATGGAACCATAGAATCAGAGGTGGCCTTTTAGGCCATCTAGCTGAAACCCCTAATCCCAAACTAGACCATCTTGAACAGATGGCTATCTAGTTTCTGCTTCAACAACTCCAGAGAAGGCAAACACCTCCACCTCTTCATTAAAGTCAGGGTTTTTGAAACTCTTTCAGTCAGGCCCGGTGCTGCCATAGAGGCAACTCAGGCGGCCGCCTAGAGCGCCAAGCAAACGAGGGCACCGAACAGCGTACCTGGAAGCTGCTCTCCTAGAGCGGCTTCCGGGTGTGCTGTTCCAAAGCCGCCGCCCCAGCCTCTGCCCAACCCCAGCGTCCTGGCTCCTTCGAAGCCAGGATGCTGGGGTTGGAGGCGGAGGCTTCAGTACGGCGCGCCAGGAAGCCACTTCCAGGCGCGCCGCTTCAAAGCCTCTGCTCCGCCCCCCAACCCCAGCGTCCTGGCTTCAAAGCCGGGAGCGGGAGGGAGCGGGCAGTGAGTGGGCGAGCAAGGGGGGAGTGGTAGCGTTGAGCGAGGGTGTAGGCGGAGCGGCGAGTGGGTGGGCGGGTGGGCGAGTGGGCGGGGGGGAGCAGTGAGCGAGCGAGCGGGTGGGCAGGCGAGTGAGGGAGGGGGCGGTGAGTGAGCGAGGGGGCGGTGCCTTAAGAACGCGCCTGCCTACGGCGCAATATAGTCTGGTGCCGGCCCTGCTTTCAGTCTGGGGGCTGAATTCCATTTCAGGGAAGCTCTCGGGACCCCAATTCAGTGGTGGGACAAAGGCAAAATGGATGGTGTAAAGGTTGAACAAGTCTTTCCATGACCTGTACCATCAGATTTAGCACAGACCCAAACCAAGATGAAAAAGGGTTCACAGATTGTGAAGTAGAAGACTTTATTAAGGCTAAAGGCAAGGTAAATACATGGGAAGAATAATTAAAAGTAACTTGAAAACATGTATAGCATAAAGAACCCAGTAACATATAAAACAATAAAATCTTAACTGTGACTACCTTCTTGCAGGTTGGGCCTTGCCTCTCTCATCATGGTTCTTTCCACATCCTTTTCCAAAAGACCAGAACAGGAGCTTTCAGGCAGGTTCTCACAACTATGTACCTTTTGCCTTCCCCCCTCCTTCTTGTTGCCAAGGCCCATTACCTTTGTTTCACACCTCCTTTGTCCTCAGAGATGGCTGACGGGTGTCTGACCTTCCTTAGCCAGGTGTTAGTCAGATTTGGTGCATAATAATACTAAAATAGAACTATTCTAGAACTACCCTTCTGACCTGGTGGCCTGGCAAAGGTTCTTTGTCATTTAGAATTTGTACATATTAATATCAAGCCAACTACATTACCCATTTGTCCTCTGCCCAGTGCAATCTATCTGTTCTCCTTTACAGATGGAACTGAAAATACTAGCTTATTTTAACTTAAAACTCTTACTGCCAGTAACTAAGCCTTAGGAGAGGTATCTCAACCTTTCAGAATGGGGAAAAACTGCACAAAAGCCCCCAAACCAGCAAAACATTAGTGCTTGGGGAAAAGTGGAGTAGGGCCTGGGGAAGAGGCAATGCCATCTTCCTCCAGTTTTGATAAGGAGCATCTAATGAACACTCCTTGAGTACTGTTTTCCAAAATGGTGTGAATACACATGATGGTATTATCATCTAATCCACGTCTAACCAAAATATCACAAGGAATGTTGTCAAATGATTTGCTGAAATCAAGTAAATTTCATTCTCAATGTTCCCACAATCTACTAATCTCATAATTTGTTCAAAACAGCATTAGTCTGGCAACATTAATCCATGCTGGCTTCTACTAATCACTGCATTGTTATCAAGACAGTTATAGACTGCTTTATAAATTTGTTCTAGTATAAGAATGCAGCCTAACAGTACAATCTTATAGAAACATCCTCTGAGGGCTCAGTCTTCCTGCTACAGGTACTCATCTGGAATTACTAGATATATAAATCAGCCTTCAAAATGTTTGATACTTCCTTGCTAGAGATTTCATATGTAGATTGCTAAACATAGGCAGTGTACAAGAAGAACCTGCCTTCCTTCTTTGTAATTTCATTTGCATGGTGCAAACTGTATGAGCTGACCTGGACATAATATTTGTCTAACATGCAAAGCATATGCTTAACTCTCTCCAACTGAAATTGCACTGGTTAGTGCTGACTGGATTTCAGCCTTAAATTTTGTTCCTGAGGCAAAAGGAACTTGGTTTCAAATGGCTCCTAATTTTTTGAGGTCTAACTGTATGATAAGTGGATAGTGACAGCTGTAATAATTAAACCAAATTCAAAAGCATTTATTCTATTTTTAAAAAATAAATTATACACTAAGACTTTAACCTAGTATTTATTTTATATCTCTTCCCTAATGGCTAATAATCCCATTGGTATCATTCAGTGACTCATTCTCTTTCCCTCTTGTTGTTCAGTAAAGTATTTTCTTCAGCACCATCTACAACAACTTCCTTCATCCTGCAGTGTGCAGATTTTGGCCACAGGGAACTTTAACAAATAAGCCTTCTTTGTCTGTGGATGATGCACAAAGCAATTGGTTCCTTTCAGTTTCACAGCAATTGATTTTGACATCAGCTCAACTAAAAATGTGACAAGAGTTTTAGCATTGTTGCTTAGCTTCACCTATATCTATTTGGGTAGCAGTTTGTGCAGGTATATGTGGGGCAGTGCTTCACCCAGGAATTAAAATAATGGAGGGGGGAGATGTTTATGGGGGTAAGGGGGGAGACCTTTTGCCCTTGGACTTAGGCATGTTTCAAAGCTGATATACTGCACCCCACATTTTCACACAGACTGTACCTTCAAACAAACTTACAAGTTTTCTTCAAACAAAGCCTTTCCATTGAGCTCCCTTAGGCTGTGGCCTCTCTCTCCTCAGGCCAGAAGCACTGAGTGTTGCCCTCAAACACTTCTTAGTTCCTCCCAGGAAGCACAACCCAAGAGGGCCGAATCCAGCAATGCTTTCTATTGTTACAAGGCGGTAGTGCACCATAATGAAAAATACATCTCAGTCATGACCATTTCATTAGATTTAGCTTTCGATTTAATTAAAGTTAGCTGCATTTTCATCCAACATTAACAGAGCTGTACAAAATTACAGTGAAAAACAAAAGCCTGTATTGGCAGCTGCCTCCTCCTCCTTTTTACCGGCAGGCAAAGAAACAAATGGGTGATGGCAGTGGCTCCCCCTTCTCACCACCATTGCTACCACCTGTTTACTCACCCAGAGAGCCCGTGGCTGAGCAAGCAAACAAGCAATGGTGATGAAGGTCAGCAGCCACTGCTGGTGCCAGAAGACTCTTCATTGGTTTTGCTACACCAGATTAACATAGCTACTCCTCTGAAAGTTGGTACTGCCATAATATCTCATTTATCTTCAAAACTATCAAGTCATTATCAGATTACTAGTGTATTAGGCCTTTTATTCTAATGTGGCAATTAAACAAATGTATCAATTTGTAGTAAGTTAAATTTTATGCATCTGATTTCTGAAGTATGCAATAGCTTTGCCAATGACATACATTGATTTGATTGTATACTTTCTGTTCACTTGGATGCAAACATGGGCTGCTCACATCCTTACTACAGGTTTGTTTGTTTTTAATCTCTTTACTACGGTTCATTTTTATATTTAAAATAACGTTCATGTTCTTCTATAAATAGGAGTGAAACGTCAGCGTGAGTCAGAATGCTGAAGCATCTTTCAATTCTGATTCTGGGCAATTTAGCCTACAGAGGTTTCACTGTTCAGAAAGACCACTTACCGCCGCCATCAGAAACAGCTGCCACTACAGAGCACAGATTAGCCTCACAGCTTCTACATTGCATCAGAGCATATACTGGCATGCTCTGACGTCTGCTCTAGCACTGACTTGCATGATGATTATCCTCTGGTGGAAAGAAAAACAACTTCTCTCCCCAAATATGGAGACACTATATCCAAAACAGATTTTAAAGCCATGTAGTTTCTAAGCAATAATAAGAATGGTTCTGAAAATCTACTTAACTGGACCTTGCCTCACAAACGGCAAATGAAGCATGATCTTAATGAAGTATGCAGAATGCTTAGGAATCACTACTTTTACCCTTATTCTGTGCCCTGTTGCTCCAGACGGCAAGGGAAAAGGCTGTCAAGATGCCTGGGCATCACTGTCTTTCACCGACACTGAAAGTGAAATATTGCAAGAACTCACTCCATGAAGACCTTTATCATTCTATAAACAAGAGCTTTATTAATAGTGCAGACTACTAAATTGAAGGGAAAGGGCAGGTTTCTAGAAAACAGGAACTGGTGTGATACAGTGTGAGCTGAGAACTCCCTGGATGAAATCTGACCTCAGTCACAAACTTGCGAAGTGGCCACAGGCAAGTTACTAGGGCCTCATATCCCTATATAGGGACAACATGGGCAGAGAGGTCCGCCTGGCGCCTACACTGTACTCCTTTCGTCGCCAGCTGAAGACCTTTTTATTCACTCAGTATTTTAACACTTAATTTTAACTTAAATTTAAATTATACTGTTTTAACTCTGTATTTTAACCTTATATCAATTTTGCTGCGTGGTTTTATCCTGGTTGTGCTTTTTATATTGTATTTTGTATTTGTATTTTTAACTTGTTGGTTGTTTTATGATGATTTTAATTTTTGTGAACCGCCCAGAGAGCTTCGGCTATTGGGCGGTATAAAAATGTAATAAATAAATAAATAAAATAAAATAAATAAATGCATGTTGAAGCACTCAAAGTGCTTGTAATGTGCTATAAAAATGATGATGATAATTACGATAATTAATCTCTTCTGGTAACTCGTTCTCCAGTTGTGCAATCTGACTCCATATAGTATTTTACAAATAAGTTTAAAATAAGCAAACATGAGGTGACATGATGCTACATAGGATGTCTTCATACATCCAATTACACTGGAACATAAGAAGCTGCCACATAGTAGGTCAGCATATTCATTCATTTAACCCAGTATTGTCTCCTCTGACAGGCAATGGCTCTTCAGGACCTCAGGTAAAGGCATCTCTCCTCATCTGGTACCTAATTCTTTACACTGAAGATGCCTGTAATTAAACCTGGGTCATTCTGCATGCAAAGCATGTGCTCTACCATGTGCTCTGGCCTAAGGGGAACAATCAAAGGGAATCAAAGTGTCCTGCAGTGCAGCCCAATGTGATAATATCTTCTCTGATATCTTTGTGTTCACTACAATGAGCACAACAGAAATGTTATCGAGCTCCATTAGAGTTACATTTTATGAGACATTGACAATTCAGCAACAGGATGTATATCATAACTAGAAGTTCTCATGCAGTTCTTAAACATTTAAAGCTTGGGACTAGTCTACCTTAAAGACTACTTGAGCCTGCTGAGTTATTAAGATCTTCCTTGGAGGTCTTTCTTCATCCAATTCTACTTTTCTAAGTTAGGCAGGGATGGGCCCACAAGACGGCCTTTTCAGTTATGATGCTCTGAATCTAGTCTCCCCAGGGAGGCTCACTTTGAATTTAGTCTGATGTGTTTTCAGTGCCAGGCAAAGACCTTTTATTCTTCCAAAATCTTTTGGTTGCTATGTTTTATAAAGTGCTGTTTTTAATCTGACCCTTATTTCTGCTCTATTTTCCTCTTGACTATTTTCATGTACTGTTGCTAAATGATGCTAAATGGTTGTTTTATGATGGTTTTAATTTTTGTGAACCGCCCAGAGAGCTTCGGCTATTGGGCGGTATAAAAATGTAATAAATAAATAAATAAATAAATGCATTAGCTGCTCTGGCAAGCTTCAACCTGGTAGAATAGGGGTATACATATTTTAAATAAATGAGCTAACTTTGCCACTTGTATATTTATTAAAATATTTTCACACCACCTTTCAGTCAAAACACCCTCAAGGTGGCTATATCAACAATTAGATATAAAATAAAGTAAAACAATATAGCACATGAACCCCCAAAACAAAAAACAAAAAAATAACCCCTGAAAGATAAATACAGCGAAATAATACAGAATTAATTTAACCCAAATGCAAAATGCCTGTTAAAAAAGGGCAACTCTTCCATGTTTGGTGAAGAGCCATTCCACAGCTAGCTGCGACAAATGAAAAGGCCCTGTCTTGTGTTCCCACCCACCATATTTCAGATGGTGAGGAACACACAGCAGGGCTGCCATTGTTGATCAGAGTGCCTTCGGCGCATGCTACTCACAGTATCTCACTACAACTTCTATTGACACAACAATTTATGACAGATCTTCACATTTATCCTCTAAAAGAATAGCTATCATTCTCTGCACTGACAAATCAATGCAATGAATTTATGGCTTCAAAGTGGACTTTTCTCCCTTACAATGCAACTTTTAACTCGCCGACCTTTTAATAGCCCTGGTATTTCTTGACAGGTGTCTTGCTTCCAATTTACTTTAAAACATGCTAAATAATAATAAATGCATAAACAATTAACAACATGCTGATATTCATTTGGCAATACATCAGTGCCAATACTCAAATCACAGGCAGTAAAGCCATATCAGGAAAGTATCAACTCAAGACCTTCCTTCCTCCCTGACATGCCAGTTGTCCACAGAAAGAGTTTTTGACATGGAGGAAGCATTCCTTCATGTAATCCTTCACCTGCTTTCTGAAGTAGTACAGTTCCAGGGGAGAGCTGTACAGCACCTCTCAATGGTGCTGTTCAAACAACACGCTAACCCACATGCAGTGATTGATTGTGAATTGTTGTTGTTTGATGAACCATGGGTTAGCATGTTGTCTGAACCAAGAACATTTTCTGTAGTGTTGCTTGTTAACCACCCTGAACAACCCAGGAACAGACCGGCTCTGCGTTTGAATGATCAAGGGGGTAAAAGAAGCCATTGTGGCTTCTCCCCCCGACCCCGCATGTGCGATTGTGATTTACGTAATTACCCAAGATGCAACACAGGTTGTAGTGTTGTCCAAACCCAGCATGATGCTTGGTGGGGTGGCTTCTTACCCACGCCACAGTCTCTACTACAAGCTATGGGTTGTGGCGTGGGTAAGAAGCCACCCCCATCATGCATCGCAGCAGGTTCAGACAACACGGCAACCTGCACTATATCGCAGGAATTATGCAAATTGCAGCTTTGCAAGCAGCATGTGTAGCGGCAGGGGGAGACGCCATGACAGCTTCTTTTACTCCTGTGATCGTCCAAAACCCTATCCATGGGTTCTCAAGGTGGCTTGTTCAAGAAAAATAAGCCACACTGAATGGCTTATTTTGAATGTAAGCCTATGCGGCAGGGTTTACTATTTATTGTTTTACTCTGTACAGCACCATTTACATTGATGGTGCTATATAAATAAATAAATAAATAAATAATAATAATAATAGTTAACAAAAATATCTTAGCTTCAGACAACTCACTAACCCTCAGTTCAACAAACAACCCATGTGGGTTTGCGTGTTGTGCAAACCCGATCAATGTATAGACCAGTGCTAAGTGGCTCTTAACTCTGGCAACAAAACAGAAATGATATAATTCCTAGGTTTCACACAGCTCAATCTGAAGAAAATTAAGTATGACGTTCAGAGAGTTGCAAGTCAATCCCACTATATTCAGTAGAACTTACTTGTAAGTGTGTTCAAGTTTACAGTATATGAAACTGGTTTCAGCTGGCCTATTTCTATGTGTCCCAAAATTACTTAGGTTAAAGTAAAAGCACCAGAGGCTGCATGGAAATATTGTTCTTTCATATGCTCAAGCATCACCGTGATTAACATAGGAAACCAAAAAGGAGTGTTGGATATATTGTGACTAGTAAGCTCATGCTGCATTGAATTTCTTAGGCAAGTTACAAATGTAGGTGAAAAGTGAAGGCCAGAGAAAGTTGTGCACAGACCAGTTACAAGTTGTCCCACGCCACAACTGACTCTTCCTAGGAAAAGATAATTTCCACTCTTCATCCCTACACATCCACCAGAAATATAGGTACCATATCCCCTATGCTTGCAAGTATGATGCCAAGAGTTGTTTTCTAGTGCCATCAACAATGACCAGCGCCATAGGAAAGCTGAAAGGTGACTTATACCAGATTCATACTATTTGTCCATCTAGTCCAGCATTGTCTCTGTTCTGACTGATAGTGGCTCTCTAAGGTCCCTGGCAAAGGTCTTTCTCATCACCTACTATCTGATAATTTTTAAGTTAGAAATGCCAGTGATTGAACCTGCAACCTTCTGCATGCAAAGCATATAATCTACGGCTGAGTCATGGTCCTCCCTAACATAATCTTTCCCTCCCATGCCTGAGTCATTTAAAAAAATTGTTAGAAGTGAAGATGTAAATGCATGTTTAGAACTTTTTTTGTTCAGCAAATATAGGACACAACTTGGAAACATACAAACCAGGAAGCTGAATTACTGTGCCATTCATAGCATTTCTAGGATACTTAAAGATATAAAATTTAATCCCTACCCAGTGGCTAATAAAGGCTTAATCTTCACCATGGTAACTTTCTCCTGGTAACGTGTCATCAGGTTCCTGGATGAATTCTAGAAAGTAGCTCTATTGGTCTGCTGTAGCAAAATGAGATGAATTCTAGAAAGTAGCTCTATTGGTCTACTGTAGCAAAATTAGAGAAAAGGCTATGGTTTCTTGGAGACCAAATGGTATTTTTTGACTATCGCCAAAAAGTTATTTCCCCCCCTTTTTTTTAATAAGAAATTTTATTTTAATTTGACATAAAGTTAACAAAAATAAAGGCAACAAAAAGGAGAACATACATAATAATAAATCCAGATCACTAAAGAAAAATAATTCAGGAATTATAATTCTTAAGTCAATAACTATATGCTTATGAAACATCTACAGTAAAATGGCCTAAGTAGGGGCTGAACACACTAAGATGATATGCTAAATCATGGTTAGGCCACTAATCCTTTTGCAGCAAATAGTTAGTGAGCATGTTACGTAGCCACCAGTTAGGAATGGTTCACATGACACATTATGTCATGGCTCACACAACATGCTAAGCCATAAGATGCCTTTTTTAATGGTGTGCTGCTTTTAATGACGCACTGGTTTTAAACGTTTGAATTAGTTGTATGTATTTTATGGTGTTTTTATTTGTGTTGTACCCCACCTCGATTTATTACCCCGCCAAAGGAAACGGTGGGTAATATTTATTATTATTATTATTATTATTATTATTATTATTATTATTATTATGTCAAAATGCTTAACTTCCATGGCTTAGCATGTCATCTGAACAGGGTCAATGAAAGAATAAAAATGCAATTTATGCAGGATATAAAATTTATGCAGGATATAAAACACATGTGAATGTGTCTTATTTTGTGTACATGTGTGTGTATGGGTCAGAAAAATATATAAACAACTGTACTTGATCAAACTGGATTTGATCAAAAGTTTTAAAGGCTTCAACATAGGAAATAAATGGAAGTTATGGTTCCATAATATCTTCCTTAAAGTTAGGATTCTTTGCTTGCTTCACTTGCTGAATAAGTTTATACGTAGTTATGGAGTATATTAAAATAATTATTTTATATACTGGAAAATATAGATGAATAAAATTTAAGCCCTTTCTTATAATACAAGAAGTTTGATACAAATATCTAACCATGAGTTCCCTATGTTCAAGTCTCACTGACCTGTGTTTGCAGCTAGACTAATAGATTTGGAAATAAGTGGTTGTAGGCCTGGTTACCTATTAATTAACTTCTGTGGCTGCCAATGTAATATACTTGGTGCAGTGCAAAAAATAATTAAAAAGTGGCCATTCTTTTCTGAATCTTTGGAAATCACATTGACACACATAGAAACATTATTGTTTTAATCATATCTATTTTAGGAAACATAATTATGTAATACTTGAAAAATGGTATGGAGGTAAATTCTAAAACATGCAGGACAGCATCTTACAACCGAATAAATAAATAAATCCGGAGGGAATAAAGGGTGTCTTTCCAAATTAAATTCTATTAAATTAAAACAATTGTATAAAGCTCAGTAGTTACAGTACTCATCCCATAAATTAAAAAACAAAAACAAACAAAAATAACATACACTTTGCACTCTTGTTGGGGATAGTCATTAAACCTGCAAGAACCTTTACACCATGTAATTTACTGAATGTGCCATTAAAATCAACAATACAACTACTAGATTAGATTAGGCCAGTTTGTGTAAAGAAGATAAACCAGTAAGCTGAAGGAAGAGAGACAGATTTCAAATGTTTAAATACTTTATTCTTTATTTTTAAAGCTGTGGGTCTTCGAAAGTTCATTCATTGCATTCCCCTGAGCTGTATCATCAACATTGACAACGGTTTAAAGCAGGGATGGGGAAAGTATGGCCCTCCAGATGTTGTTGGACTGCAACTCCCATCATCCCTTACCATTGGCTAGGGTTGTTGGGAGTTGCAGTCCAACATCTGGAGGGCCACACATTCTCCACCCCTGCTTTAAAGGTACCCCAATTCAAACATATTTTGAAATTTTAAGTTAAGATGTGGCAGAGTGTCATTATGGCCAACCAACTCGGCCAGCGGCTCTTTCTAAGGTTCTCCAGAGCTTAGAATCTGACAAGGCATATTCTAAGCTCTAAGCGCAGCCCGGCACATTCTTTGATCCTCACCCTGCTTGGCAGGCATTGCTGCGATAAGGAACTTGCCTGAAGGTATACAACAAATACTGCTGGGCGCGGGGCGGGTATGACACTATGACTAGCACCACTACTACCACCAAGGAACGCGCTCTGTCTTTGCCGTCTCCTTATTTAGTCCCTCACCGTAATGCAACCGGGCATCCATCCTTAAGTCCGAGATCGCCTTTGCAAATGCCTCGCTCGGAGTGTGTGTGTGGGAGGGGGGGAGGCGGCAGGGGGAGCGGTGGAAGAGCGGGAAGGGGACGGAAATCTCTGCACGCATAAACCCGACAGCCCCCTCTCGCGCGGGCAGCCAGGCCGCTGGAGGAGCGTGACACACGGCGGAGCACGCGTCGCTCACTCGCCTGCCCGCGGCGCCCTCCGCACAGCTCGAGCAGCAGCGCCTCAGCGCCGCGCGCTTCTCCGGCCGGGCTGCGCGTAGCAATAAGCGCTGCAAGACCGGAGAGGCGGAAGGAAGAGCGGCAGCCGCCACCTGCTCGCTGGGGTCCCTCGGCCGGCTTTCGCCCGGCTCTGTCACCTACCTGCAGGGGGAACGTCGCCGCCTTGTTGCCCACGTAGCCGCGCACGACATGGCTCTGGATGGAGAGCACCCTGCACTCCTCCTCCTCCATGCTTGCGCACCCCGCGGCTGAGCGAGGAGTGGAGCGCGCGCCGCCGGCTCAAGCTGGGCAGCGGACAGAGGAAGGGCAGCCTCGACTCCGGGCTGGCAGGCTGCGGAAGCCGCTCAGCAGCAGCGGCGGCGGCGGCACAGCCAGCCGAACGGCAGCAGTGGAGAGAGAAGGAGCCCAGCAGAAGCGACAGGAAAAGTCAGGCGATCGGCGCAGACACCTAAAGTCTCTTCTTACATCACAGATGAGACTGAGCTGGCAGCAGCTCCCGCGAAAGCAATTTAAAGGCACCCACACACAGGCACGCCGCTCAGCAGCAGCGGGGGGGGGGGGGACGGCTCGCCCAAGGAGCGAGCTGCCCCCGTACTCCGCGCGAAGGGAGGGGAGGAACGAGGGGCCGCCCCACCCCGTCGCCCCCGCCGGCGTGCCCAGCCACCCGCCCACATGCAACGTAGTTCTAATCTCCCCACAGCAGAGCACGCCCGCGCGCTTGCCCACTTCTCAGGGCGGCCGGAGTAGAAGTGCCTCACGCTGGAACGCCCCCACGCGGGGCAGCCTTGCCACCCGCCCCAGGCTGCCTTAGTCACGGCGACGCGGCCCGCGAGAAACCCCAACATGGAGCGAATCGAAGCAAAGAGAAGCAGCTTTGGTGGACTGGAGCCCCTCTTCCCCAAGCTTGAACCCCAAGACATCCGTTAAGCCTTTTGGTTTAAGGAGATGCTCTTTTGGTTTTGCTAACAGGGGGGCTACCTACCCCTCTATAGTCCTCGTGTCAATGATGATTCCAGTAAAAACGTCCCCATCTTGATTGGGCTACGTGGAAAGTGGCTACACGGAGTTGGGTTACCATTAGGCAGAGTGAGGCACTTGCCTCAGCGGGTAGATGCTGGGAAGTAGCAACAAGGTGTTAGAGGAGAGAGCTGTGGGCTACAGGACCTGCCCTGTGTCCCCTCAGCTAACCTGCTGCCTTCAGCTGCACTGGAGGAAGCAGTCTCGTAGCTGGTGTTGAAGATAGATTCAACTGCCAGCCCGGTCAGCTTTTGTACAAGGAACTAGTGGGTGAGCCATCTTATTCTTTGCCTTGGTCAGCAAAGTGTCTTGGACAATCCCTGTGGCTACCCCAGCCAGGGCTGGGGCTGCCATAGAGGCAGCTCAGGCGGCCACCTAGAGCACCAAGGTAAGGGGGAGTGCCGAAAGGTGCGCCCGGAAGCCACTCTCCCACAGCGGCTCTGAGAGGGCAGCTTCCGGGTGCGCCGTTCCGAAGCCGCCCGCCCGCCCCCTCACCCCAGTGTCCTGGCTTCGAAGCCAGGAGCGGCTTCTGGCTGGGCACTGGCTTCAAAAGCAGGATGCTGGGGTGGGGGAGTGGGCGGGCGGCTTCGGAACGGCGCGCCTGGCCAGAAGCCGCTCTGGGAGAGCGGCTTCTGGGCGCGCCTTTCTGAAGCCGGCCGGCCACCCCCCCACCCCAGCATCCTGGCTTCGCTTTGGCTGGGTGGTCGAGATGGCGCCCCGTGCCCAGGGACGCTGGGGTGGAGTGGGGACGCTGGGGGTGGGTGGGTGAAAGCAGCTCACCTGCCTAGGGCACAAAATAGTCTGGCACCGGCCCTGACCCCAGCCTTCCCCAAACTGATGCTCTCCAGATGTTTTGGACTTCAACTTCCATCAACCCCAACCAGCATGTAAATGGTAAGGAATTTTGTAGTCAAAAACATCTGGAGGGTACCAGTTTGGGAAATGCTGCCCTACACACATACACACATACATAATAGACTAGAAGCAAGTCTCGAGCATCTACACAATATTAATAAAGTCGTTTAAAATGAACACAAGCAGACATGGACCAACAGTAGGAATTATCTCACAGATCTATTGCCCCTCTTTCCACCGCAAAAACACATACAACTTCTGAGACACTTGCTCAGAGTACCCAAAGATGTACATAGTAAAATCACAATGCAGACAGACACAAAAGGGGATACACAGAGACACACATAATGTCACCATTAGGATAAGCAAAAAGGAATAGTTCTTCACTC
Organism: Elgaria multicarinata webbii; assembly: GCF_023053635.1. Taxonomy (NCBI): domain Eukaryota; kingdom Metazoa; phylum Chordata; class Lepidosauria; order Squamata; family Anguidae; genus Elgaria; species Elgaria multicarinata. The sequence goes on from NC_086175.1 coordinate 69,173,127, forward strand.
AGAGCAAAACATTAAGAAGAACTGTGTAAGAGTGATGGAATACTAGAACAGTTGCATAAGGCTTATTACCAGAAATTTTAAAGAGCAGTACAGATAAGCATTAATTTGGATTTGTTGAAAGTGACTCAATTCCTTAGCTCAGCGTTCTTCACTATTTTTCATGCAGGAGCAACTTTGGCTACAGGAATTGCCACAGAGTCTACTTGGGATGGGAGTCTTTCCTAGGCTGTGGAGGGCCTCTTCTCTTCCCTGCTTCCCTAGTAAAATGGTGATGCTGTGCATCAGACTCACTAGAGGTGTTTATGAGCATTTTCCCATCCTTTCCACATCATTCAAGCAAGGTTTCAGTCAGTCAGTCACCAACAGGTTCACTTGGCCATTGGATTAGGATTGATTTTTTTCCCCATCACTGAGAAAGTGCTCTGTTCCATTCAGTGCTGCAAAATCTCCTAGTGCAGGTCCACATTGCTCTCCTTGTTGCCTGGATATTCAACTTCCCCTACACTGCCAGTGCAGTGTGCCAGTGCAGCTAGCCAATCATGTTACTCTTTGCCTTTTGTGCTCCTCCCTCCCCACAACTGCATTTTAGAATTTTAAATTTTGTATACTCATTTTTATCTCAATTTTAGAATTTCTGTAAACCGCCCAGAGAGCTCTAGCTATGGGGGCAGGATATAAGTGTAATAAATAAATAAATAAATAAATAAATAAATAAATAGATAAATAAACTAATTGGGTGACTGCTCCTACATTCTCCTCTCCGTCCTCCCCACAGCTGATGAGCTATGAAACCTCCTAAAGAGCCCCTGCTGAGAGTGAACTGTAAAAAGAGGTTGGGGGGCAGGTGGATAGCCATGCTTGAAGTGACCGGGAACTGCCCAAAGTGCAGCTGGTCATTAAGGGAAGGCTTCATGGAACAATGTCGTTTTCAGAAGGCACCGGAAGGAATACAAATTTGTCACCTGCCTGACCTCCAGAGGCAGGGAATTCCATAGGAAGGGGGCTACCACGCTGAAGGCTCTTCTCCTGGTGGACTTCAATCGGACAGTAGGTCTATGTGCAACCACCAGGAGCATGCCCGCAGTTCCCTCAGCAAAGGAGTTACATGCTGGAAAGGGGCAGCTCCCAACAACAACCGAACTGATGCATTCTGCACTAGCTCCAGCTTCCAGAGCAGCTTTAAGGGCAGCCCCACATGGAGCACATTGCAGTAATCCAATCTTGGTTACTAATAAATGTTACGGAGGAGAGGGGAGTGGAAGCCTCAAGGGTGATATTTTAGTAGCATTCCTGTAGTGTAGTCTAGCTCTAAGAATGAATTCTTATTCTTGGCAGAAGGCTGGACTTGATGACCCTTGAGGTTACTTTCAATGTTGCGATTCAGTGTGCAGACATAGTGAAATAACCTCAGGCTCGGTATAGTTATTTATACATCTTTCTTTTCTGGCATACATAGTTCAACACTTAATAAATTTATATTTTATTGGCGTGACGCATGTGTGATGCCAAAGAGTACCTGCAAAACTATTGAACTGTCAGTATTATCAGGGATGAGATTTTCCAGGGCATTTAAAATTCAGTTCCTGGTGCCTATAGGTGCTTCTAGATAAGGTTTTTGTTGTGCCATCATCCTGCTTCATTCGTGGAATGTTATAGGTGATCTAGACAATGGAATCTTCCACTTCTAAGTGTTTGAAGTTTCCCCAACACTTCTTCCACCATTTTTTCTTTTTCTTTCCACAACAAATCTAAGGAGGAAAAGACTGAATATCTGCACAATGTCTTGACTGGTAGTGCTAGAAACTGTAGATCTGGAAGCACCCTAACAGTGCAATCCTATAGATGCTTACTCAGAAGTAAGTCCCATTGGGTTCAATGGGGCTTACTCCCAAATATAGAATTGCAGGTTAAATGTTATTATTTAGCATGGGTTTGATTCAGACTTAGCTATAGTCCTGACTATCATGAGGTTCATTTATTTAAATGGGTCTATTCTAAGTATGGAAATGTCTAGATCCAACCCTATGTGATTCAGCAAAGGGTTGATTTGTGACACTACATCTTCTGAGTTGCCTCAATTTTCTAAGTGTGTTTAGAAATTAATTAGTTTTTAATTAATAATTCCTATCAAAGATGTTTTAGGAGTTGATGCCTAAAAAGGTTAAAACTAAGTGTTATATCCAATATTAGTTCTACTTAAAAGTAGAGCCATTGAAATAAATGTGACTTAAGTTAGGGTTGGATGCAATGTTTTGTGAGACTAACATTTTTTTTTATAACATTTCACTATGAGAGATTATCTCTGCAAGAATGTTTTAACAACTTTTTTCTTTGTGTTTCTTCTCTGTGTGACTCATTTGTTGTGTTTAATCTCAGCGCCTCTGGCTTTGGTTGTCTTTGAAAAAAATGTGCACCATGTGCCGCCTCAGGAACAAACTCTGTTGTTTGGATTTATAATTGTACACTTTGGTATGCTGGAGTTGAGAAAGAGTTGCAACTTTGATTTGATTTATTACATTAGTTGCAGTGGTACAATTGCTCATGGATTATCATAATAAGAGAAATTAAAAATGTTAGGAGAGGAGATACAGATGAAGAAGACAATGAAGCAATTTAGTAAAGGTCACTATGGTTGAAATCCTAAGCGATATGACTCATTGAATTCAGTAGATGTTCTGAGTCAAAACAGTTAGAGTTACATGAAAGTAGGTTGGCTCAGCCATTCCTGAGAAATAACCAATGAATATTTCCATTTAAGAGGATACTGTAATTGGGGAAAGTCCACCAGTGACCTCATGACTGAAAAAGAATTTGAATTCCTGATCCAGAAGTAGCATGGACTTCTGGATCTGCTCTGGACTGCTCTTGGTTTGAGGAAGAGTCATTCATATCACAGTTATAGATCCATTGGTCACAGTTCCCAAGTAGTACTTGACTTTAGTATACGTATATGCACAATAACATTAGATGACCACTAGTTATTATTATTATTATTTATTTATTTATATAGCACCATCAATGTACATGGTGCTGTACAGAGTAAAACAGTAAATAGCAAGACCCTGCCGCATAGGCTTACATTCTAATAAAATCATAATAAAACAATAAGGAGGGGAAGAGAATGCAAACAGGCACAGGGTAGGGTAAACAGGCACTGGGTAGGGTAAAACTAACAGTATAAAGTCAGAACAAAATCAAGTTTTAAAAGCTTTAGGAAAAAGAAAAGTTTTTAGCTGAGCTTTAAAAGCTGCGGTTGAACTTGTAGTTCTCAAATGTTCTGGAAGAGCGTTCCAGGCATAAGGGGCAGCAGAAGAAAATGGACGAAGCTGAGCAAGGGAAATAGAGACCCTTGGGCAGGTGAGAAACATGGCATCAGAGGAGCGAAGAGCACGAGCGGGGCAATAGTGTGAGATGAGAGAGGAGAGCTAGGAAGGAGCTAGACAGTGAAAAGCTTTGTAGGTCAACAGGAGAAGTTTATATTGGATTCTGAAGTGAATTGGAAGCCAATGAAGAGATTTCAGCAGTGGAGTAACATGGTCAGAGCGGCGAGCCAAGAAGATGATCTTAGCAGCAGAGTGGTGAACAGAAACCAACGGACTGATGTGAGAAGAAGGAAGGCCAGTGAGAAGAAGGTTGCAGTAGTCCAACCGAGAAATAACCAATGCATGAACAAGAGTCTTGGCAGAAGAGACAGACAAAAATGATCGAATTCTGGCAATATTATACAGGAAAAAACGACAGGATTTAATTACTGCCTCAATATGAGGAATAAAGGAGAGTGAGGAATCAAATATAAAGCCAAGACTACGAGCTTCCTTGACTGGAGTAAGTGTAACATCATTGACAGTAAGAGAGAATGAGAGATGAGGAGAAGGTTTAGGAGGAAAAACAAGCAATTCAGTCTTTGCCATATTAAGTTTCAAATGACGATGAAGCAACCAAGCTGAGATATCTGAGAGACATGCCGAGATACGATCGTGAACATCAGGAGAAAGATCCGGAGAAGATATAATTGTGTATCATCGGCATACAGATGATATTGGAGGCCATGAGATTGAATAAGATTACCCAAGGGCAACATGTATAAAGAAAACAACAGCGGGCCAAGCACCGAGCCTTGCGGAACCCCTACTGAAAGGGGAAAAGAAGAAGACGAGCTGCCATTAGCCAACACGCTGAAAGAGCGACCCGCTAGGTAGGAGGCAAACCAGTTATAGACAGAGCCACAAAATCCAAGGTCATGAAGGGAATCTAAAAGAAGATCATGATCAACCGTGTCAAAGGCTGCAGTTAGATCAAGGAGAATAAGAACGGAATAAAGGCCTTTAGACTTGGCAGTAAGAATATCATTGGTAATCTTAGTAAGGGCTGTTTCAGTGGAATGCAAAGGACGGAATCCAGATTGAAAAGGATCCAGAGCAGAGTTACTAGAAAGAAAGTCAAGACAACGAGAGTAGACCACACGCTCCAGGATCTTTGAAACAAACGGCAACAAAGAGACAGGTCGGTAGTTAGACAGAGATAGCCTATCAACAGTAGGTTTCTTGAGAATAGGAGAGACTGTAGCATGTTTAAAAGCAGAAGGAAATGAACCAGAGGACAGAGAAAAATTAATAATATGAAGCAAGGAAGGGAAGATAGCAGGGATAAGGTTAATAAAGACGTGAGAGGGAATCGGATCACGAGAACAAGCGGAGGGCTTCGAAGAGCGCAGTATTGTAGACAGTTCATCAGCTGAGACCGAAGGAAACGCAGAGAAATTTGCAGGAGGAACTGACAGGTGAGGAACAGGAACTGGAAGAGGAGCAGAGCTGGCCAGATCAGAGCAAATAGTTTGGATTTTAGCATTGAAAAAAGAGGCAAAGTTATTAGCAGACAGAGAGGCGGGGAGAGATGGTGGATTAGGCTTCAGGAGAGAATTGAAGGAGGCAAAGAGCCGCTGAGGATGCCTAGCATTTGACTGGATCAGCGTTGAGTAATACTGCTGTTTGGCCAATGAAATGGCAGAAGAGAAAGAGGAGAGTACAAATTTGTAATGGACAAAGTCCGCCCAGTCCCTGGCCCTACGCCAAAGGCGTTCAGCTGCCCGGGAACAAGAGCGAAGGTAGCGGAGGAAAGAGGTGAGCCACGGTTGAGGTTGAGAAGGGCGAACTATCCGAGTTGTAGATGGAGCAAGATTATCAAGAGTTGAAGATAAGGAGGAATTAAAGAAGGAGACAGCTGAGTCCAAGGAGACAGCCGAAAAGACAGAAGGAAGAGAGGAGGCTAGAGACTGAGAAAAAGCCTCATAATTGATAGATTGCAAGTCACGACAAGAGCGAGAAGCGGGACGTGAAGGAGGAGGATTATGAGTAATATTGAAAGAAACTAGGTGATGATCTGACAATGGAAAGTGAGCAGTAGAAACGTCCAAAACAGAGCAATTCCGAGTGAGAACAAGATCCAGACAGTGTCCAAGGGAATGTGTGGGTACATCAGACCAAAGCTTAAGATCATAAGGGGAAGATAATGAGCGAAATCGTAGAGCTGCAGCGTCCTGAGGGTCATCCACATGAATATTGAAATCACCCAAAATAAGAGTAGGACAGTTATCAGAGAGGAAAAAGGACAGCCACGAATCAAAATCAGAGATAAATTTTGAGGACGAGCCTGGGGGGCGATACAGAACTGCAATCCGCAGTCGCGATGGAGCGAAAAGCCTCACCACATGTACCTCAAATGAGGAAAACAATGTGAAGGTGGAATGGAAAGAGGCTGGAACTGGCACAAACTAGATAATAAAAGACCCACACCACCACCCCGACCCTCTGGGCGACTAGTGTGAGAGAAAGAGTCCTCCAAGAGAGAGGGCAGCAGAGCTGGCGGTATCATGGGCAGGAAGCCAGGTTTCAGTAAGAGCAAGGAGGTGGAGAGACCTAGAGATAAACAAGTCCTGAATGACAGGGGCCTTAGAAGCAACAGAGCGACAGTTCCATAAGGAACACGAAAAAAGCAGCTGAGAAGAGGGGAGACACCGAATAGGAACTAAGTTAGGAGAGACGAACTTGGAACGAGCCATAAGGAACAGATATGAGGAGAGAAGAATTGAGAGGAGGAAATGAGAAGATTGTGTCCTGAATCAGAAAGTAGCAGCAACCGGACCGTGGCTGGGGTTTTCCTCCGGAGTAGAAGTTCCACTTGACCGGCTTCGCGCCCACGGCAGAGAGCCTCAGGCCGAGAGCCCTGCAAACTGGAGGCTGGAAAACCTAAAAGAGGCGGAGCAGATGCTGAAATTCAAACAGACCAATCAATGTTGCTTCTCTGCAGAGCTTACTTGCAGCTGCTCTTCAAGCTGCAAACTGCAGACTGGAGGCTGGAAAACCTAAAAGAGGCGGAGCAGATGCTGAAATTCAAACAGACCAATCAATGTTGCTTCTCTGCAGAGCTTACTTGCAGCTGCTCTTCAAGCTGCAAACTGCAGACTGGAGGCTGGAAAACCTAAAAGAGGCGGAGCAGATGCTGAAATTCAAACAGACCAATCAATGTTGCTTCTCTGCAGAGCTTACTTGCAGCTGCTCTTCAAGCTGCAAACTGCAGACTGGAGGCTGGAAAACCTAAAAGAGGCGGAGCAGATGCTGAAATTCAAACAGACCAATCAATGTTGCTTCTCTGCAGAGCTTACTTGCAGCTGCTCTTCAAGCTGCAAACTGCAGACTGGAGGCTGGAAAACCTAAAAGAGTTTAGTGCTAGTGCACTAGTGCTCAAAATGGGGTGGGGGGTGGCACACCATTCTGGTTCTTTTCAGATAGACCTATAAGCACTCAGCTTCTTTTCAGGTAGACATAATTATCCCACTTATTTTTCCCACTTTGCAATTCTCTCACTTCTTTAGAAACTATTGCAGTTCTGTTATTCTCCCACTTGGGGTACTGGTGAAAATGTCATTCAATTTCTTGGCATGCATTTCCCCAGGGTATTTGTTAGATTGGAGTCGCACAACAATTTGAAGCCAAGTGTCTTAATTTGCCTTAATGGCCATCAACTATGTTATGCAAGGTGTACCAAAGGAGTTAGGACATTAGAACATTAGCTCTGAAGACCCTGCAAGCCATTCTTTATTGTTAAACTGAATTTTCCTTTCACTTTTTGACTCTCTGAAAGTAAATCAATTGACGCTATTGTTATCAAGACCCTGATATGATGGAGAAGATTATGGTCAATTTGAATGATTATGGTCAGTTTAAATGTGCTGGTTTTCATATAAAGAGGGCTAAAATCAATGCCAGTCTCAGGAAGTTTTAAATAGAGATGGTGTCAACTAGCAGGATTGGCATGATTTCAACGTTGTTGTTTTTAAAAAGTAAATTAACGAACAGCATTGGGCAACTTTATGTTGCTTGTGGTAATGATTACGATACTGTGAAAAGGCTTTATGGATTGGCTAAGGTTCCGTTATGTAGGAGGAAAGGAATCAGAAAGTAGCAGATACGTTTTTTTAAAAAAACCATGTGCATAATTACAGCTTTCAAAGCCACATGTTGCAAAGTCCTGAGTCACTGATCTCTGAACATTTTCATAGCAAACTCTCCACTTATTTCAAGCCCACAGTGGAATTGTATTTAAAATACTAATCGGTAGTTTTGAAGTTCTATTTCAAAACAGAGTGACAATTTCTGAACATATACCTACAGATATATGAAAGATAGATAGACTAACAATAGAGTAATATATATATATATATGCACATTTTGGCTTCCTTCCTCATCAGTAGCTGTGTAACGTTAATAAATAGATACCAAAAGTGGCAGTCTGTAATGTTGGGAGTTGAAAATGCCTAAGGAGAAAAAACACCCTGGAGGACAATTCTTAAATTTTATATCAGACTGGTATAAAGTTTAAGAATTGTCCAGATTAAGGCCATACAGATTAAGAGTTCTGAGAATGTAGATCCATAAGTTTTCTTTTCTGTCAAGCATAACAGTCTCCTTTGTTGTTCAATTGGAAGCATTTCAATTGCTCCGCGAACCCCTGCCAAAGGAAGTGAGGCAGGTGGCTACTAGGAGGAGGGCCTTCTCTGCTGTGGCACCCCGGCTGTGGAATGAGCTCCTTAAGGAGGTTCACTTGGCACCTACATTATATGCTTTTAGACACCAGGTGAAGGCCTTTTTATTCTCCCAGCATTTTAACAGTCTATAAATAAATTTTAACGTGATGTTTTAAATTTGTAATTTTGCATTGCTGCTGTTTTTATCTGGTTGAGCTTTTATATTGTATTTTATATTAAGGTTTTATACTGTTGTTTTATACTTTGGTTTTAATTTTTGTGAACCGCCCAGAGAGCTCTGACTGCTGGGCGGTATAGAAATGTAATAAATAAATTAATAAATAAACTGTACATCCCAGAGACCGTGTGCAGGTGAGTTAAAATGTCTTGTCTAGTTCTTTTGCGTAAGAATCACAGATTTGTGGTTAAAGTGTAATGGTCTTAGGTCCATTACAGTTTTCCTAAATATTGCTTATAACCTTCATCTTTTTTTCCATTCAGTTAAATACATCACATTAGTGGAAGTGCATGTTACTGATTGTCTGTTCCAATAAATTTTGTTAGTAACAGTGCTCCTAAAAGAAGTGGTTTCTTGGAGATAAGTGCAGGTAATGCAACACACTGGTTCACACTGGTGTGATTCCAGGTTGCAATATCTTGTTTAAGTGCTGCTTTAAATAACAATTTATGCAAATATGGTTGGTTTTTTGAATGCAATGCATGGTAAAGAAATAATGACTTCAGTGTTTATATGTATTTGTGTGTATATTACATTTATTTTTCGTATAAAAGTCAAGAGGAACTGGATTAAATAGAACATTGGGAACTTTACTTTTGCAACTATTTTGGGACTTTCGGTGCTTCTAGATGGAGGGCTCTTAGTGCTATCAATGAAAAGGCGTTTAAAGCACTTTCATTCCAGGCAGTTTGTGATCAAAAGTTCTTATGTTTTTATATTTTGAACTAACTGTCATCTTTGGAAGTATGACCTAACACATAGCAGTTTTCAGACTTTTTTTACTTGAGAATTGATCACTTGAAAATTTTATGTGTGTGGGGGGGCATTTTGGTGGTTGGGTTGGTGGACCACTTAATAAATATTTTTTGTTTTACATTGAAGAACAAACACAGATCTTATTTCTGGGCTAAATATGAAGAAAATAAGCTGTGTGTTTTCTTCATTGCCAACATCAACCATGGCTGTATTACAAAAATTACTTTCCCTAGGTAGGCTGTTGAGGAGTGTCACACTATGAAAGGCATCAGTGCCTTTTTATGAAAACTGCAGACCAGGACCTTGTTAGCCTGTTTGATAATCCAACTTTCTGCAAACTTTCCATGGATAGCCAGTGGTCTGCAGACCAGCTTGAGTTACACTGGCCTAGCAGACCAGTAGCTCTCATAATGGAGAGCAGCTCTAGAGCCATCTTCCCCAATCTGACATCCTCTATATGTATTGGACTGAAGATTTTAAAAGCCACCCATCCTGTGCTAGGTACTGATTGAGCTTCGGATTCCTGTGCTTACTCTAAAAATAAAAATAAAAACTGTATTTATAGCTGCTAGATACAGATTTAAAGTAATATCTGTTTAGGCTCCAGTTTTCCTTCTGCAACTATTTTCAGCAGGTTATTTAACTGCTATTTAGTTTATATCTTGTTTTTTCCTGTCACGTAGTGTTATATAAGCCTTCTACAATGTTGTATTCTGTAAAATTGTGGTTGGGGTGGGAAAAGGTCAAAGAAAGAAATGCCCTAATAAACACTCTTGTTTTATGAGGAATGTGAACCAAAACAGAACATGCTCTTTGCAAGGAAAAAGAAAAACCTTCATAGCGTAAAGCACGTCCCTCAGCAGTTTGCTTGCTACGCGTGGTTTGCGTCACATGCTGTCATCTGGCAGTCACAAGCCCCTTCCTTCGGTTTCCATCGCTCAGGGATATCCGCTTGGTAAGAGCCACAGTTCTACATATTTTATTCTCTGAAACAGCAGGCACCCAAAATAGTGGAAAACTCAAACCACTGCTCTGATGTGATTTAAGCAGAAGAGATTTTAGTTGGAGGTAGAGCTGCAAGGCTCATGTGGTAAATTGATTAATGTTATCTGTGTTCATCTTCACTCATGTTACCTGGGTGATGGTAATTATGTTTTGTTCTTTTCCTACAGCGAGGAAAAATGCCCTCAACTTGAATGGACTAAATATAGCCTTAAAAAGAACAACAATAACAACACCATGCAATTTCAGTGATTAGCAAAATGGTCAATATGACCACAAGATTTCCTGACAGTGGTTCTCTTCTAATACATGGAAAGAGGGGAGCAGGGGACGCAATACAAAATAAAATAAAATAAGTGTCAGTACTATGGTGCAATGATATTCCTATAGCAGTGTATGCACACATTGCATTCTGTAATCAGGGCTATTCACAACATGATCTCTTGGAATCTGGGACAGTTCCCTTTTGAAATCTGCATTGAATATAGTGCACTTTGTTAACCTGTATACTGGAGCAGATAATTTCACCTATTGTTAAAGATAAGCTAAAAATCCGTACATCTTTTTAGCCTACCACTTCATATGTTTGAGTTGGGTTTATTTAGCAATGTATTTGTCTTTTGAAAGTTAAAACCTTAGGATCTAGTTTTGATTTCAGAATCAGAAGACATGGATAAGAGCAGCAAGAACATCATTAACTAGTGTGTCGTTGCTAATTCATAGATTTTGTATACAGTTCATGATAATGTAGACACAGGCCTTAGCTAGACCTAAGGTTTATCCCGGGGTCATCCCTGTTCATGTAAATGACACACAGGGGATCCCGGGAGCAGGCAGGGACGACCCTAGGACGATCCCGGGATAAACCTTAGGTCTAGCTAAAGCCACAGTCCCGTGGAATTTTGCAGTTGGGGTGGATTTGTTGAACTTACATTATTCTTACTAACAAAGCACTACCATCAAATATAAAACAAAAAGCTTCAGATCATGAATATATGATCTTTATATAGTTTATATGATCTTTATATAGTTTATATAGTTGCCTTTATATAGTTTAATTATACTTAAATTAAAAAGAAGTATTTTCCTTAGCATTTTTCTTTGAACCAGAACTTATATTTGTCATATTTTTTAAAAATGCTCAAAACATACTATTTAGAAATGTCAGGGGTTCCCTTCCCCTAAAAGAAACACTAGGACGTTAGTATTTTAGAAAGATCCAGTCATCTTCACGTTGCCTGCTCCTAACCATAAAAAGGCATTCATGAAAATAACAGCGCAATTCTATACATATCTACTCAACCTGCAGCTATAATCCTATATGCACTTATCAGGATGTAAACTCTGTTGAACTCAATGGGACTTCATTGGCATTGCACTAGAGGTTCTTTATGCTAGTGCAAAGTAATTTATGTTAGTGCTCATGTTTCATTGGATACTGTCCCTACAGTTTAACTCTTGAATCAGTCCACTTTCCGTATAGGCAGATTTAAAATTCCATTACTAAATCCCTGTTTTCTGGCTCTTAAAATTTCCCGTTTTGCTTTTGTGGTCACAGCTAGAGATTTCTGTGAGCTGTGTTTGTATAGGCACATTTACACTGGGATGAGGACCATATTCTCCATCCATTAGCACAGCAAAAACGATGGCCTTGAGTAGCAGAGGAAGCTACAATGTCATCTGGTAGAGCAGATTTAGGCTATTAAATGCATTATATGCTTTTAGACGCCAGGTGAAGACCTTTTTATTCTCCCAACATTTTAACAATCTATAAATTTTAAATAACATGGTTTTAAATTTGTAATTTTGCATTGCTGCTGTTTTTATCTGGTTGAGCTTTTATATTGTATTTTATATTATGGTTTTATACTGTTGTTTTATACTTTGAATGGTTTTAATTTTTGTGAACCGCCCAGAGAGCTCCGGCTATTGGGCGGTATAGAAATGTAATAAATAAATAAATAAATAAATAAATAAATAAGAGTAATGGGTACAGAGGAGCTGTTTTGAATATTATGGAGCTCTTATATGGTTTGGTGAAGTTACTATTGACAGATCCCCATCTTCCCCCCAGAGAGCCAGTGTGGTGTAGTGGTGGGACTTTGGAGATCTGGGTTCTAGTCCCCACTTGGCCATGGAAGCTCTCTGGGTGACTTTGGGCCAGTCACAGAGTCAGCCTAACCTACCTCACAGGGCTGTTGTGAGGATAGAAATGGAGAAGGATTATGTACCTGCGGCCTTGCTTCCGGGTGGACCAGGGCATTCAGTTCAAGCCCGGACTCAGCCACGATGGAGCAGGAAAGTGGGTTGGGGGCTTGCCTGGAGCCGCCGCCGCCGCAGTTCGTGCAGCGGCGGGGCCAGGTGGGAAGGGGGGGTCTTACCTACTCTGTCAGCGCAAGGCCCAGGCTTGAATTGAGCCCCCGGGTCCACCCGGAAGCAAGGCCGCAGTTGCGGCCTTGCTTCCGGTTGGGCCAGGGTGCTCAGTTCAAGCCCGGGCCCAGCGCTGACGGAGCAGGTAAGTGAAGTGGGGGTGGGTGGGCTTGCCTGGAGCTGCTGACGCCGCTGCAGTTCATACAGAGGTGGCGCCGGGGCCAGGCGGGACCCTTACCTGCTCTGTCAGCGCCGGGCCCGGGTTTGAATTGAGCCCCCGGCTCCACCTGGAAGTTCAAGCCCGGGCCCAGCGACGAAGGAGCAGGTAAGTGAAGTGAGGGGGCGGGGGGCTTGCCTGGAGCCGTCGTTGCCGTTGGTGCAGCGCCGGGGCCAGGCAGGACGGGGGGGGGGGGGGCTTACCTGTTCCGTCGGCGCCGGGCCCAGGTTTGAATTGAGCCCCCGGCTCCACATGGAAGCAAGGCCAGAGGTTACTCACCAGGTTCGTGAAGGGCTGCTCTAAACAAAAAAAGAAGTAGGTGGCTCTAAGTTGTTCGTCATCAGTTTTCCACAACCCCAGTCACCTCTGCATATTCTATTCTCCATCCTGTCCTCATGGTTTATCTGCTTTGGGAGAATGAGAATTTCACTGGTACTTTCTGCCTCCTTAGGGAGGATGTGGCGTTAAGGCTTGTGAGCCTTAACTCCCAATTTCTCCGCTTTTTGGTGCTTGGTTAAAACTACATCCTTAACATTGTTTTGTAAACCGTAGATATATATATATATATATATATATATATATATATATATGTGTGTGTGTATGTGTGTGTGTATGTTTTGCAAATATATATTTTGTAAATCTATTGACAGAGAAGTTTGGTTGCTTGGAATTTAATGCACCCCCACCACATACATTTCAAAAAGCTGGATATCATGGTCCTTTTGAAATGGATGATGTATTTTTTTTAATTGCAGTGTATATTCCAGGTTTTTTTTTTTAATATAAACTCAAGTATCAAAAAATGGCTAAAATGACAATGAAGGAAATAAAATAGACAGGCATAAGCAAACAAGACTTTGGAGGCACAGGCTTCACTTGCAACAGCATATTTGTGTATTTTGATACAGGTAACTCACATACTTGCAACCTCACTCTAGGTATGCCTATCTAGAAGTTCAATGGGATTTACTTCACAATTAGAGGGCAATGCCTCATTTGTTATGCAATTCTCATTTTCTACAATTGTCAGCCACAAAACGGCCCTACAAGGTCTTCAAAATAGTATTTGACCCTGATGTGACTTTTTTTTAAAAAAAACCAGATCGTTGATCACCTTATTAATGCAAACATTGTGAGATATTTTTCTGCTACACATGTGGTAAAGGTCAAGGGCTGGTAAGGCTTCCTTAAATTTCAGTGGTGTAATGTCAAAAGTGTTGGACTGGGATTTGGAAGATCTGGATTCTAGTCCCCACTTGGCCACGGAAGCTCACTGAGCCAGTCACAGACACTCAGCCCAACCTATCTCACAGGGTTGTTGTTGTGAGGATAGAAATGGAGAGGATTATGTATGCCACCTTGGGTTCCTTAGAGGAAAAAAGGCGGGATATAAAATGTAATAAATAAAAATAAATTTCAAATGTGGTTGAATATGTGTCCTATAGACAAGGTTCCCAAGAGCAGTATCAATACAAACAGTCCAGGTGTGAGAGACCTACAACACAGCACTAGGCCAGTTGTTACAAAATTTATAATAATTACAGGTACAATTGTGCTAATTGGTTTACAATTATTAAGAGTCAGGATTTCAAAACAACTTGTTACTGGAGCACATGATGAAGATTTTATAGAGCCGAAATAGAAGCATGCTGGGATTCTGTAGACATAACTGATATAGGCCAGATCTACACCAAGCAGGATTTATAACACTAAGAAAGCAGTTTGAAGCAGTATATGGAATGCATCATGGGCCTCAACAGTTGTCAGAGGACTTCAATAACATTATAAACCAGTAGTGTGGCTCCTACCATAGTTTTGAAAAAGACCAGCATAACTGATAGTGTTTTTGAAATCCTGAACTATTTATAATTTAAAACCAATTGGCACAATTGTACCTTTTAATTATTAATTTTGTTACTACCTGGCTGTGTTATAGGTCTTATAGGTCTCTCACACCTGGAGTATTTGTATTGATACTACCATATTTCTTTGATTGTAAGACGCCATCGATTGTAAGACGCACACTAATTTCAATACCACCAACAGAAAAAAAGCTTTGATTCTAAGAAATAATAAATGCACCCGCAATTCTAAGATGCACCCCGTTTTTAGAGATGTTTATATGGGGGAAAAGTGCATCTTAGAATCGAAGAAATATGGTATTACTGATTCAACATCATCAGCCAGGAAAAGTATTCCTCTAAGCTACAGGCCAGTTCCATACAGTTGTCTTTTAAGGAAGTGCTTGATTTCCTACATCAAAGCAATATAGGAGTTTGAAAGCCATTTTGCATGCAGTTTTCTGCCAAAAAGAGTATCATACTGTAGCTCTTTCCATATCTTCTCTACATGTAGATTGAATTCATGGAAGAAGCATTGCTAATGCAGTCATGGGTATGATTCCACTCTGGCATTTGCATTTGTCAAAACATGTATTTAAGAATTCTGTCAGAAAGATTTGAGAGAAGCCAAAATACTTGGTTACTCACATAGGCTGTAGCTAGACCTAAGGTTTATCCCAGGATCATCCCTGGTTCGTCCCTGCCTGAGCTCTGGATGCCATGTGGCACTTAGATGAACAGGTTTGACCCCAGGACAATCCTGGGATAAACCTTAGGTCTAGCTATGGCCAGAGTTAAGAAAACAGCTCCTCCCCCTTCTTCTCTCAGAGCTGTTTAACTGCAAGGGATCAGAGTATGCAGCAAAAGCATTGGTGATGTCTGCTACCAGTTGGTAAATTCTTCCTGAACGCTATTTCCTCTTTCCTTTATTACACACAATTCTCTTAGAAGCATTGCAACACCTTCCTTACATTGTTTACATTTTGGTGGCCAAGATTATATGCACAGAGGAGAATTCTTATTTTATGTTTGTGTTTTGCTTTAAAGTATTATTGATCCCCAAACGTTATGGATGTGGAGAGGGGATTAAATCCAAATTAAATTAAAGAAAATGTAGCATTCATAAGAAGAGAGCTTTATTAGTCAAATTTAAGTGGCCTATTTTGATAGATCTTCAGTTAGGAATGTAGGTTTTATAATGCAAAAACCAAAACAAAACGAGCATTGTTCCTACAACAAAAAGGTACCAGGGGGAAATAAAAGATCAAAGAAGAATTTTTTCATCCTACAAAAGCTTGATAAAAAGGTGTCCCCCAACCCCCCTCTTAATTGTTTTAAACACAACATTTTAAAACAGAATTTGCTTCATTTAACTTTCAGTATAATTATTACGAAACTGAGTTTTTTTTTTTTAAATCTTTACAAAGTTCTGCTTTTAAATACAAATAATTATGGCTCATATTGATTCTAGACTATTTGAGAATACATCTATGAAATGACAAACTGGCATGAAAACAGATTTCTACTTTTTATATTGTCTTATTGACAACATAATGCTGCATTTATCTCCATCCTGCATTCAGATGTGTAGATAAATTAATACTCTACAAATGTAAACATTTGTTTTAATTAAACTTTTGGTAAATTTGTGGGCAAGCAGGGAAGAACAAGAAAATTATACTATATACTTCCATGTTCATAAGCTATTTTCTCCCCTCTGGGAAATCAACCATATAAATTGGTTAGTGTTCATCGTTCCAGAAGTCCCAATGATAGCCACAGTGTCATTGTTGAACAGAGCCACCACTGCTCTGTGTAAAGTGCTTTGTGTAAAGTGCCCCCTGGTGGACCTCCACTTCTGTTTGTGGCCCCTGGTGAGCTTACTGGCTGGTTCGGGCTGCTATTTTAATTTCCCAGTTCTTAGGATTGGGCCGTATCCTATACTACTGTTGGGCCTCTGCTACTTTTGTTGTGTTAGCGGTAGTCACTGCTAACACAACAGGAACCAGCGCTTCTTAAAGCTACCCTAGAAATGAGTAGAAACACTTGTTTCCAGAAAAGGACAGCAGAGTTCCCTGAAATGAGCTCTACTGACCTATCCTGTTCCAGAAACAAGTGTTCCACTCATTTCAGGAAAGACAGGTTGCCTACCTGTAACTGTAGTTCTTCGAGTGGTCATCTGTGCATTCACATATATGGGCTTTGCACCTGCGCAGAGCTAGTTCTGGAGACTTCACAAGCTGAGAACGTTTTGGCGGGAACCCCTCCACCACCGTCCATTGAGCATGCTCGAGGGTTCCCGCCCAGATTCCCCAGTTCTGAGACCGTAATAGTCCCACTGAGGAGAAAAACACTAGGTGCCAGACTGACACATAGCAGGAACGGTGGGTGGGTTGTGTGAATGCACAGATGACCACTCGAAGAACTACAGTTACAGGTAGGCAACCTGTCTTTCTTCTTTGTGGTCTCTGTGCATCACACATATGGGCGAATAACAAGCAGACTTACCGGAGGAGGGTGGTGTCAGGATGAGAAGTTACAGGATAGAGGAAAGGACAGCGCATCCGAAGGTGCAGTCCTTTCTAGCCCTGGTATTGAGGTGGTAGTGTCGAACAAATATCAGAGGGGTAGACCAAGTGGCTGCTTTACAGAGGTCTGGGATAGAAACCCCCCCGCCCCGGTTCGAAAGCTGCTGAGGTGGCTATTCCCCTAGTAGAATGAGCTCGAACATGACCTTTCAGGGGAATGTTGGCGATTTCTTAGGCCAGTTTGATAGTCTTGAGTTATCCAGGATGAGAGTCTTTGAGTAGAGACCTGTTGTCCCTTTTGTTGTCCTCCATAGCACACAAAAAGGTGTTGTGATTTACGAAAGGTTTGTTAAGTATATGAAAAGAAATACTTGCTTAGTCATTAAAATTGTGTGTGTATGGCTATCTCAGGGTTAAACAGAGAAAGACTATCTGTGGGCAATTACCTTGAGATAGAGGCTGTTCTGGGAACCTTGCCAAGATTCTAAGTTAGCCTCATCACAGCTGTATGTAATGTAGATAAGAATTGTGTAAGATGTGTATATAGTTTCTCACTTGTGTAAAATGGATCTGATCACTGCTTACTGATCACTGCTCTCTGATCACTGCTCTCTGTGCATGCCTCAGTGTGCTGATCTGAACTGATCTGAATTGAACTGCACAGAAGCCTGAAGGAAATAAACCAGCTCTGCTGTGTAAGACCTGCGTGATGTGTGTTTGTTTCTGAGCACAAACAGAGTTCCAGAGAGAGAAAAGTTCTGGCACAATAACCCAACAAAGGTTATGGGCCCAGCCCAGTCCAGTCAAGCCTACGCCAGCCTAATCCAGGCAGAAGAACCAGAACTTGATGGGAACGGTGCAGTATCAGAACCAGGAGTCTGCTAAAACAGAAAACTGTTGATGAAGGAAGACATCAAGCTTAAGCCAGTGCTGCAAAGTGAGGAAAAATCTCAGTCGGCTGACTCTGAGGAGGACTCTGAGCAGGAGGACGGTGAGATACCAATTCCTAAAGCAGAGGAAATGGCAGGAGCTAATATGTCTGGTTTGCATCAATTGTTGGAAAAGCTGAATGACTCTAACTATGCATTATGGTCTTACAAAATGCAAATGTATCTGATTCAGGCTGAACTATGGTATGTAGTCACAGAGGATCCACCAGATAGAGCAGATCCACAGAATGCTAAATGGTTTAAGGACGATGCAAAAGCAATGGCAGTTATTGCATTAGCTGTGGAAGACTCTCAAATTTCCTTCATTCAGTTTTTGAATACATCAAAAGAGTGCTGGAATGCGCTACAAGCTGTATATCAAAGAGAAACAGCGGGCAGTAAAATAATTCTAACCCGGAAGCTGTATGGAATGAAGCTGAAACCAGGGGAGTCTATGTCAAACCATTTGAAAAGCATGAGAGAAATCTTCAATCAACTCAGGGCACGAGGGATGGAGTTTACAACTATACACCAAGTTTATGTGATTTTGTCAAGCCTTGATTCATCGTACGACGCGGTTGTCACCATGATGGAAAGTCAAGAGGAGAAAAATTTAACCCTTGAGTATGTAGCTGGAAAACTACTGGAAACCTATGAGAGAAGACAAGCTTCAAAACAACAGAGCCTTAAACATCCTGTGGCTGAATTTCAACAAAGCCATAAATCTTCTGACGTGGTGGCTGCATTAAAGGCAAGGAAATGCTTTAACTGTGGTTCCACAGGACACTTAAGGCGGGATTGCAACAACAAGAAGAAAAAGCAGTCAACAGCAAAGTGGAGAGAAGAAAACAACATGAATGAAGCTGAATCAACAAAGAAGTGTCTTCTAGCAAGAGTCAAAGAGACAATGAATCCTTGGTTTTTGGACTCTGGGGCTTCAATAAGTATGGCAAAAGACAAACTTTCATTTGTAACCTTGGAAACTTCTACTTCAGAGCAAAAGTGTGTTACCCTTGCAAATGGAACAAAAATCCAGATTTGTGGTGTGGGTAATGTATATTTTGATTGTCTGGGAGTTGAACTACAAAGTGTTTTATATGTACCAGAATTAGAAACAAACCTTCTAAGTGTGTTTCAGTTAACAGAAATGGGGTATGAGGTTTGTTTTACTGAAGAAAATTGTACTATAAAACAGGGAAACAAGGTGTGTGTGCAGGGAATAATGAAAGAATCTTTGTATGTGATTAATACTTGTACAGAAAATGAAGTTGTAGCCAGCAAAGTCACAACAAAAACAATAGCCAATTGCAAACCACACCAAGAGTGTATCCATTTAACTCATAAAAGGTTTGGTCATGCTAACTATAAAACAATTTCTAAGATTCCAGAATTGTGTGAAGGGGTGAAAATCAAACCATGTTCTAACTATGTAGAATGTAATGTATGCAGTGAAACCAAGTGTCATAAGTCAAACATTCCAAAACATAGTGAGAGAACAACAAAAAGAATTTTTGAATTAATTCATGCAGATCTTGCAGGTCCTTTTGAGACAAGTCAAGGAGGAAACAGATTTTTCTTGTCTATTGTTGATGATTACAGTAGATTTGGATTTGTGTATGTGTTAAAACAGAAGAGTGAAACTTTTGGAAAGTTTAAAGCCTTTGTTAAGTGGAGTAAAAATAGATTTAAAGAACCTATAGCTAATCTAAGAACGGACTGGGGAGGTGAATTTCTTAGCAACCAATTTAAAAAATTCCTCAGTGATGAGGGTATACAACATGACCTTACTGCTCCATATTCACCATTTCAAAATGGAGTTGCAGAAAGGAAAAACAGAACCTTGCAGAACATGTTAAGAGCTCTATTGAAAGAGTCAGGATTGTCTAACCTGTTCTGGGCAGAAGCTTTGTCCACCTCAAATTATTTGTTAAACAGGCTTTACCACTCTGTACATGAAAAAACTCCATATGAAATGTTTTACAAAAGAAAACCTAGACTGTCACATATACGGGTTTTTGGAAGTAAATGTTTTGCTCATGTTCAGAAAGAAAACAGACCAGGAAAACTAGCTCAAAGAGGTTTGGAATGTAAACTGTTGGGATATGATACACAAACAAAAGGCTATCGTTTGTGGTCTCCATATCACAAAAGTGTAATTGTGAGCAGAGATGTAGTTTTTCATGAACAAATGCAGGAAACAAAACAGTATGTAAGTTTGCCTGTAGAACAGAAAGCTGTAGAAACAGAAGAAATTCCTGAACAATCTCAGCAAGAGAGGGAGGGGGAAGAAACTGTAAAGGAGGAAACTGTGCCTGTAACTATGCCAAAGCGACCAGAAAGGGAACGCAAAGCTCCAATTCGTTATTCAGATGAATACCAAAGCAAACAGGTTTCTCATAGAGCTTTACTAATAGCCTATGAACCTACTTCATTTGAGGAAATTCAGGAAATGGAACCTACAGAAGCTCAGGGCTGGCATGAAGCAATGTCAGAGGAAACCAGTATCAATGGTAAAACACAAAGAGATGCTTTTAAAGCTGGGTCTCAGATTGTAACACAATTTAAACAACATGCGCAAGAGGAGGACTGTTAAGTATATGAAAAGAAATACTTGCTTAGTCATTAAAATTGTGTGTGTATGGCTATCTCAGGGTTAAACAGAGAAAGACTATCTGTGGGCAATTACCTTGAGATAGAGGCTGTTCTGGGAACCTTGCCAAGATTCTAAGTTAGCCTCATCACAGCTGTATGTAATGTAGATAAGAATTGTGTAAGATGTGTATATAGTTTCTCACTTGTGTAAAATGGATCTGATCACTGCTTACTGATCACTGCTCTCTGATCACTGCTCTCTGTGCATGCCTCAGTGTGCTGATCTGAACTGATCTGAATTGAACTGCACAGAAGCCTGAAGGAAATAAACCAGCTCTGCTGTGTAAGACCTGCGTGATGTGTGTTTGTTTCTGAGCACAAACAGAGTTCCAGAGAGAGAAAAGTTCTGGCACAATAACCCAACAAGGTTTTTGTCCTTGACAGATAGAGAGAGCCCTTCTGACGTCTAAGGAGTGAAGTGTGGTTTCCAGTGTAGAGGAGGATGAAGGGAAGAAGGCTGGGAGAGAGATATCCTGATTGAGGTGGAAAGAGGAAACCACCTTTGGCAAGAACGATGGATCAGGTTGTAGGACCACCTTGTCATAATGGAAAACCAGGTAAGGAGGGTTGATCCTAAGGGCACATGATTCTGAAGCTCTATGAGCCGATGTTAAGGCTCCAAGGAAGGCTACCTTGAGGGTTAGTAGATGAATGTTAGCTGTTGCGAGAGGTTTGAATGGTTTAGATGATAACGCTTTCAATATGACGGATAGGCTCCATTGAGGGACAATGGAGGGTATTGGTGGAATCATGTTCTTCATGCCCTTCATGAAACGCTTTGTTAAGAGGTGAGAGAAAACAGTGAAGCCATGGACCATGGTGTGGGAAGCAGAGATGGCTGCTAAGTAGACGCAGAGGGAAGAGTATTTGAGGCCTTTTTCAAATAGAGAATAGAGGAATTGTAGAATGATTGTAATTGGAGCAGAGGTTGGATTGGATGTCTTGGTGAGCGCAAATTGGGAGAAGGCTTCCCATTTACGGGAATAGGATTGTTGAGTATTTGGTTTTTGTGTGGAGTGTAGTACAGATAGAATGTTCTGTGGAAGATCTGGTTCTAGGGTTGATGTCGAATTCTCCGGATATCTGGGTGAAGGATGTGTCCAGGTTACTTGGTGATCAGATTCTGACGTCTGGGCAGCCTGATGTATTCCTCCTGGGATAGTTTGAGTAGAGGAGTGAACCAAGGTTGCCTGGGCCACCAAGGTGCGATCAGGATAGCGTTGGAATTGTCCGTCATTAATTTGGCTATAACTCTCTGTAGGAGTGTATGGGTAGGAATAAGTATAGTAGGGGTCCCATCCAATTGAATTGGAACGCATCTCCCATGGAAGAGTGTCCTATACCTGTTCTTGCGCAGAAGTGAGTGCAAATGGCGCTGTTGGGGGAGGCAAAGAGATCTATGAGTGGTTTGCCCCAGAGGCAAAAGATGTTGTTTAGGGCAGTCTGTGATAGTTGCCAGTCGTGGTCATCGATGAAGTGTCGGCTGAGGTTGTCGGCTAAAGCATTGTCCTGACCTGCAATGTGAAGGGCTGAGAGGACGATGTCTATAGCAATAGCATGTTGAAATATATCTAGAGTTAGTTCGATTAGGTCCATTGAGTGTGTTCCGCCTTGTTTGTTGATGTGACATACCACGGACATATTGTCTGTGAGTATGAGGACATTGTGACCTGCAAGGATGTGTTGAAAGGAGATGATTGCCTTTTTTACTGCTAGGAGCTCTAGGACATTGATGTGTTTTTTCTTGTCTGCGAGGTTCCAGAGTCCTTGCATTTTGAATTGTCTGCAGTGAGCTCCCCATCCTAGCTGTGAGGTGTCTGTGATGACTGTTCTCGAGGGAATGGGAGTCGCGAAGTCCATGCCTGTTGTAATGTTGGTTTTGACTGTCCACCAGTGAAGGGACTGACGGATGTGAAGTGGTAAGTGTAGTATGCAATGATGGGCATCTGTTGTGTTGTCGAAATTTTGCAGGAGCCAAAGTTGAAGTGGCCTCATACAGAGGCGTGCCCAAGGGACCACGTAGGCAGTGGCTGCCATCAGTCCTAACAATCTTTGAATTTTGAAAGCCGACACTGCCCTGTGGCGGCAAAGAGAACGAGCAAGGAGTATTAGTGTGGTTGCTCTGTCTGGAGGAAGGAAAGCTTTGTTTACTGTGGAGTCTAGGATTGCTCCTAGGAATTTGATGCGTTGAGTAGGTTGAAGGGTAGATTTTTGCCCGTTTATGCAGAGGCCCAGAGACTTGAGGAGGTTGATCGTGGTAGTAGTATTTTTTAATGCTGCTGAATGGGATTTGGCTACGAGAAGCCAATCGTCCAGGTATGGATAAATTTCTATGCCTAGGGTTCTGAGAAAGGCACACATGGGAGACATGCACTTGGTGAAAACCCTGGGGGCCGTTGCTAGTCCAAAGGGGAGAACTTTGAATTGGAAGATCTGATTTCCTATCATAAATTGGAGGAAGTGATGTTGTTCTTGATCGATGGATATGTGAAAATAGGCGTCCTTGAGGTCTACGGCTGTAAACCAGGAGTTTTGCTGGAGTAGAGGAAGAATGGCTGCGAGGGTGGTCATTCGGAATTTTGTTATGACGTAAAAACTGTGGTTTTAATTTTTGTGAACCGCCCAGAGAGCTTCGGCTATTGGGCGGTATAAAAATGTAATAAATAAATAAATAAATAAATAAATTGAGGTCTCTTAAATCTAAGATGGGGCATAGTCCTCCGTCCTTTTTTGGGATGGAGAAGTAGCGTGAGTAGAACCCGTTGTTGATGTTGTGTTGTTGTACGCACTGAATGGCTCCCTTTTTTAGTAATGAGGTTGTTTCCTGTATTAGATGTGGGGAGGGTTGGGTGCTTCTTATGATTCCGAGTGGTGGAAGACCGGAGAAGGTGATCCTGTAGCCTTGTGAAAAGATGGCGTTTGGAAGTTGAATCAGACTTGTTCTTAAGTTGTCTGAACCAGTTGGGGAATTGTTGTCTTTTATATTGAGCCTGTGGTTGGTATCTGGGGGTGCAGTCCTGTTGTTGTACCATGGCACGAGGGTAGGCATTAGGTTGGTTGCGAAACCAGCGTTTGGTGCGAAAGGAGGGTTGGTGAGTCTGACCTATGCCCATCTTTTTCGCTGTATTTCTCGCCTTTTGTATGTTGTCCATTGCCTCGTGTGTAGTAGAATTGAAAAGGCCATTGCCATCAAATGGTAAGTCTTCAATGCGTGTTTCTTGAGGTAGACCCGCAGAACGAAGCCATGCATGTCTTCTTAGAGCGACAGCTGCTATCATAGCCTTGGAAGCGCAGTCAGTGGCATGACGAGCTGTATTAATTTCTTGTCTGGAAAGTCTCATGGCTTCTGTGTAGAAAACCTGAGCTAGGTCCTTCTGCTCGTCAGGTAAGTATTTACAGACAGATGAATCTTTTCCCATAGGAATAATTGGTAGCACGCCATGGTGGCTTGGTAGTTGGCTACACGTAGGGAAGGAGCGGTGGAAGAGTAGATTCTTCATCCGAAGAGATCAAGTCTGCGGCCCTCCTTGCCAACAGGGGCAGAGTGTCTTTTCTGGGTTCGACCCTGTGAAGCTTCAACTATAATGGAATTGGGCTTAGGGTGATTAAATAGGAAGGGTGCCTCTGCTTCTTGAATCTTGTACATGGATTCATATCTTTTAGAGGTAGCTGGCATGGAAGATGGCATTTTCCAAGATTGTTGAGCAGTCTGGAGTAATGTAGGTAAATAAGGTATAGCTACAGGTGCAGAAGTGTCAGAAGAAACTGCATCAAAGACAGGATCTACTAATTTTTCTTTAGGTTGCGACATCTTGATCCCGAGCGATATTGCCATGCGTTGCACTTGTTCGCTGAACTGGGCCATATCCTCTGAGGGAGAAGATCTATCTGGAGGGAGACCAAGTCCGTGGGACACAGAACGTATGGAGGAACCGAAGAGTCTGAGTCAGATTCGTAATCATCATCTGATTGTAGGTGAGGCTGTTGGGGCTCAACATCTATATGCGTTGCTCTAGAGGAGAGCGCTGTTGCGGAGATAAGCGACAGCTGTTGTATTGGGGCCGAGGTGAGAGCTAAGGAGGTATCGCTCATAGTATGTAAATTAGCTGGAGGAGCGACATCGTCAGGAGGAGGATGGGAAAGAGAGGCCGAAGGAGGCTGTCGGTATCGTGGATAGACAAGGTATCCTTGCCTGGTGTAAAAGTATTCCCGTTCTCTATGGACTCTCCAGTCTTCCCAATGAAAAGGCTGAAAAGGAGGGAGGGAGCATTCGGAGGCTCTATCATAATCTCTTAAAGGGGAACGAGATCTATGATTCTGGTGTGTCGGTACCGATAGTCGGTACCGAGAGACGTTCGATCGAACCGACTTAGGGGAGTCATCTCAGTATCGAGGAGACTGACGGTATTGCTGCTCTTCAACTGCAATGGGAGGTTGTGATGCCTGGAGATGTTCGGGAGGGTTCGCAACCGACAGAGCAGGAAGTATAGGGGAGTCCCTGATTTTCCCATCGGAAATGGACGGTATCGGTACCGAGTCATCAGCCGGTATGGAGATTATCCAGATGGATGGGGAGATCGGTATCGGAGTGTTCGGTACCGAAGCTCTTGGTGTTGATGATGATCGCATTGGAAGACTCGGTATTGGGGAATTCGGTACCGATGGTGGAGGAAGAGTTTATTCTTCATTAAATGTTTAGATTTCTTCTTCTTCTTCCTCAAATCCTCATTCCCTGGATTATTTTTATGCCTCTTATCCGGTTTTTTAGCCATAGGAGGAGGCAAAGCATGGCTGGGAGCCGGCGTTTTTCTGGGGTCAGAGCTCCTGGAGGAGGTCTCAGGAGGTGAACGGGCCAGCAACTCCATAGCATGGCGGCTGGAATGCGTCGAAGCGGGTGAAGGAGGATCCACCGCCGCTAATGCCCTCTCCCAGAATATCGCACTTAGGCGATCTGCTCGATTTCGACGAGCTTGCCTGGAGAACTTGAGGCAAAATCCGCAGGATTCAACTTTATGGGACTCACCCAAGCAGAGTAGGCAGAGGGAATGGCCATCAGTAGAAGAAATCTTCTGAGCACAATTCGAGCACTTTTTGAATAAGGCGTTTTGTGCCATAGGCAGTAGAGGAAAGCGAAAGCAAAAGGAAGAAATTTAATAATAATAATAATAATAAAAAATATTTAGGAAGAGATGAAAGAAGAAGTAGAAGAAGAGAGAAGAAGGAGTGGAACGAGTTCTCAGCAAAAGGTAGGTAAAAAGTAAGCGAAGCTAACTCTGTAGCGGTCGAAAGGAACTGGGGAATCTGGGCGGGAACCCTCGAGCATGCTCAGTGGACGGTGGGGGAGAGGTTCCCACCAAAAGGTTCTCAGCTTGTGAAGTCTCCGGAACTAGCTCTGCGCAGGCGCAAAGCCCATTTGTGTGATGCACAGAGACCACGAAGAAGAACCACAAGCTTCCCATTGCACTAATAGTAGGTCATAGGATACTGCCCATTGCTGGAAATGTAAATGATGACACAACATTTGGAGTACCAGACTGGGAGGAAAAATGTAAAGGATAGCTCAGGCAGCCGCCTGTGGATGCCAAGTAATGACTTTGGTTCCGACTTTTTTCTGTAGCACATTTGTTAACAAAACCATTTATAGCTAATAGAATAAGCGTTAAATCCAGAGGTTCAGGTCGGTAGAAGGATGAAAGCAACTCATCCTCAATATCTTTAGGTGCTTGTAGCTGGAGAATATTACAACACCAGAAGTAATGTGCATACAACTGCTGCTATGCATGTTCTTCTCCAAAAGCAAACTGCTGACTTCTGTTGGTTCCAATTCCCCAGTGCCTTTATAACAACAAGTAAATCAGTCAGTTTAAAGATTTCTATTTAGATTTCTATTAAGATTTTTTTTACATTATAATTTGCAAATATGAAGAGTTAACAAAGATATACATTATTTGATACAAGGCCTCAGAATGCACGTATTTTCATCCTTAACCGATTCACATGATTTAAACTGAAAGGACAGGGGGGAGGGAATTAAGCCCTCTCAGAACAATAGACGGAAACATTTAAAAGCACAATCAAGAATAACACTAATTTGCAGCTTGATGAAAACTCGTTTTAGAAATATTAAATGGTCAAGGCAGCAGTGGGTGGAAGATAGATCTCCAGATAGTTTGGACTTCAACTCCCATCAGCCTCAGCCAGCATGGCCAATGGTCAGGAATGCTGGGAGATGAAGTCCAAAACATCTGGGGGTCTACTTTTAGCCCACCCCTGGTGCGGGGGAACCATTCATCTTTTGGAATATAAAGCAGAGAAATAAAGTATTTTCATTACCAAGATCCATTGACCAAAAGAAAAAGCAAGCAAGCAACCAAAACCATCCACATGATCCAGTGATAATACCTCTTCTATGTGTACACAGTTTTCTTAACAGGGTCTTCATGCTATATATTGTATTTAATAGATGCTAGGGGCTGAGATTCTAACATCCAGAAGTAAATTAAGGATATGGTACCAAAATGAGACAAAGAAATAAAAACAAACACCATTTTGTACTGAAATCAAGAGGAAAAGGAAGACAGGCACAGGCACACCAGCATATTCTATGAGGAATATAATTTAATCTTACACTGCAGATTAAAATCATGGCCTTATTTTCAAAACCATCTTTACCCTGTATCAAAAGGCTTTAAGGCTTTCAGAAATAGATAAAAACACCGCTCTAAGGGAATTCATTTTAATGGAGGGAGAATAATGATGAAAACCTAGCCCCCACAAGAGGGCTTTTAGGTCAGAAGAGCTTTTAAAAAATGCTAACATTTACTAATGAGAACACACACATTATACAAACGGAGGATCAAATCTGAAGGAGCGAACAATGCCACTGCATGTACTCAGGAAATGTGCGCCAACCAGAGCACTTGGGATAGTCAGAAACGAGATGTGCATTAGCAACTGGCAAACCAGTGGAGGTTGAAGTGTTGTTGTTTTCTACAGAACTAGTTCATCTGAACAGATATTCTGGGTTGTAACCAATGTTAGTCCTACTTAGAATAGATCCACTGAAATGAATGGGACTTGTTAGACTAACACTGACTACGACCCTGTATTTCGATTCCAAGCCTTTGGTAGGAAAATAAAAGGGAAACGGAAACGGCTTGTGAGGGAAATGAAATAAAGCAGCACAGGAATGAGGTGAGAGGACTTGTGTGCTTGGATGTAAGCCTATAAAAGTTGAAACTTCTTTACCAGAAAAAACAGACAACAACAGATTAACAGAGTGCAAGCAGCAACAGTTTAGAATAAATCTTTACAAATTCATACACCACGTGATACGGTTATTTTAAAAAGTAAGGTCTCCATAACTGGAAGGCCAAGGTCATGTTCCATTTGTATTACCTTTCTTTTGTTAAAACATACACAAAGCCATTTCAATGTACAGCCAAAGAGGCGCTCATTAAAGTAACGGCATCACGAGTCACACGACCACGACCTTGTATACTATCAGGTTAACTCTGAAAAGAAGATTCCAAAAATACCTCCAGAAATAACTGGTTACTGAAATATTCTGTACAAAAACTACTCTTCTCCTGATTGGCTTAGAAGAAGTCCATAGCAGTTGGTCTTTTCTTAGCAGATGCGAAAAAGAATTTCTTGATTTGAGGCGTTTCTGCCGGAGAGCTGGACGAGGACTTCAGCACCCCGTGGGGTGGTTTTTGCTCAGGATTGAAAGCCACCCGGGAGGCTCCCTCTGGGCTGACTAGGATGCTTTTGTCGGTCTTCTTAAATTCTGTCAAACAAAGATTTAAAAGCAAGAATGTAAGTCTTGCATCATCCTGTTGCTAGGCATATAAAAGTGTTTATGTGGTTGCTACAGCTATTAATGCAAAAATGGTTTCCAACCTTCAAGAATGATTCTAAGGGAATGGAGAAAAACTGGAAACTGCAGTTCCCTAATGGATTCTGTATCTATCAGCAAAGGGCCTGTCAATACGGCAAGATCTATATACTTTAGGCCACTGGTTCTCAATACATATGTGACACACCACTTAAAAACTACTGGGGTCTCAATGGATCACTTAATACACTTTTTGTTCTATAATCAAAGTAGAGTATTTTAATAACATTAGCACCCGCAGCAGTATCAAAAACAGTGCTGTATTATGAAATCGAAGGCTCTCATCCAAGCTGCTAAGAAAGGGCCCTTTCTCCACACTAGTAGAGTGCACTAGTGCTTTCTTATGAAAGCTACTGGCCCTAGGCCAAGGTCTTGTTAGCCTGTTCCATAGTCCGGCCCTGGACAAAATGGCCTTGATCTTCAGTGTCAGCAAAAATAAATCAAGTGCAGGGCTAAGAAGATATTCTCAACTGTTCCACAGCCTTTCTGCAGACCACCTGAATAAAGCTTGTGGACCACCAGTGGTTTGTAGACAGCATTTGAGAAACTTTACTTTAGACCAGCTTTCCCCAACCTGGTGTCCTCTAGATGAATTGGAGTCCAACTCCCATCACACCAATGGCCATGCTGGCTGAGGATTGTGGGGGCTGTAGTCCAATACATCTTGAGAGCACAAGGTTGGGCAAAGCTGCATTAGGCTATCAATATCGCTGCCAGCAGCTAATCACTACTATGGGTGCTAGTACAATAGATGACCTTTGGGACAGAATTCATTTGGGGAAAAG
This sequence comes from Elgaria multicarinata webbii, assembly GCF_023053635.1. Classification (NCBI taxonomy): domain Eukaryota; kingdom Metazoa; phylum Chordata; class Lepidosauria; order Squamata; family Anguidae; genus Elgaria; species Elgaria multicarinata. The sequence continues at coordinate 69,202,365 of NC_086175.1, forward strand.
CTTCTTCCTCAGCCTAGATTGTGGTGACCCCAATGATAGGGAACGAAAGTATAGTTCCCACCCCAGTTCTCACAGGCTGCTTCATTTTCTCTTATTAAAGTGAATGGATGCCAATCACGGTTATGTGAGAATGCAAAACCTGTTTTTAAAATTCAGCAATTGCTGTTTAAAACTGCATTCCATCTTCCTCGGCTTCCTCTGCCTATTTTCAGGGACGTAAAAAAGGCATGCATGTCTATCTGAACTCACCTGCAGTCATGTTCTTATTCAGTCCAAATGTGACCTTTTTGGAGATGGAAGATTCTAGCTTGCTTAACTACGAAGAGAGATCAATAGTGGCAGATAAAGTTGTTTTTCTGGAGTATTTAAACCATATACACACACACACACACACACACACACACACACACACACACACACTCATTCACCAGGTCTCTCCAGCCATTCAAGGTGGTTCACAAACACAATTAAAGTTGTTGTAATCACTACTACAAAAGGACAACAGTGGCAAGGCATCACCAGCATAAACCATGGCCCCATGAATACAAGCCTCTTCAGATGATTAGTTTGCCTACAGTTTAACTCTCAAAGGCCATCCTAAAACAGGCAGTGGCCTTCCAACATTTTCTGAACATTAATCAAGGTACATCAGCTGGTGTGTGTGTCCATGATAGTTACTGAAAATAAAAGGGAGAATTTAAGGTTTTCTTCTTCCCCTCCTGCAGTCCTGAGGGAAATCTCTCCTCTGAAGCTGTTATTTGAAATCCCCTATTCGTGTGTGTGTGTGAGAGAGCGAGCAAGAGCGCTTCAGAGTAGGGATTGTCCTTAGGATCAAAGCAGGGGAAGAAAGGGTAAATATTTCCCCCTCTATGCCTACAGCTGCCTCCCCCAAGCTGTTGCCCTCCAGATGTGTTGGGACTACAAATCCTGTAATCCTACAGCTATGATGGCTGTGGGATCATGGGAATTGTAGTCCAACACATCTGGAGGGCAACAGGGTTGAGGAAGGGTGGCCTATAATGATCTTGATAATTGTGCCCTCCTAGCTGATCCTATTTGGAGTTAAAAACAAAACAAAACTCTGCATGTGAAATGCAAAGACCCATGGAATGGCACATGTGGTTTGATAGCAGTTAATCCAGTCAACAGTCATTTCCAACACGAATGATTTCATGTAGTCCAGCATTCAATGTAACTATTTTGCCAGGAAGCATAGCCTTTGGGCAGTATCCAGTGGGGTCACTTCACTCCCACTCCTTCCATTGTGCCAGCAGGACACCACCACCCCACCCGCTAGCACAACAGGGAGCTCACGCTTTGTAAAGGAACCTCAGAAATGCGCATTTCTGGATTGGGACAAGTCAGCCGAGCTACCTTCTGTGAGACCCACCCCCATGCCCTGTTCCACAAGGGAGCATTTCCACTCATTCCGGGTGTTTTTGACAACTGCTGTCATGTGAGCAGGATAGGCTCCTGCCCTTTGTGACATGTCTTCTCCCAGTCAACAATGCATGGCACACCATGGCTATTTCTCCTTCTTGGAAAGGTTCCAAGGAAATCTAATGACCTATTCAGAAGTCTTTGAGCCACAAACTCAGGCAACTCTCAAGACCCAGTCAGTGTTAGTTACCTGCATGGAGGTAATGCTCCCTTTAGATTTTCTAAAGAACACTGGCTTTGGTAGAGCTGTTTTTTCAAATTTCATGAAGTCATTTCCTGCCTTCACCCCCTTCTTCTTCTTCTTCAGCAGAAAGGCAGCACCCCCAGTGCCCTGCAGGGAGATAAAAGAGCATTGATGCAATACTTCACTGTAGCTTTCAGGTTAGCAACAGCATTATAGACAGAAAAACAAAGTTAAGTAAGTGTGGATACTACACAAAGTTAAGTAAGTGTGCATCTGACATGGGGCTGCCTCACCCATTAAAGAGTCAGAAATAGATGTTGAGAAACAGCTCCATCAGCCTACACAAACACCTATTATCTAAAATATTTTAAATACCTTAAACATTCTAATGCGAAATGGAGCCGGTAAAAGCATACATGATAAGATGGGTACAGGTTGTAAGATATATTTATATGGAAGTTTGGGAATATTTGTGGTTGACAAAAAATAAAAATTATGGTTTCAAAATGACAGTAAGATGACATGCAACTCCTGTGACAATAAGCAAAATCAATTAAGAATTACAGCCCTTGATATTTTCATTTCATTTATTACATTTCTATATTGCCCTATAGCCGAAGCTCTCTGGGTAGTTCACAAAAATAAACCTTGATGTGTACATCTGTTTTGAGATGCTTTGATTGAATCAACTGGTAGACCATTGTTTTTTTAATTTGTAGATACCCCAGTGTTGTTAAATACATAATAAAGATAATATTTTACAAAAGAATGTAGAATTGTAGATTTAAATTCTCATGGAAATACAAATAGTAAGCCATTTGCTTATGCGCTGAGCGAGAGTAAAAGCCTACATTTCTCCATTTGAGAAAATAATTAAAAAATCCAAATAAACTTGATTATTTTGGGACTAACTCTTTCTCTTTAAATGGTAGCTTCTATTCACTTAGATTTCTTTTACTTTCTTTTTTTTACTAGTGAAACTAAGCATTCAACGCATCTCCTAAGCAGGGAGCAGAAAGATCTGGAATGTAAGCATAGCTGTTTGGAGGCAAGACCACATAGATCCTGTGGTATGTATAGAGCTGCACATCAGACTGCACTGCCTAATAGACTGTTTACGTCAGACTGAGAAAGGAACTACTAATCTTCAACTGGCCCACCAAGCTCCTGGTTTGTTGGGTGACCAAGGGTAGTTTCTGAGGTAACTGGCTTCACCCCTGCTCCCTTTTAGGTTTCCCTTTCCTGAGTGTTGAGGGACATGGACTATGGACATGGACGCCACTGTGCACTATACATGCTAGCGGTGCTGGAAAAATTAGGGCAGGATGGATCTACTTACATTGCTTTTGCTTTTCTTTTTTGAAGCTTCAAGTTTGTTTTCTTCTATGGAATTCTGGACTTCCTTGATTTTCCTTTGCCTTTTTAAGCCAATCATTTTCTGCTTGGAACATCTAATTTTGACTAAATTCCCCAATTTTTGTTTTTTCTTCAATTTCACTTTTTGCAACACTGGGCATTCTGACTCGGCAAGACCTTCCCTCTCTGACTGCTGAGCAGCCTCTTCAGAAAAACCATTTCCAGAGATAATCCCAGGCTCTGCTTTCCGTTTCTTCTTAATCGCTTTATTATCATGACCTACTGTAGCACAGTGGCCAGGATCTTCCTCAGTACTAACATGAGCCTGTCCGTTTTGATAGACAGTTTCAATAAGAGCCTTCTGCGGGCTTCCATTTTTCTTCTTTGGCTGTTTCTTTATACTGTTTACCAAACACGTCAGTGATTTCAGCGTAGAATTGTCACCGAGCCCTCCAATGGGAGTTCCTAAAGACCCAGCTTCACTGGTCTCCATACTTAAAGATTTCCTTTGCCTTTTCTTACTATTTGACGATTCATCGTCCTGGTCCTGGTCTTTGGAGTCTTCTACCTTGACTGGTACCATCTCATTACTTCCAGCAACAGTGCAAGTATCATCCATCGGACTGGCCTTCCTCTTTCGCTTCTTCCTTTTCTTCTGTGTTCCTGCATTGTCTTCCCCTTCCTCAGTACCATTTTTTCTGTTGCTAGCGTTCTCTGTCAAAACAAATGTAATGGCTTTAAAACTAAAAATGAAGCTGTTGAGTAGCAGCCTTTTATGCCGGCAGTTGGGAACCCAGTTCCATTTAAAATCAGGAGTGGGCAACAAGCGGTTGCCATGGTTGTTTTGCCACCACCCTTGCCAAATTTGTTGCAGTAGTGGCAGCAAACCCCCCAAAGAACAGTGTTTTTGCTTGAAAACAAGGCCCATGAGAAGCACACACTGTGTTTGGAAGTAGAATCACTTTCCTGGAAGGGAGTGTGATTCTGCTTGTAAGCAAAGACAGTCATGGTGGCAAGAAAAGCGCCCCCTTTTGGCAGCAGCCACAATAGTGGTGTTGGAAACCCCCCTCCCCAAGTGAGTTCTGGAGCAGCAATGCAGCCCTTCAAACCCTGAAAGCTGCCCACCCCTATTTTAGACAGAGAAAAAATATAGGCCTCTGAGTTCTGGGGCCCATGAGTAATATCAAGGGATAAATACTGCCATCAGGTATCGTCCTTGCTATCATCTCCCAGAGGCTTCACTTCCTCAACATTCCATCTCATCACAACAGCTAAAGATGATCCAGGGATCTCACCCCAACACAGCAACAGTTATGCTCTTATTGCATAGGTTAACAGGGAACTTGGCTGATAAGAACGATGAATATACTCATAATAATTACTATGGCTGATCTTGGCTGATAATGATGAATATAATCATAATAATTACTATGGCTGATTTTCCACATTAAAGTGCTTGATATTTATGCACAAAACATGAGCCAACCTACAGTCTACTCCCTCCAGTTAACACCACTACTCCAACAGCAAGAGGCATTTCTCATTGCCAGAAAAGGCACTCTATCATTATAGTGAATCTCAATAAAAATTGGTCAGTTGCTGGGAAAGAAGAGAAAAGTGCAGTCCAGATGTCTACTCAGTAGTAAGTCCCACTGAGCTGAATGGGGCTCACCCCCAGCAAGGTTCAGCCTACGTTAGTGGGCTGCTCAAGATGTTGCGAGTTGCTTACTCTCTTACCTTCTTTTTCCAGCTTAGACGGATCCAAAGGTTTGCCAGATTTCCTTTTCCACTTCCTTCTGCTGAAGGTGTCATCATCTTCATCAGTAGAAACATCTTCAGGAAAATCATCTTGAGGAAAGGACCCTGATGTGAGAAAATATTTGAATGAGAGTTGTCCAAAGCAAGCAGACTTTTGAAAACCCTTCGCCTATTCTGGCAAATATCAATTCCGGCATGCATCTTTTGCTATGATTTTACACGTCACGCAAACTAAGATTATTTATTTACATTTATATGCCGCCCCATGGCCGAAGTTCTCTGGGTGGTTTGCAGAAGTTAAAAACAGTGAACATTAAAAACAAGTATACAACATTTTAAACCATTAAGAACATAAAGTTTTTGGTTTAAAGGGGAGAGCAAGGCCATATCTCATTTTCCCAAACTGTAAAACAGGGCTAGTGGTCAACTTGAGGCTCCTGGACTCACTTCAGAAGTCCTCTGAAAGCAATCAATTCAGACTTCTGGCATGAGTGATCTGTCCCTTTCCTGGCAGCCTGCTGGGTGGGGAGAAGGGGAGATGAGAGAGAAAGGGGTGGGGCCCCCACCCAACCCAACCCAACCCACATTTGGCTTTGGTTCCACCCACTGTGAGGCATGTGTTCTTGGACAGTTTGCCCACCCTCAAAAGGAATATGGCCCCTGTAAAGCATCAAATACTGTAATCTGATTGACATCCTAACTGGTTATGCTGGGAACTGGAAAATCATGGATCATATTCCTCCCTAGATAAATGAATTCAGGCAAATGCCCTATAAAAATGAAGCACCTCCTAAGCTTGCAAGACTAACATGATTGTATTATTTCCCCATCCGCTACTGTAGAATTCTTTATGGAAACAAAATCAAAGTAAGATGTTGCTGAACCCTCACCTTCTGCAAGATCTTGAAACCTGGAAAATAAATGGAAAAAAGTCTTGGCGTTGTTTCAACCACACAAACACAGAGATGTACAACATGATGGAGAGCATGTAGTCATTGGGGTGAAAAATTGAAATAATTGGCTAGGTTTGAGTCCAATATGCCTAAGCAAAGATGGAGTCAGAGGCTTCAATGGAACTTACTTTTTAATCACTTTGTAGAGGCGCTTTCTGTTAAAAGTAGGCGTGTTTTTTCTGCTGGCCAATTCAAACAGTGTGTCAGCAACTGTTTTATAATCAAACTATCAAATAAAAAGAAATGCATTACAGTAACTTAGATCAGCAATGTTTGATTATTCAGACCAGAATAGTTCAAACTTTATGACCACGACACCATTCTAAAATGCACTCTGCCACACTGGAATCCTCACTGAATCTACAAGACCTTATGCTACTTTGTCCACCAGTCCAAGTCCATTCATGCCCCCGCCATAATTCTTCAGCTCCAGCAGAAGGTTATTAATTCCACAGCACTCAGGCCTCCCTTTTAGAAATCCCAGTAGGATCAAGAACCACACCTCAGGAAATCCAGAGCCTTGACTGTTTATAGCGCGGATGATGAAACTCTTTCAGCCCAAATGCCAAATTTCATTTCGGAGAAGATCTTGGCGGGGGCGGAAGAGTCACATTCCAGTGGTGGACGGGGCCAAAGTTAAAAATGGTAGGACCAAAACCAGAATCATAGAATAGTAGAGTTGGAAGGGGCCTATAAGGCCACCAAGTCCAACCCCCTGCTCAATGCAGGAAACCACCTTAAAGCATCCCTGACAGATGGTTGTCCAACTGCCCCTTGAATGTTTTAGTGTGGGAGAGCCCATGACCTCCCTAGGTAAGTGGTTCCATTGTCGTACTGCTCTAAAAGTCAGGAAGTTTTTCCTGATGTCCAGCCAGAATCTGGCTTCCAGTAACTTGAGCCCATTATTCAGTGTCATGCAGTCTGGGAGACTGAAAAGAGATCCTGGCCCTCCTCTGTGTGACAACCTTTCAAGTATTTGGAGAGCGCTACCACGTCTCCCCTCAGTCTTCTCTTCTCCAGGCTAAAGATGCCCAGTTCTTTCAGTCTCTCCGCACAGGGCTTTGTTTCCAGACCCTTGATCATCCCCGTTGCCCTCCTCTGAACATGCTCTAGCTTGTCTGCATCCTTCTTGAAGTGTGGCGCCCAGAACTGGCGAAATACTCAAGATGTGGCCTAACCAGTGCTGAATAGAGGGGAACCAGTACATCGTGTGATTTGGAAGCTATACTTCTATTAATGCAGCCCAAAATGGCATTTGCTTTTTTTGCAGCCACATCACACTGTTGACTCATATTCAGCTTGTGATCTACACCAATTCCAAGATCCTTCTCACTTGTAGTATTGCTGAGCCAAGTGTCCTCCATCTTGTAACTGTGCAATTGGTTTCTTTTTCCTAGGTGTAGAACATGGCATTTATCCCTATTAAATTTCTTTCTGTGGTTTTCAGCCCAGCGCTCCAGCCTATCAAGATCACTTTGAAGTTTGTTTCTGTCTTCCAGGGCATTAGCTATCCCACCCAATTTTGCATCATCTGCAAATTTGATAAGCATTCCCTGTACCTCCTTGTCCAAATCATTAATAAAAATGTTGAAGAGCACTGGGTCCACCGTACCATTTCGAATGGGGGGGGGGGGGGGATGCACTAATGCCGGGAACCACCGAGCAATCAATGGTTGGGGGAAAGGGTGTGTGGCCATATAGGGAATCCCAAAGGGCCAGATTTGGACCCCAAGTGGGCCAGATTTGGACCGTTGGCCTAAGGTTCTGCACCCCTCATTTACAGGCCAATACATGCAAAACTGCTCAGCATGCATTGGTGTCTGACATCTTGCAGTTCAAAAAACAGCAATTCAGTCTATTCTTAAAACAAACATTACACTATGGTGTTTTGACAATGTCCAAAGAAAAAGCTCACTAGTTTAATATTAATTTGGAGGGGTTCAAAAGACAGAAGCCTATATAGTTTATCAGGTTTAACAAGAAATTTGCTAGCACGTCCTGCCAAAGTTGATACCTACCTGGAGAACAGGCCCAATGTTGTCTTCTGCGTCTTCAAAAAGTTTATCTTGTGTTTCAGAACCTAGCGAAAGTTTGCTCGGCAAGCCCTTGCCTGCACCAGAAAGAAAAAAACCAACACATTTAACAAGTACTTTGAAGACCTGGGTAACAGAGCACTCAGGGCAGAACACAGAAGAGACTTCATGGAGATCTATGAGGCCATGTTCCAACAACAATATAAAACCATGTCCATTTAAATTTTTATTTTTTGTGACACACACACTCTACAATCAGCAATAGCAGAGGAAGATAGAAAAATGTGTATGGTAGATACAAGAAGTATAAAATCCTCTACAAGGTCATTTTAACCAATGAACATTGGAAGAAGGCCTCTAGCAGCTATCTAGAATCAAGAAGTTCCTGCTCTTTCTTTGTTTAGGCCAGTTTTTCACAAACTGATGCTTTCCAGAAGTGTTGGACTACAAACCCCATTATTCCCAGCCACACTAGTTGAGGATGATAGGAGTTTCTATCCAATACAATTGGAAGCCCCAGATTGGGGAAGGCTAGTCCAGGCTATGGCTAAGGCAGAACTCTAAGCAACACCACCACAGATGGGCTCAGTGTGGAGCGGGGAGAACACAGGGACTGAAATGGAAGAAGGCAATTTCTTAAGAAAAACTGGACCGAAGCCTTAGAACGTCAGACGCCCATGCAGAATAGACCAAAGGTCCATCTACTCCAGCATTTTGCTCACACAGTGGCCAACTTCTTGCCTTTGGGACGCTTACAAGTTGTGAGTGCGATAGCATCCTCCTGCTCGTGTGCCTCAGAAATTGGTATACAAAGGCATACTGCCTGCGAGACTTCAGGTAACATACAGCCATCATGACTTGCAGCCACTGAATTTTAAAATTCAACCCAGTTGAATTTAAAATGCCTTTTAATATGCTGCTTTTTAATAATATATTAGTTTTATATGTTTTTAATCAATTATATGTATTTTAAGGTGTTTTGTATTTGTGTTGTATGCCACCTCGATCCAGAGGGAGAGGCGGGTAAGAAATTAATATATTATTATTATTATTGATAGCCTTATCCTCTTTGAATCTGTCTAATATCTCTTTTAAAGCCATTCAAATTGGTGGCCATCACTACATCTTGCAATCGCCCTCAAGAAGCCAAAACCAACATTTTAAAATTGTGTTTGGAAAACAAATCCTTTAGCACAGGTGTTATACTTTCCCATCAGCTCACTTTTGCTGTATGTGGGCTACTGCAGTTTGAACTAACTGTTCGGGAAGTCTTCAAAGGCAGCTCTAGGCAGAATGCCTAACAGTAGTCCATCTCGAGGTTACCAGAGGTCACAGTGGCCCGTGCCCTTACCTTTGGCCAGTAGCTTATTCTCATCATCGCTCCATTCATCATCTTCTGATAAGTCTTCATCGCTGCTGGCTCTCAGTTCTTTCATTAAATCTTCTATGGCAAATGGGGACTGGTCCACAATAGTTTCAAAGATACCACGGACGATGGCTTGCAGCACAAGATGACTGAACCATTGGAGGGGAAAGAAAAAGGGCATCAAAAAATGGCAAATGGATGGGGACCCTTTTTAGTCTTTCATGAGTGGAGTTTTGCCAAAAATAAAGGAACCACCAACAGCCAATCCCATGAATTTTTCATCAAGAGCTATTAACTTCTGATTCATCTAATCTTTTCTCTAATGTTCTGAACACTGTAGTAACAGCTTCTAGAGGATCAAGAACTGGTTTTCTTATTATCAGTACAAAGAAACTGATGTGGTTCCCATAGTTACTCACACTTTCACTGTCAGGCGCACAAAAGAAAGCTAGCTTTTCCTCAGTGAACATGCCAGTGTCACCCTCTCAGCGGCCTACGTTTCATTTTTTTCTCCGCAAGACTATTCAGATGCCATTTATGAAAAACAACAACAACACAGACAACCCTTTCACTCCCAGAGCCAACCTAAGCCGCAAAATCCAGCTACTGAACTTACTCCTTGGTCTTGGCAACAATTTTGCAGAATGGTTCAATAAACTTGAGATTCTGGTCTGCTGTGAGCTGTAAAAATAAAATACATAGGTTAGTTCAACAGCAACCCGGCCCATCTATTCTACTAGCCATTGGCTGCTGGGGAAGAGCAATGATGGTAAATGGGGGGCAGGGACAGGAAGGCAGTTTACAATTGCAGCATAATTTTGTATACCCACAACTAAATTCACAGAAAGGAAATCCTCTCTTTTCCTCCTCCCAAAAGAGAAAAATACTGGCTGCCTGCTGAAATGACTAAAACTGAAATCTAGGCTGTTTCTACACCTGACTTTCCCCCCAGGATTGTCCCTGGATTGTTCCTGTGCATCCAAATGATGCACAAGAGATCCCTGGAGCAGGCAGGGACGATCCCTCCATTTTCCTGGGATAACTCTTAGGTGTAGAAATGGCCCTAGTACGCAACAGTAGAAATCTGGGGTTGTAGCCAATGGTGCCCTTCCATCAGCAGAATGGACACTGAAGGAAAATCAAATCCCCCCTGCCCCTGCCCCCCATCGGCTGCACAGGATTGGGAAGTCATCCAGAGCAGATTTGGGGAGCATGGGGGAAGGGGGAGGGGAAGGGAAACAGATGAGCAGATGTCGTCTCGCCTAATGTTGGATTTAGCCCATGATGAGAAACGTGAGAAGATATAGGGCGTATTTATGAATTATTACATCATCACTAATTGAAATCCTATCAGAATTTTGAGCAGTTGTTTACATTATGTATAACAGCTATTCCAGTGTCAACTGGGTGCTTATATCATGAACAGTACAATGCTTATTATGTACTATGTTGAACTTTTTTGATACCGCCTGCCAAAATAAGACGATATAAAACAAAACAGAAAAACACACCAAGGGAATATTGCTTCCTTCCCCTTTGCAAGAGGGAAAGTATTATAAGAGCTAGTGCTTTCTGCTTTGTTTAAACTTGGTCTTTTTAGGGGAGGATTTGGTTATATTATGTGTGTGGGATGCAATTCGTTTGAGGATGATAATAGTACTACATCAGTGCTTCCTAAGGAAAAGTAACAACACACACACAATAAGTAAACTGGTCTTTACTTCTGCAGCAAAAGAAATGACTGTGCTGGTTTAAAACATATTTTATAGAGAGGACTTGCGATACAGCACAGCAGTATGCAGCCATTTGGCGTCCTACCTCTTTAGCCCCAATTTTAGCCAGCTCTTCCAGATAGATGTCAATAAAATGCAGTTTTATCCCAATGGCAGCATTGCTGTCTGGGTGAATAATCTCCTTCATCAGCATGTTCAGAAATGGCTCAGTAAAACTGGAAAAAGGGGAAAAAAAGGTTGTGGGGGGGGGGGGAGAGAGGCATGTTTGATTCAGCTGGCTTATGTTATATGACATTTTATCCATTCTAGAAGAGTGCTTCTCAAGGAGAAAAGAGTCAGACTTGAATATCTCACCAGTACACACTCTCTGAACAAATCTTCTTGTGGGCTCTCCCACACTAGAGGCATTCAAGAGGCAGCTAGACAACCATCTGTCAGGGGTGCTTTAAGGTGGATTCCTGCATTGAGCAGGGGGTTGGACTCGATGGCCTTGTAGGCCCCTTCCAATTCTACTATTCTATGATTCTGAGAAAAACCTATTTTAATATTGTAACGTATTATGAAAATGCCATTAAACCTAGTTTTAACTATGTTGGCCCAGAAGGAGTTGTAATGTGATTTAGAATTGCACAAGTGTTCTAGAAAAGCTTTCCCCAACTTAGCCATCCGTACACCTTTTTGTCTCGCCCTTTGCTTTTGGCTTTTCTCACATTCCCCACTGGGTTCCCTTTTCATTGGCTTTTCACTAACCCACCAGATGCGTTGGTCTACAAGTACAAATAGCCATGGTGGCTGGGGGATGTTGGGAATTACTTCAAGACATCTGGTGAGCACCAGGCTGGGAAAGGCTGTTCTAGGATTCTACACTAGGCCTCCGTGTTGCACAATGGCAAAACCCAAAATTTGGAATCAATTAGGTGGGCCGGGAAAATATGCACGCATTGATTTAGTTGGTATGATGGACACAAAATGCATGATTAATGACTCTCACAGGAGTCATCGTTTTCTTTTTCTTTTCAGGCCCCTTCTCTTTGCCGGAGGGGTCATGGAGAATGATAGGCAAGCCGCAGAGAAAAAGAAGCAGAAAAGAAACTTTTTTTTCTTTTTGGCAAGGGAAGGTGAAAAATAAAGGCTGGTTGTAAGAAAGAAGATCAAAAAGGTAAGAAGTTTTTTAAAAAAATCTTAGACAGAGAGATAAGTATAGGCTTGAGACAGGAGGAGATGGGAATTGGCTCTGTCCCGGGCGAAAAGCAGGCACGAACTGCCTAGGAGGAGCTTCAGGCTGATATAGAGGGCTTAAAACTCAGTCACGTGAGACCCTGCTTTTGCTGGGCGATAGGATGAGATAACCCGTTATTTATTTATTTGCTACATTTATATACCGCCCCATAGCCGAAGCTCTCTGGGTGGTTTACAAAATTTTAAAACAGTAAACATTTAAAAAGTATACAAAATTTAAAAACATAAAAACAGTAGTATAAAAACAACAGTATCCATTTAAAAACAACAGTTCTAGGATGCCTTCCTCACACCAACCTGGAGAAACATTAAATACAACTAAAATCACAACAGTAACAAGTAAAATCAGCCTGCAGCCCAATGGGTCTGTTTACAATCCAAAGGCCTGCTCGAATAAAGCCGTCTTTGCCTGTTGGCAGAAGGAGGGCAGAGAGGGAGCAAACCCAGCATCTTCTTTGATATGGAAAAAATCAAAGTAGAAACATAGGAGCCTTGTGGGGAACAAAATAGAGTTATATGGATAGGAGGAGATTCAACAGAGGCTGGCTGAAGAATTCCCAACTTCTCTCATAGTGCAATCAATCAATAGCACCACCATGCAGATTTTATTTTCCTCTGCCAACACAATACACAAGGAAGTTGTACTGAGTGCTTTTAACAAATCATACTAATGCTCCCCCCTCCCTCTGCAACGGGGAAATGGAAAATAATTTCCGAAATAAACATATTTAGCATTCCAACAGAATGGAAGAAACGGCAATAGCTCTTAAGAAGGGATGCCCACACAGCTTAAATATAGTCAACAAAAGCTCTCCTTTTTCATAGCTTTCGCACCGAGGTAGTGAAGTGGGGGAAGTGATAGCAGATTAAAATTAATCACTGATTTAAATCAAGCTTTCCATTAATACTTCTTCATATAATTCCTACACAATGGTGCAAATCTAACGACTAAGCCATGTTAATTTACAACTAAACAGAGTACTATTTATAGTTATTTCATTCTTACAACAACCAGGATTTGCATCTCTTTGCTGCACTGAGCCAGTTTGCACATCATGCTGCAGCTGCTGCGATCTTTAACCCAGGAATTCCCAGGCCTGAGCGAAGTGACAAGTGCACTGTCTCCTGCACTTGTCATTTACACTTTCAATGAACAACACAGGAACAACCCATTGTTTCATGACATATGAACTTGGAAACTCTTGGGTTTTTCATGGATTAAACATCCCAGGGTTAACCTACCAATAAACCATGGGCAATTATAGACCCAGTTCACACATGGTGGTGGCAAATCATGGGTTAACTATTAATTAGCTATTAGGTTAATTGTGGGTTCTTTAACTGATTAATATCAGTTAAACAACTCACAATTAATGTTCAGGTTTGGATGTCACATAGCAACCCCCAATCAGGGGTTGAATATTCAAAATGCCCATGGAATGCATCCAACACGCACTGCGGCAAATCATGGGTGAATTAATTAAGGCATGATTTGCTGCCGTTATGTGAAACCTGGGTCTTTAATTGTCCATGTTTTGTTGCTGGGTTAACTCCAGATTCGCATGTCACTAAACAACCCACGAATGCCTTTTCCTGAGTTAATTGAAAGCTGAAACAACGGACACAGAAGCAGTGTGCTTGGCACTTTGGCTGTCCCCAGAAATTCTTGGATATAACAAACCAGGAATTATACTGCGATGTACGAACTGGGTCACTGTGCACATTTCACATCTTTTCCTTTTTTACCTTTAGAGGGAATGTTTTTTAAATCTTCCCATTTACTGTATTTTTCACGGCCAGCATCCACAAGAGTCTGTGAGGTTAAGTATGGTAATACAGAGATCTACTCAGTTTGGCCTTCTCTTTCTCCTTCCAGGGTTACACTTTTTTTTTTTTGCTCTGCCTTTGTCCCAGTCCCACCCCCCCACCCCCAAAAAGTAGGAAGGAAAAATAAAATGTCCATGACTGATAGGTAGAATTAAGGTCTAATAATTGGTTTGGGCAAGACTAGTGCAGTTTATTTTCATCAATGTTTGGTAGGTAGTGTGTAAATACTTCCACCTGAGAAATGATAAATTGGTTCTTTATTTACATAGAAAAGCCTCCTTTAACTCAAAGTATCAGGCAGCAGGCACTGGTTTAGGGATTGACTATAGGGCTAACAATCTTATATCCAGACTGTTTAATATTAATTTAGTTAAGGAAACTTATTTACTTTTTAAATCACGGATTTCTATCCATTTGGCCTGAAGAGTCCACAATCTCCTCTAGTCTGCAACTATAATAGGCAATGTTCACAAATATGAGGATTAGTGACATAAATAAAATCTGAGCGTTTGTGGCTTCTGCAGTTTGTCATCTTCCACTCAGCCATGACATTATTTTTCTAGACTCTTAGCTGGCAATCTAGACACTGTTGTTCCCAGGTTAAGTCCCTTTGAATTCAATGTGATTTACATCTGAGTAGGCATATATGATTTCTCTTCTAGGATGCAATCCTATGCATGTTTAGATAGAAAAATGTTTTACAACTCCCAGCATGTCCCAGCTAGCCATGGTTGGCTGGGGCATGCTGGGAGCTGTAGGGCTTTTATTCTGTCTAAACATGCATAGGATTGCACCTTTATTGTGCAGTTTTACCATAATATTTGGGCTGGGGAAGCCTGCATTCAAATCCATTCTCCTCCGCTAAGCTAGCTGAATTGCTCGGTGCTAGTCTGTCTGTCTGTCTGTCTGTCTCTCTCCACCTAACCTACCACATTGAATTGGTGTGAGGATAGAACAGGGAATTTCCCATGTATATCACCCTGTGGTCTTTAGAAAAAATGCAGGATGTAAATATGAGAGATTTAAGCTGTATAAAAGTACAAATGCTGAAATCTAATACCGAGACTGCAATTCTATGTACACTTACTAGGGGGTAATCTGCAATAAACTAATGATAAATATAGTGACATCTAATTTATTTCCCAGTAAAATGCAAAAGTATGGGATTTAAGGTAAGTTGACACTGTGCTGAATAGGACTTACTCCTATGTAAGTGTGCATAAGGTTGCAGCCAAGAGAGAGAGAGAGACTTGCACAAAAATATATATAAAGTAAGTGTGCAAAAGATAAGCTTTCGGTTTGGGGCCCATAATGTCTATCAGACATAGCTAAAGATATTTCACTGGTGGCTCACCAACAGATTAGATTGGGCAAGAGTCTTTTTCTCATAGACAAAAATACCAACACACTCGATTCTATGGTGTCACCTACCTTTCATTCCATCCATTTCTTTTCAGTACTTCAAAGGACTGCCTCAGCACCATGCGGATCAACTAAGTTAGAAAAGATGCACTTATCTCAATTTCTGAAGTCACAGGAATGTTTGCAAAATAAAATTATCCTCAGACAGACTTTGTAACCAATGACAACTTTAGTCATAGAAAAATACATAAAACACGAGCTGAAATGCATATTTCCCCTACATGCTAAAACACAGAAATGCATGTGGGGGGGGGGGATTTGTGCATTGTTTACAAATGCGAATTTGCACAAATTCAGGAAATTGCACAAAATCCAATTCTATCAATGAGGGAAAGAAGGAATGAAAAGCACCTGACAATTCACAAAACAGACAGAATGGATTTTACAAAATCTGTACACTCCTAACCTCTTTTGAACATGCCTATATTTTCTCATGTTTAGAATCAGGGTGGGGAACCTCAGGTCCAAGGCTTTAGGGCCCAGAACATCAATATATATATATTTTAACCTGAATGTTATTTACAGCTCTGGAAGCCTTTGAGGAGAAAATATTGCACAGAAACTTAGCCAATACTATCATTGTCATTGGCTCCATTCAGACTTCAAGTTAAGGAACCTTAACTTTGGTTCAATAGCCTTTTGGGGGCATTCCCCCTCATGCGATTACAGTTGTGTGAGGGGCAGAGCAGGGCCCTCTCCCCACATATGGTGGAGAGGTCTGAGGCAGGGCTCCCCATACAACTTAGAACCCAACGTGAGCAAGGATTAAAATCAAACAGGAAGCTGAAATGCATAGAGCAGACATTACTTCAGACATCAACACATGGACGGTGGGGAGAGCAGCAAAAAAGTGATGGTGGTGTTGGATCCACAGGTGTAGTCTTGCTCTCCCCCTCATGGGATTATGTCATGAGGGGAGAACAGCCAAAAGGGAAGTGAGCCCTGAAAAGCTATGGTGTGAGATTGGTCACTAACCCAGAATCCGAAACTATTGTTTGAAATGGATTTGCAAACTATGGTTTGGTAAGATGTCTGGATTGACGAACTATGGTTATGGTCACCACACCGTATCTAGAGGTTGCTGCTTCATGGAGAAGGGAGTGAACTTGAATACTGAGGGCAGGGAAAACCAAAGGCATATAAGCAGCTCTAAACCATTATATGCTTCTGGAAATTCAAACGACAATTTGGGTTCTTAGCATATGCTAACTATGGTTAGCACAAACCATGGTTTGGCATGATGTCTAAACTGACCCACTACCAGCAATTCCTTAATTCTCACAGCAATCGAAACAACTTTGTGCCCCCCAAAGTTGTATAAGGTCTCAACAGACAAAATCAACATAATTAAGCTATGTGACCATTCATCAGCCTCTTTGCTATTAACGCAGGTAAACAACTGCAAAAGTTACACTACATTGTGAGCAATTATTTGGGTTTCCAACCGCCCTAAATTGACCGAGATCTGATTCAGCATGTTTGATTTCTATTTAGTAAACAAACACACACCCCCAAAATAAATGTTCATTTACATACTGTATAAATTTATATAAATACAAACTCCTTCCAATAACTGAAAGTAGTTGAACTGAAATACTTGCTTATGAAAAAAAAATGAATAAAGTGCATGTAATGTGGCTTAAATACTCAATTCAAAGTTTTGCTTAAAAATTATTTTTACTGGAATACTGAGATGACAACACAATAGCATACATCACCCATATTTTATTTAGATTTTAAGTGTGGGGAGAAGATACTGAAAACAATTGTTTGCACTCATTATGTTTCTAACCAATTTTACTTAAATGAATTTCTAGAAGTGGGAAACTTCCTGTGGAACTATATAGTAGTGGAAAGGTTTCCACCCCACAACACTAAGGGGCTGCTCTGCTCTGTCCTTTTAAACAGCAGTAGAAGAGTTAGCTTTTACCATGTAAAATTTATCTAGGCGCAGTCTGTCTATTCCATTCCATTCACGGTTCATGGTTTGCCAGAAAGTCTGAATAAACAAGTGCCCTGCAGTGGAATAATAAAGGTAATTTTCAGGTCCCATATCTATCATGTTAAATATTCATATAGTCCACCACAAACATCTTCACAACACCTTTCATAAGTGAAGGGGG
The DNA here is from genome assembly GCF_023053635.1 of Elgaria multicarinata webbii. Classification (NCBI taxonomy): domain Eukaryota; kingdom Metazoa; phylum Chordata; class Lepidosauria; order Squamata; family Anguidae; genus Elgaria; species Elgaria multicarinata. Next base: position 69,219,799 of record NC_086175.1, read on the forward strand.
AAAATATTGTTTGAGTTTCCCAACAGAAGGCTTGGCCAAGGAAGCAAAAAGCCAGGAGTCTCTGTGGCATGCTTTAAAGTAGGAGAAGCCTGTTTCCTGTTGAGGATAGCATTTCCTCAGAGGCGAACAGTGAACTGGCTGCATCCCTGCGATAGCTGGAGCCAAAGACCCTAGGGCAGCCTTGCCTAGCCTGGTGCCCTTTAGATGTGTCGGACTAGAGCTCCCATAATTCTCAGCCAGCATAGCTACTGGCCCACTTCTTTAGGGTTCATTTCCATACAAAGGAAATGCAAGAATTTCAGTTTAAACCCAATGGCACTGTGCCACTGACAAGCAGCTCCATCAGCAGAACTGGGAGGGCGGCAATTTATCCTCCCCTCTGCAGCCTCCCCTGTGCACCCCCAAAATGTGCTTTGGAGGACTGAGAAGCCCTCTAGAACAGACCTTTGGATGATGCGGAGGGCTGTAGGATGGAGGAGAGAGGGAGATGGCTCAGTCACACTAGCACAAGGCTAGGCAATGTGGTGCCCACGGGCACAGTTGGCCCCACAGGGACATTTCTTGACATCTGCTGTGTTTTTTTGCTTTTTAAATCAACAACTTTTCTTGCCACTGGAAACAGTTCGTAGCAAAGTGAGAGCCTCCAGCTGCTGCCACCTTCATTTCCTATGAATGGCTCTGGGCCACACGTGGAGCTCAGAGGCCTTCTTAGGACATGAAGATGGCGAGGAGAGCAATAGGTAAAGCAGCAGGAAGTCAGCTGGGAGAAACCTGGGTGTTGTGCTTGTGCATATGAATGGATAGGGGATGCACGTATATGAGAAAGGAATTTCAGAAGAACCCTGAAAAAAGTGACCATATCTTTTTGTGTAAAGAGTAGAAGGGGGAATGAAAATGTGCGTATGAGAAAGAGAGTTTATGGGTAGTGATCCAGGATGCATGTGTGAAAGAGAAATAGGGGGGAACGAGTTGGCAGAGTGGTGCAGCAAGAAAAGCTTTGCCTTCTGTGAAATAGATTTTTCTTGGTGCTGAAAACTGCCTTCTAATGAGGTGTTCAGTGCGTTGGGGCTCAGCCCCCACCTCTGCCTTGTACTCAAGACTTTTGGGCTTTATTTGTCTTTTGTGACTAGCCAAGGCTCTTATGGCAGCCGTTTTGTGGTGATGTCAAATTGCCCATTGTACCCATGGCCCCCAAAAGGTTGCCTACCCCTGCACTGGTGAATGCTCACTATCATGACATTGGATTTAACTCAATGGGAGTAGTTATGCCTCCCTGCTCTCAAATCACAGGGAGAGCACAAAAACTACAAGGGGTGGCATTAGAAAGTTGACAAGCCCATCCCATTCCCCAATGTTTAATCCTACATATCTATCCAGATGAAGGTGATTGTGTGGCTTTATTAGCCAATAATACAAGGACCAATTCAGAAGTTTCTATAGTGGTACGGCTGTGGCTGAGCAATGCTTTGGTGCAGCTGCAAGAATGCCTGAATGGTAATTTCATACATGTTAATGGGATTTTGCAGCTAAATAAAAATGCCAACATTGATGGCTTGTCCAGGAAGTAGAATCATACAGAAGTGACTATTTGAGCTCTTTGCATATAGTTTGATAGGCAGACCTGTCATCAAACAATAGCTGTCCAAACGCTGCTTTGGAGTTACATGGAAAACCAAGATAAAGATGTCCAGGACATAAAATGTCTTATTTTAAATGTGTCCATCTGTATAATATAAAACACCCTTGGCTAGAAACCCCCCAAGTAAACAGGAAACAAAAAATGTGACTTACGAGCATCCATATTCTCAATTACATGAACAAGCTGTGATATATTGTTTGATAACTCCTCCTAAAAAATGGAAGATTTATTTTTAGCATACAGTGCTGAAAAAGTAAATTCCCTTTCATTTTCAGAAGATGCCCCCTCCAGAAATCTGAAATCACTCTCTAAATTACCATAAACACAAAAAGCCATTTGGAGATTTGGCACAATTCAAGTACCAATAAGGCCAAAACATTATCTCCACTACAAATGAGCTTGTCACAGATAGATATAAGAACATCCTGAAATACTAGACAGACGAACACTCGAGGACATTAAGCACCAGGTGTGTGGAACAACTCTTTTACATAGAGACCAACAGAGATTGATGTTATAAATCTGCATTTAAATTCAGAGAGCACTGATCTACATTACACATGCATCTCAAAATTCAACACCTAGAAATATAGAAACGTAGTCTCCAGCAGCATAGTCTATTGAACTTGGGGGTTCACTAGGGTCAAAATCCATGTCAGCCATGAATTGACTGTGTGGATATCAGGAAATATGTATTCCTCAACTTCGCTTCCATCTATAAAATGATAGTTTCCTGACATGATAATGCACAAAATACCCACCATCAAGCACTCTGCATGCTAAGAGGTGCTTGGTGAAAGATGTATTCTCATTATCATTCTGATAACCTATAAACTATGAAGAGATGAATTTAAAAAACGTTTGCATCCCCCTGACTATGGATTATTAGTAGTTGGAGCACATATTTCACATGATACTTGATTAAGTACTGCTATATTAAGTTGGTTATAAACTATGAAAGGCGAGGGATTATTACTATTTTTAGCAAGCTCAAAATTTTAAAAAGTGATTCAAAACACTATTTTCATTGTAATTTTACTTGAAGATACATTTACAGTGCAATCATATACATGTATATTCAGAATAAGGCCCTGTTAAAATCAATGTGATTTATTTCTAGGTAAGTGTGCATAGAATTGCAGGTTTAGTCAGGCAAATTCTTGTGTTCTTATATTCTATTAATACAGTAAAAATCTAATGCCACAGAGGCCCACTTTAGTAGTCAAACTATTTGTATAAATTGGAACCCTATGCCTATTTAAATAAAAGAAAGCTTAACCTAATTAAGGCTGAGGTCCTATAGCTTCCAGGCATGAAACGGGCATCTCAACTCTATGCATATCTATTCAGAAGTCCCTGTGCAATAACTTTCAAGTATGCAAAGTACAGCTCAATTATAAAATCTAAAGGTATTTAAAGTTTAAATGCCTTTAAATTGCTGTCATCTCTGATCACTTATTTGAGATAAGAGCAGGTTCTCCTGTACTGTGCTGAAGACTGTCTTTCTTGGGAGATGATCTGGTATTTCCTATTAGTTATCTGAGATAAGAGAGGAGATTTCCTAGAGAGATCTTGAGGGAAAAGGGCCTGTGCCCATCCAGGCTCATGGCCTGGATGGAAAATTTTTGGCCTGCTGGCTAGAGGTCCCCCCAATCCTGTCCAATACTTCTTTGAAGTATATCCAATTAAACAAAATGACATTTCTTTTCAATCAGTCATGCATAGGATTGGGCTGCACATACATAAACAGAGAACTGCATCCACAGGCATAAAGTTAGATTCAAGATAACTTTGGGCAACCACCTGTCAGGTATGCTTTAATCCTGTCAGGATTCCTGCATTGAGCAGGGGGTTGAACTCAATGGCCTTTTAGGCCCCTCCCAACTCTACTATTCTATAATTCTAAGTTCTGTCTTCCAGGGACGTAAGTATTCTATTTACAGAAGGTCCATCTGCTTGATTACCAGGGATCCCTCCCTCTCTGCCCCATATCACAAAACATTCCACCACCACCTCAGACATTCTGTAGCATTTACAGGGGATTCCCATGGGGGGAAACGGGAAGATTTTAAAAGGTTAATAACAAATTAACAAACTTATTTCTAAATTTTCTCTCTAATGGGTTTTAAATTAAATGAATTTTCTTAAATTGCACCCAATAACAACATATCATGATCTGCATCATCTTGGGATTCTATTATTCCATCACACAGACATCACCTTTATAAAACATTCTAACGTGGACAGTTTTGACATACCTGTAGTAGGGGTTTATCCTGCATCCACATGCAGTAAAATAGTCCTTTCCATATTTTTAATAGTTCTTCTTGGGTAAAGCTACCTGAAGCAGAAAAAGGAAATTGTGCATTAGAGAAAGGGGAAACGCTATTATTGTTATTATTTACATTTCTATAACATCCCATAGCCAAACTCTCTGGGTGGTTTTCAAAAATTAAAAACTATTAAAGATACAGTATTCAATGTTTAAAATGTGTTTTATATATGTCTTACAACAGCCCCTGCCTATTCAGACAATACACATCTGTTTGCCCGATAATTAAGTATGGCAGAATAACTCCAACCAGATCAGTACTCCTTTCACTTTTCACATTTACCCCACAAAGTTAACAAAGGCTACAAAGAGCAGAGTTTCTCCTCGTGTCCCCTCGGTCTCACGCCTGTCCGTTCCTGCCATTCCTTCGGCGACTGCCTGTCCGGAGACGTCTCCCTCCTCGCCACTCAGCCTGGATCCAGGGCAGAGCAGCGCACGCTGCTTTCCCCTCACGAGCACCACGTGCTTCCTCCCCAGCTCTTACCCGCCGGATTCTGGGTCCTGAGAGTGATGTAGCCGCGGAGCTTTTTCAGCGCCCGGTCTCGAATCCGCTTCTCGTTAGCGGCCAGCCTCTGAGCGAACTGGACCTCGGGAGGTTGCGCGGCGGAGGCGACAGCGGCGGGAGCCATGATCCACCACGGACCATCCCCTCCTTGCGGAACAGAACGCGCCTCCCCCAGGTGGGCTGAGCCCAAACGGCCTGCCGAACGCTCGCGGGTGACGTCACAGGCACTACTCCGTCGCCAACATTCTAGGTAAGCAATTCGGTGGTTTTAAAAAAAAGAAGCAGCAAGAAGTGGGAGGGTCCGAGGGCGGAAGTGGGTGGCGCGCGGACTTCAGAATCTTTGCCGGAAGCGTCACGAGGAGCTTTTAGAGGCTGCGGTGTAGCTCGTGGAGCAGCAGCTTCCTGTCAGACTGTGAACGAGGTGCAGCATATAAATACAGAGCCAAGATCTCAGGGCGGCTTGCAACAAGAATAAAAGCAAATTAAAATACACAGATGAAACAGGCCAACAGTAAACATATAAAAACAGCAGGTCGGGCACGCTTACGTAGAATTAAACGTCAGTGGAACTTACTCCCAAAGTAGCGTAGATATTGCGCTAGTTTGCATATATACATGAAGGTTCAGCTGGTTTGGAAACGTCAACTAGTCTCTGTTCGTTTTCGGAATGCTGCTCGTTCAGTCTCCCATATCCTGAGATGTTTTTTCTCTCAACCATCCTTCCCCCCGCGCATTCTAGTATATTCTGAACTATATTACTGCAGTGGACAGCAGCATCTTCCTTCTCCAAGTAGAAGCAAAGTTATGATTGTTTCAATCTTATGTGGGGAAAATGTTTTTTTCTGTTTAAAAATATTTCAAAAATTGCCCTGCCAATATTGTCTGTACTAGAATGGGAGAAACATACTATTCAGCATTATTATCGGAGGGGCTGTAGCTCAGTGGTAGAGCACACTCCCTAGGAAGGAATCTTTCCTAAAACCCTGGAGAGCTGCTGCCAGTCAGTGTTGACAATACTGGGCTAGATGGAGCAGTGGTCTGACCCAGTAAAAGTCACCTTCCTGTGTTCCTTGTGTTATGTGTTTGGGGTCTGCCTAAATTACCGCCACGGATCCCTTATAATTCCGTATCTTTGCGTAAAAGAGAATGAGGATCCTCCCCCTTACAATACTCTTCGTCGTTTTTGCTTCAAAAGACTAATTCATTTGGCCTTCTGGAAATCAAACCCACGGCTCCTCATCAGCCTTTTCCAACCTGGCGCCCTCTAGATGTGTTTGGACTACATCTGGAGGGCACCCGTTTGGGGAAGGCTGCTCAACATTTATCTCTTGTGGTTTCCTACCTAACTTCCTTTGCATAGAATTGGGTTTTAACCACAGAGATTGGAACATAAAGAGCGACGCCGTTTTAATCCATAGACAATCGTGACCAATGATAGCATTCCCATTTTAGCGGTCACGCAGGTTGCGTCCCTGAGGCCCTACGGTCTCCCTCCTCCAGCTCCATCGCGGGGCGAAGGCCACGTGGTGTGTGGCTGCCTGAGAGGCGGGGCCGCGCAGAGTTCTCTCCCTGGCGCTCCTCGGCTGCCGCGGTCATGAAGCGCGCGAGTGGCGGCAGCGCGTGCTGCTGGGGGGAGGGGCCGCAGGTAGCGCGGGGGGGGGGGGCGCTGACGCTATTATCCGCTCCCAGCACCGCCAGCCGCGCGCTGCTTAATGCGGTGCTCGGAGTGAGGGCAAAGTCTTTCCCCCTCAGGGCGGGAGGAGGGAAGCGACTCGGTTCGTTGCCGCGGAATTGTATAGAAAGGGGGCAGGGTTGGGTTCCGCCTCCCAACAGCGCCCCGTTTCTCCGCCTGAGGCGCGTTTCCCTCCGTTCTCGTCTCCAGCGCCTCTCCCAGCATGTGGGCATGGGAGGCCTCCCTTTCCCTTAGGCTGCACGATGGAAGGAACTATGGATGCCGTGGATCTTTAAAACACCCACCCAGGGATGTCCTTAGCTGTGTATCTGTGTGGAGGATGGCTACACTAGAAGAGTGAATTATTAAAACAAAAAATGTGGCGACCGTCTTGTGCCAAAAGACTAGTATAGATGCTAAAAAGAGAAATCAACTCTGGTGCTTGATAAACGTATAAAAACTATTTTATTCTTAAAATCCAAAAATGCTCTGCTCAACGTTTTGGACGTATTCTCCTTCGTCAGGAGCTATAATAAAATACACAGTTCTTTTAAAAAATAAAACAGGAACAACACCCATGCATTAATGAAACATTTCATGTAGAAACCTCAGCTACTCCTATCTACAGATTTTGTAGTTGCCACAAGTCATGGAGACTAAAGATTTTTCAAGGGACGCTTTTGTCCTTATCCCTCCCCAGGATTACATAATACTATTTGCTGACCCTAGTTCAAAAATCTAGGCTTTTCTTTTTTTTTTTTTTTTTTTTAATAATTTTTATTCATTTTCAACACTATATAAACATAAATGAACATTTCCAAAATATAATTGAAACAAACACAATAAGAAAAAGAAATACATCAAATATCTGCTTCATACATATTGAATAATTGTTGAGTACAAATATCAAAAACTATTACATATACCTTATCACACTACAACATTTTCATTCTTAACATAAAAGTGCACCCCCCACCTCGGGATCATTCTTGAGTCCAAAATCTAATCGTTTCTTCTGATGGTGGTTTCCCATTTCCCTTAGTAAACACGAACACTAGGAACTGTTTCCAAATTCCTTCGAACTCATTTATTTTAGTTACGCCTTTTCTCCACTTAATATTACATGTCAGTTTATCATTAATGGCTATATCCCATACTACTTTATACCACTCCTCAATAGAATATTCCCCTTGGATCTTCCAGTTCCTAGCTATCATCAATCGTGCTGCAACCAACAAACTCGATATCAGCTCTATAGTTCCTTTTCCACACTTTATATCTTCAAATAGTGACAGCAATGCTATTTTTGGTGTTTGTTCTATTTTCCTTCCCACTATTTCTTCAATTTCTGAGAACACCATCTTCCATAATCTTTGTACATATTTGCATTGCCACCACATATGTAAATACGTTCCTTTTTCCCCACATCCTCTCCAACAATTTGCTGAATGTTGATCACTTATCTTGTTCAATCTAACCGGGGTTAGGTACCACCTCCATAAAATTTTAAAATAATTCTCCTTTATTCTTACTGATAAACTTCTCAACACTCTTTGTTTCCATAGTCCCTCCCAGCTCTGTCGCCCTATTTGTATCTTCAAATCTGATTCCCAAATCACTTTCTCTGTATTCTCTCTAAACTCCTTCTCTAACAATATTTTATATATTTCACTCATTAATCCTTTTGAAACTATACTACCTCCTTTTCCTTTCTCCTTACTTACTACTAATTCTTCAAACCTCGTCATCTTTCTGCACATTCTATTATCTTTAATCCACTTTTTATTCCATTGTTCTAATTGACCATATTCTAACCAAGATAGCTTCTTCTCCTTTAACAAATTTTCCATATCTTCTCTTGTTTTAATATCTCTTACCCAATCCTTTAATTTTATTTTATTTTTCTCTTTTAATATTTTACATAATCTACCCTTTAGATCCTCTGGGAAATTCTTTAACATTATTATCGGTGCTAAGGGAGAGTTGCTCGGAAGCAGCTTCCCTTTAAATTTAAAAATCTAGGCTTTTCTGACTTAACTCATCACCTCCCCGTTAATGGCTTATTTCTAATCATATGCATAATCATAATCCCCCGCCTACTTAACCCCGGAATACAGGGTGTCACAAGCAAAACAGAGACCAGCTGCACTACACAGAGTAGCCATAGAGCAAATGGTTTAGCCAGAAGCGGAAACATGGGATGAAATTGGGAGTTTCAAGGTATCTTTTTGGCTTGAACTCATCAAGGTTAAACAAGTGCTTATCTCATTAATAATTCAATACTTCAGAGGTTTCTTAAACAACATTTTCATTGCATCCAGTTTGGGAAACTGGTTAAACTGGTTTAACATAATCCCAATAAATAATATTAAAAAATAAGGGACTTCTAAACTTATAACAGTGCACAGGATTGTGGCCAATCTGTTTTAAGTAAAATTGGAATACTAATTGTTGAGGGAGTGCATTGCAAAGTAAAAAGTAACATTAAAGTTTAAGTTAAAAGGCTTTTGTTATTGCTCTGTTGCAGAAAGCTGAGACACAAGGGGAGTTTGTTAAAGTCAGAAAGAGAGCTTTAGAGAGACTGACAACTGAAGTGATGCAAATGCATGACATTTTGCCCAAAATATTGAATGGGGATGTCTTAGAGAGCTTTCAGAAATTGGATGCTGTTGAAACAAGTGAGTTCTGTTATATTAACTATAATAATGCTATCAAAACAGCGTAATTAGTGGTGGTGATGAATATTGTTTTTGAAGTGGCTGAAAAAACAGCACAATTGATGGGCAAGTTAAATATAACAAACATGTGTAAAGCCTCCTTGATGTTACCTTTTTTTCCTCACGAAAACGCCTTGATGGTGGGGGTTGTGTTGTGGAATGTGAAATATCAGGGGGGCAAGTAAATGCCTCAGTTTTAGGCCCTAAAGGTTACTGTGCCTGATGGACCAGTCTTCTCTAGCAAAATCATCTTGGGATCTGAAGGTAATCTGGAGTGAAGAAATAGCAGACAGGGAAAGAGTTAAGCCCCCTGCCCCCCCTGTTTTTTTTGCTGCCTTTCAAATTTACATCTGCTCCTGCAGCATACCTGATAGGTGACCTTCTAAGATATGTATGTTCCACTGGGACATGTTTAGTAAAAATCCCGTTTCTTGCAATTTGAAGCCATTGATTCGGCTCCTAACTTCTGGAGCAACAGAGAAATTTGCTCTGTCCTCTATGTCAGGGGTGGGTAGATCTCTGGGTGATATGTAGTAGATCTCCAAGGGTTTCTGCTTCCCAAATGTTTAACAGAAGCTGTATCAAAATTACTCCCCCACCTAATTGTATACTATTGAAAGTTGGTGTAACTGGGAGTGGGTTTTTGTGTGGAAGGACTGTGAGTTTCATTCAGTCCTGGTACTCAAATTCCTGGGTTCAGAATTCTTTTAATTTTAAGTACATGCTTTTTTGCACCAGGTTCTGGTTGGTGGATCTTGGATTTCTAGTAAAAAAATAAAGTAGATTAATAAGCCTGAAGTGTTTGCCCACCCTGCTCTTTGTGACAGTCCTTCACATATTTGAAGATGGCTGTCATATATTACCTTTTAATCATCTCTTCTCCAGGCTAAACATACCCAACTTCTTTAACCTTTTCTATTAGGACTTGGTCTCCAGGCAACTCACCATCTTTGTCATCTTTTTCTTCTGGACATGTTATATTTATTGTTTGTTGATTAGTTCAGGGTTGTATGTTGTAGTATTTGGGAATGCTTAATCTGCTTTGTATCATTTCACTTGGCCCTCTGTATTTTAGTTGTAGAAAAGAAAGATCATGAACTTGAGCAACTGAGAATTGATTGTGAACACTATAAAGCTCGCTTGGAAGCAGCCCAAGCAGATTGTATGAGAGAAAGAAAGGTAGGGAGGACACTCATTCATAACTCAGTTAATTTATACGTGTAATTGTCCTTATTTTGGGAAGCTCCATTGCAGTCCTATTTCTACTCAAAAATAAATCTTACCTGGTTCACACATAACAATGGCAAATCATGAGTTAATTAATTCAGCCATGATTTGCTGCACCACATGCTGGGCATGTGCTGTGGCTATTTGAATATTCAACTCCTGATTGGGCCAATTGGAGTTGTGACATCTGAAGCTGGACACTATAGTTTAATCATGGGCTAAACAACTCACACTTAACCTACAATTAGTAGTTAGGTTAACTGTGGATTGTTTAACCCAGCATTAACTTATAGTGTTTGGGTTTGGATGTCATGTAGCAACCCCCGATCAGCCCAATTGAGAACTGAATATTCAAAAAGACTGCAGAACTCAGTCGGTGTGACATCAGAAGCAAGACCTTGTTCTTCCCTGTAGGAGGGCGCTCCATTGATGGCAAGCACAAATTTTGCCATCACTAAGTTACCAGAAAGACTTGTTTGAGTACATATTGCTATTATCTTTCTATATGTAATCACCCAGAAAATTCTTTTCTTTTGATTATGACTTTTTGTACTGGTGACATAGAAGCTGTGGGAACAGCTTGAAGAACTACTGATTAATATACTGAAGCCTTTGCTATGTATCAAGCCTTCAAAAATATAATAGTGATCTAGAACTAGAAGCAACCAAAATCAGTAGAATTGAATTATTTTCGTTAATCTATAATGAATTACTAGTTTCTATTCTAAAAGCGCTTTGGAGATTTTAAAAGACTAATACAATTAGAAGCTGATACATTATCTTTGTTTTATTATCTTCGGTCCAAACTAGATTTGATGATGGTAGCTATGTTTGTTTATATGTCTATCCTGTTCATGTATAAAGAGGGAAGAAGTGGAAATCTAATTTTAACATCAAAAAGAGCACACACAAGTGAACGGAGCTGAACTCTCCCCTACTTTCCTCCCTGTGTTCTGTCATCCCAGACACTTTTCTTTCAGCCCAGCTGCCCAGCTTGCTTTTAGTGTCAGAGCTGGGTTGGAAAAAACATGATTTCGTGCAACAGATTGCAGAGGTAGGGTGGGAGAGCATCCAGCTTCCCTCGGCTGTCTGCTGTTTTAGTTGTTAGAGTTAGACTTCTACTCTCCATTTATATGTTTCTGGACAAATGTGAACAACAAACTTGGCTGCTGCCATCATATTTAATTTGGCCCTTGCAGACATTTAGTAACCTGCAGCTATGAGAGGATTCTGCAGTTTCTTAGCAGTTCTTTTCCACCAGAGGCAAGGGTTTTTTTGGACATTCTTTTTGGATATCTTTTTTGGACATCTAATTAGGACTGTCTGGACAATATAATGTCCTCCAGTATCAGTCAAATCTTCATATTTCGTTTGGTTACTTGCAGGAAAAATTAACTGTTCGACAGCAGTTGAAAGAAGCAAAGCAACAGTTATTGCAACAAGCTGAATACTGTACAGAAATGGGTGCTGCAGTATGCACATTATTATGGAGTGTCTCCAGCAATGAAGAAGCAGTTAAAAGTATCCTAGGAAGTGTAAGTTCAGTAAATTCGTAAGTCTTTATTCATTAGGTATTCTAGATAAATGACAGCTTTGACTTAGAACCATTTTTTAAAAAGAAGAGCTTGACCGGTTTTGTCAGTCTGGTTAGGATCAGCACACAGCAGTTGATAGTCTAAATACTATGATCTAGTCTCTAGAAAGCTAGTAGTTGAACATATTTACCCAATTTCAGACCAAACTGAGCTGACAACATAGAATATTAAGTAGATATATTTAGAGGTGAAGAACTCAAAAGACATCTTTAGGAATAATTGACACTTATTTTAGCTGATTTTGTATATGAAGTGGCAGTACAACCTGTGCAGCTACAGAAATATACAGAAACTATTTTTTTGCTTCATTGTCAAGCAGACATAGGAGAGTTGAGGGGACTGCTTTTTACTAACTGCTACGATTTTAGCCACTTTGGTAAGAGACACTATTCCCAATATTTACTATAGAAAACTTCATAGTCATTAACCATTAAATGGACATCAAAATTCCTGTCATATGACTGAATTTCTGTATAATCTACTTGTTTCCCATTGTACCATAATACGGCTGCACCATTCTTCATCCGTACAGTCTGGTTATGATTTAATGTAGTTGATTCAAAAGAAATTTAAGAATCCTTTTCCCAATCCAGAGAGGCCTTTTAGGTACATCTTTGTTTCATCCTTAAAACCTCAGCTCTTGCTGTTTCACAAGTTGGTTTTAATTTGGGGGATTTAAAACTTTTGTGCAATATATGTGTTGAGCTGCTTTTAAAGAATGCAAATAAAAAGGCCCATTGCACATGCAAATCTATGGATTCACTTCTGTAGATAGGGCTTATATATACTTCTCTGATTGAACTGGGTGGAAGTCTTTTGCCCTTCTAATACATTTTCCTCAAAATACACCATGAAGTGAGGGCTGCTTTGGATACTATTTCCCCATACTCACATCTTAAACATCTCCTAACCCCTTTAGATGTGGTTAAAAAAAAATTGGTGGCAGTCCATAGTGGCACTTCATTATAACATGAAATAAATTGTTTTCTCTGTGGTTCTCATTTTCTTTTTCACTCCAGTAATAACTTCTCAAAAATGTGTTGCTGTTCTTGCTTGGAACATGTGAATGTTGTAGGAAAAAGTCAGAAATCCTACTGTTACCAATGGGACATGCTCAATGGGACTCACTGGAGCTTATTTCTGAGTAGACATGTATATTCACTGTTCAGTCACTGAGCCTTGTGTGTAAATATCCAAACTCCTAAATAAAATTTCCTAGGGAAAATGTATTGCTTTTAAATAAATTCTTTAAAAAACTGATCTATGAAATCATGATAGTTATAATCTGGCCTTTGTTTTAAAATACAAATTCATGGTATGTACTAGATTTTTCCAGATTGAAAACATTTCCCAACTGCTACGTGTAGGACAATAAATTCTGAGCTAGTATAATTGTGCAACAGTAATTATGTGATTATCTTGTTTGTTGATTTGCCTCTCACAATTTGGGCAGTTTGGCACTCTTGGTGCATGCACTTTTTTTTACTCCCCCGACTCTTTTTCCTAAGATGCTGTCCGCTACACAGAAACAACAAGGTGTCTTGTGATGCCTTAAAGACTAATTTATTATTGTATAGGTTCATTCATGCCATAATAAATATATTAGTCTTTGAGGTGCCACAAGATTCTTGGGTTTTGCTGGAAGAAATTAATGCAGCTACCCCCCTGGAAGTTATTATCTGGAGAATAAAAACTAAACATGCACATGTGAATTCAACTGCGGTTCTTCTTACATAGTTGATTTATGCATTGACTATCATCTAAAGAGAACATTGGTTAATCCTACAAACCTGTTGCCTTGTTTTGAAATGATTATACACACCATTTCCCTAGTTAAACAGTTTGTATTCCTGCTAAAGTTGTTAAGAAATTTAACGACACTGGAAAACATTTGTCGTTACAGAGAAATTTTGGCTTAGTACAGAGAACAATGTGTTGTGCACATCACACCCTCATATTTACTTGAATATATCCCCACATTTACTTGATGTTACCTATTGAAAAACCTAACCATTGTTTAGAAACTTGTAGGTTTGTAACCATAAAATAGTAATTTTTCCTCATGAACTTCCAGAGTAAAGCTGTAAAGTTCTTTAGTATTGCTGGACAAACGATGGAGAGTTTTGTGCGATCTTTAAGTGAAGATACTAAACAACAGGATATGGATTCTGATGAAAGTCAGTTTGTGTTAGGTTTGGCAGGGATCATTACAAGTAAGTTACTACCAAGAATCAAATGCACTTCATCTAAGTTTTCCTTTATCTTTTAAAAAGTAATAAACTTTCAAAATGTTTATTCTGAGTTTATTTTATTTAGATTAACTTTTTGTAGTTTAGTTGTAATATTTACAGAAATTGACCAGCATATTAATGAAGTCCTGCTTGGATACACTCTTAATATGTCTGTAATCATTGTGACTTTCAGATCAACACTTGATTAGGTAATAAATAAACACTTCTTCTTTCCAGTCTAATGAAATAGACCTGGACCCTGGTTCAGTAGGAATATACTAGGCTGCATACTATGCTTCTGACATTAAGTTGAAGTTAAATTTCTTCTTGTGCATGGTTTTAAATTGAATATATTAGATCTAAGACAAGTAGAAATAGTTTAAAACTTGACTTGAATAAATTTAGTAAATATGAGAGAATTATGAAGAGATAGATATTTTATTGATTTTTGTTATTTGTGTCTTCTACTGCAAACATTATAAGTCTCTAGGAGAAGGTATTGTACAGCTGGGGGTTAGGCACATTGCTTCAGTGGGGCTGTTAGCATGATATGATTGTCCACAGTGGGTCCACAATGACCTGGTTTGCACATAATGCTAGCCCATGGTTTTTTAACCCATGGTTAAACCATAATTTGTTGCCTTATCCAGGCTCAGTATGGTAGATGAACAAACAAACAAACGTTTGTTTTTTCAAGCACTGCGCTGTTTGTTTCCTTCCTTCACCGGCTTCCTCCCTGTATCCAAAATGCCTTTGCAGTGCTGTAGTAATGGCATGTAGAGCAGCTGTTTGTTTTTGTGTTTAATCACACTTGCCCGTTGCTTCTGTAGCCTTGTGAAACAACACATGAACAGCCCATGGTTCTGAGTTCCCACATATTGGACCCATTCAGAAGACATCTTAAACCACAGCTTTAACCACGGTGGTTAAGCCAGAAAGCTGGGCCATGTTCAAAAGACACCATAAACCATGGCTTTAACCACAGTGACTAAGGCTTTTAGCCTTAGTCACTGTGGTTAAAGCTGTGGTTTAAGGTGTCTTCTGAACACAACATGGCTTTCTGGCTTAATCACCATGGTTAAAGCTGTGGTTTAAGATGTCTTCTGAATGGGCCAATGACAACCCATGGTTTAAGCAATGCAGAGTTCACAAACTAACAACAACTCATCTTTCTGGATTGTTTGTGGTTAACAAATCATGGTTTGTTAGTATGACTGGATTCATCATGACAACCCAGAATACAACATGAGTTTCATAAACCATGGGTTAGCATTATGTGCAAATCAGGTCATAGTTATGTATCAACTAAAATTTCCAAATGTTAATCAGCAACTGCCCTCTGTAGATTTTGTAAATACATGTTTCTGAATATGTGTCCTATTTATGTGAAATATTATGCAATCTTAATGAATGAACTGACAAATCAGATGGTATTTAATTGCCAAAACTTTCTGTAGAGCAGATGTTTATGGGCTTCAGAGAAATCTTGCTAATCGTGGGAAATAATTTTCTTGCTCTGGGTTTGCCAATCAGAATGCATTTGTTCTGGAAGATACATTTTTGTAGCTTGTTATTCCTAGCAATTGAATCTCTGAAAGAATGAAGAATCTCATATTAAGAATCTCACAATCAAAAGTAAACCCAATTTATTTTCAGGCCCTAAATAGCTTGATTCTTGATTATGAGCTCTCCAAGCATTTAAGAGCTTTTAATGAGGCCTTACTTCTAATTCCACATTATGAGGAGGCTAACTCTCTTCTATAGCAGCCCCTATGTTGAAGAGGAATTCTCTGCCAACATCTGTACAGCCTCCTCTCTGTCAACTTTCCAAAAGCAGGCAAAACCTAAAAAAAATATTTGGCTACCTTTTGAAAATTAACTGCTTTCTTATTTGGTGTTTATATGGATTTCATTGCTGTGTTATTTCTAATATGTTTTAATGGTTGTTTGGATGCTTATAGCTTTGTTAGTTTTGAAATTAATATAAATAAGCAGTAAATGTTTTAAATTAATAATAAATATAGCCCTGCTAATACAATTCATCACTTCCATCATGTAAAACTTTTTGACTAAATCCATTAACTATTTATTTGGTGATGATGATGATGATGATGATGATGATGATGATGATTTTAAACCCATCTTTTAAGGTGCATTGCCTTTATAAGGTGGTTTACAATATTATAAAAGATGAGTGTACAGTTACAATTAAAACTGAACACAAATGCTTCTCTCCGGGAAGGGGTGATCCCTGCTGTCCTTAAGGAGGCAGTAGTGCGACCACTCCTGAAGAAGCCCACCCTGGACTCAATGGTATTAGGCAACTACCGCCCAGTTGCTAACACTCCTTCTTCTCACATCAGTCCATTGGTTTCTGTTCACCACTCTGCTGCTAAGATCATCTTCTTGGCTCGCTGCTCTGACCATGTTACTCCGCTTCTGAAATCTCTTCATTGGCTTCCAATTCACTTCAGAATCCAATATAAAGTTCTCCTGTTGAATCATAGAATCATAGAATAGCAGAGTTGGAAGGGGCCTACAAGGCCATCGAGTCCAACCCCCTGCTCAATGCAGGAATCCACCCTAAAGCATCCCTGACAGATGGTTGTCCAGATGCCTCTTGAAGGCCTCTAGTGTGGGAGAGCCCACAACCTCCCTAGGTAACTGATTCCACCGTTGCACCATTGACCTACAAAGCTTTTCACTGTCTAGCTCCTTCCTATCTTTCCTCTCTCATCTCACACTATTGCCCCGCTCGTGCTCTTCGCTCCTCTGATGTCATGTTTCTCACCTGCCCAAGGGTCTCCACTTCCCTTGCTCGGCTTCATCCATTTTCTTCGCCTGCCCCTTACGCCTGGAACGCTCTTCCAGAACATTTGAGAACTACAAGTTCAATCGCAGCTTTTAAAGCTCAGCTAAAAACTTTTCTTTTTCCTAAAAGCTTTTAAAACTTGAATTGTTCTGACTTTTATACTGCCTGTTTGGTGCATTCTCTTACCCTCCTTATTGCTTTATTATGATTTTATTAGAATGTAAGCCTATGCGGCAGGGTCTTGCTATTTATTGTTTTACTCTGTACAGCACCATGTACATTAATGGTGCTATATAAATAATAATAATAATAATAATAATAATAATAAGGGAAGGTACTTGAGAGGGTTGTGGCGGAGCAACTGCAGGCACTCTTGGAGGATACTGATTATCTAGATCCATTCCAGTCTGGGTTCCGATCTGGTTACGGGACTGAATCAGCCTTGGTCGCCCTGATGGATGACCTTTATCGAGAGAGGGACAGGGGGAATGCAACCCTGTTAATCCTGCTCGATCTCTCGGCGGCTTTTGATACCATTGACCATGGTATCCTCCTGGATCGACTCTGTGGGATGGGCATCGGAGGCACTGTTTTACAGTGGTACGGGGTCGTTTTCAGAGAGTAGCATTGGGTGACCAGTCCTCGGCCTCCTGGCAATTGAGCTATGGAGTGCCGCAGGGCACCATCTTGTCCCCAATGTTATTTAACATCTATATGAAGCCGTTGGGAGCGGTCATTAGGGGATTTGGAGCTAAATGCCATCAATACGCTGATGACACGCAGCTCTATCTCCCTGTGACAACTGAATCAGGTGAGGCTGTGCAAGTCCTGGACCAGTGCCTAGACTCAGTAATGGGCTGGATGAGGGCCAATAAACTGAGACTAAATCCTGGCAAGACGGAAGCCCTGTGGGTGAGTGGTTCCCGAGTCCGGGAGACGAGCTCATTGCCTGTTCTGGATGGGGTTGCTCTGCCTCTGAAAGAACAGGTTCGTAGTTTGGGGGTACTCTTAGACCCATTTCTGTCGTTGGAGGCTCAAATAGCCGCCACGGCTCGGAGTGCCTTTTACCATCTTCGGTTGGTTCGCCAACTACGGCCTCTCCTGGACAGGGATAGCTTGACCACGGTGGTACAGGCATTGGCAACCTCAAGATTGGATTACTGCAACGTGCTCTATGTGGGGCTGCCCTTGAAGCTGCTCCGGAAGCTGGAGCTAGTGCAGAATGCTGCAGCTCGGCTGTTGTCTGGAGCTGCCCCTTTCCAGCATGTAACTCCTCTGCTGAGGGAACTGCACTGGCTGCCTATTCGCTACCGGGCCAGGTTTAAGGTTCTTGTACTTGTGTACAAAGCCCTAAACAACTTGGGACCAGGATACCTGAGAGAGCGCCTCCTCCCTTACCAACCTGCCCGGTCACTGAGGTCATCCGAGGGCCTGCTCCTGGTGGTTCCACCTAGATCCATCCTCCGATTGGAATCCACCAGGGGAAGAGCCTTCAGCGTGGTGGCGCCCCTCCTGTGGAACTCCCTGCCTCTGGAGGTCAGACAGGCTCCAACCTTGTACTCCTTTCGGCGCCTCCTGAAAGCATCTTTATTCCAAGAAGCCTTTCTTTAACATGCAGCCTTGGATTTCTGTTGTTGTTTTTTGCTTCTTTTTAAATTTTGTTTTAACTGTTTTATTCTGTTTTTATTTTCATTTTACCTTGTACACCGCTCTGAAATTTTTTCAATGAGGAGCGGTATATAAATATTCTAAATAAATAATAATAAATAATAATACATTTATATCCTGCTTTTTTTCCTCCTTAAGGGACCCAAGGTGGCATACATAATCTTACTCACTTCCTCACTTTTATCCTCACTTGTGAGGTAGGTTGGGCTGAGAGTCCTTGACTAGCTCAAAGTCACCCAGTGGGTTTCCGTGGCTGAATGGGGACTAGAACTCAGATCTCCCGATTCCTAGTCCAACACTCAAACCACTACACCACACTGGCTTTCATCTGCAGCAACAGCAAATGATTTTTAACCAACAAATGCAGATTGAAATATATGAATCTTCAGAGTTCTTTTAAAAGCTAGCAGTGATAAGGTCATGCATATTTCCCTGGGGAGAGAGTGTAACAGTGAAATAAGATGCCAGAACTCAGTGCATCATGAAGATTTGTTTGTGGGGGATTATTTTCCAGAACCCTAATTCACAGCCTTCTCAACTATTACAAACTTTTCAGTATTGTATTGCTGCTAGATTAAAAAACTGAGTTGAATAGGAACTCTTTCTTTTTGAAGTGTAGTGTTGATTTTATTTTCCGTTCTCTTTTGTAGATGTTGCTGCTTTAGCATGTGGTCGTGAATTCCTGATTAATTCAAATCAGGCATTGTTGGACACCATGATGCAACTTCTGGGAGACGTGAAGCCAGGATGCTGCACCAAACTGAAAGTGTATGACAATTGAATAGTTTTGAATTAAGCTTATGACTTACAGTTTAATATACTACATCTGATGTAGTGTGGTGGAATAATTAAGAGTGCAATCTGTGAACTGGGCAGTCTCTAGTTTAAATAAGCCACTATTGCTATTCCCCCTCCCAGAACTGCAATATGGGGGATAATAATACTTGCCTACAGTTTTATTGTAAGAACTTCTAAAATAATATATGTGAAGCAGTTAGGGGGAAAGTCCTTCATTTCATTTCATTTATTGCATTTTTATACCGCCCAATAGCCGAAGCTCTCTGAGCGGTTTACAAAAATTAGAACTACAACAATATTTAACAATATACTAATCAGCAACATCACAATAATACTCAAAAATATACTAAATACAAATTCACAGCAAAACAAACCAGATAAAAAGAAAAGAAAGCTTGGTTGGAACAGTGTTTCTCCCCCTGAAGCAGCGCCTCTCTTCAGCTCCACAGCCTTGCTTTTAAAGCCTCCAGGTGGGGGGGAGGGGAGCAGGTGGAATAGCTCACCCTTGGTGGAACAGCGTTTCTCCCCCTGAAGCAGCACCTCTCTTCTCCTCCAGCCTTGCTTTTAAAGCCTCCAGGTGGGGGGGGGGGATAAATAAATGCTATATAAATGCTAAGTCTTACATTAGTATTTTGACTTACTGGCCTTCCTACTAAACTTTTTTAGATTCCCTTACAGGAGATAATGTTTACACTAATATTTCATATAGCAGTTTACTTGGCTGCATTTTGGTGGCTATGTATTAACTCATTTCAGGCTGTATTACCAAGTTCTTTATCTTTGTAAGACATTATTATTATTATTATTATTATTATTATTATTATTACTACTACTACTACTATTACTACTACTACTACTACTACTATTACTATTACTTCTATACCACTCCATAGCCAAAACTCTCTGGGTGGTTCACATAAGATTAAAACAATTAAAAACAATATGCAAAATTTAAAATCACAAAAACATACAACATACACAGAAACATATATCGAAACAATTATAAACAACTTTATAAACATATAACTGAAAACTGTTGTAAACAACTCTGTGCCTTTTGCTTTCTCTGTAAAGCATATTAATAGTGCCAGGCTATACATGTCTACTCAGAAGTAAGTCCTACTAAGTTCAGCAGGACTTACTCTGAGGCAGCTGTGTATAGGATTGCAGCCTATCAGAGCAATCCTATATCCCAATTACATTGGGGAACTGGGGAGAATAAATTGCAGCTTGTTGATGAAAGAATTGCCATATCTTATATGTCTTCAGCTTGGAAGGGAGGGTAATCACATGGCTCAGAAAATCCTCAAATGGTGCAAAAACAGCACCAAATGCCCTCCGTGATGATGGCAACATTTCCAGTTCTGCCAGTTGGGGCTGTGCCAGTGAGACACACACACGAAGGGAACTAATGAATTCACGATAAGGATACCCACCCCTCTAACATTGCTTCCTGACTCCCAGCAAACACAACAACACCTCAGCACCCCTTCTCCATGAGTCCCAGTACCACAGGCAGCAATGACACTGCTATCCCAGTCCTACAGGCAGGGCTTTGAGTTCCCTTAGGATGCCCACAAACACCATTTTGGAAGACAGGGAAGGACAGATTACACAACACTGGACTGCGATAGCTCCCTAGGCAGGATACCTGTGGCGAAGACAGATAGCCCTCCTGTTAGAAGAGTTCAAGACCCACCTGGTGGGGTGGGGTGGAAAACTCCTTTGCTGGGCAGAGAAAGGGGAGGGGCCGGGACACGCAACAAGGGCAGCCATAGACATGCACTGACAACAGAAGCTTCCAGTGGCTCACTACATAGGCCACATTGTTGGGAAACAGGAGGTGTGAGTTTGAGCCCCACCAGGGAGAAACTACCTGAACTTGACACTTCACAGCCATTCCCTAACCACTCATACTCCGCATGGGGCAGGAATTCAACCAGTTAGAATGCCAGGGTTGAATTTAGCATACATTCCCATACTAGGAAATGTAAGGAGGGAATTCCATACTTGTGCATACCTGAGGTAATCGGGAACAGCACTGTATGATCAACCAGCCCCTTTGGCCCATCTCTCTGCTTGGCAATCCATATGACCAACCCCTCCCCCCCATTTTGCCCAATAATCCAGCCCTGCCAAGTAGCATCCCAGCAGGCCTCATTTCCCCTCCTGTAGGATGTCCTGTCCACTCTTCCCCAGCCCCGCCAGCTGATTGCTTAAAAACCCTGGCAGTAGCACCCATCCAGTTTCAGCACTCTGAGAAGCCTGCCTCTTAGCAGTCCAGGGAACCTGAGTTAACAGAGAGAGGAGAGTCACAAGTTCCGAGACCAGCAAGTTCCCTGCCCCATCCCTTGAGTCCCATCTTGAGGCCAGCTCATACTAGGCTGGAGGTGAGTACCTATGAGTACCTACCAACAAGAAATCGCACAGAAGGCAGAGCTGTAGCCTTTATTGAACAGCATCCGGGATGCAGTGGATCCTGACACGAAAAGACATGTGTAAGGTTACCAACCCACTCCAGCAGGGCTTCTGTGAGTGGCTCAACAGATGGTAGCGGAGCTGATACAATGTTCTTTATGGCTTAAGCTCCATGATAGGAACATCACCTGTTTCATAACTGTATGTCATAGAGCTGTCAAAGTGCAGCAGGAATCTTCTTGGATCAAGAAGGTCAACAACCTCATAGAGCAGGTTGGACAAACAACCTGAAAAAAACTTTAAATTTGTTTTAAATGAGGAAAAAAACAGTGCCCAGGGCATTAGAGAGCAGGAAGTTTAAATCTAGCTTGCAAGATAATTTTTACACTTTTAGGGCTCTGTAGCTGCTATTGCAATGGTGTTGACATTCTAGACTCTCTAGGGGGTGATGTTGAGCTACATATAAGGGTTTGACAGTCAGGGTTAGATTTGTCTTTCTTCTCCTTCCTTGGCGGTGTAGAAAAGCACAGCTCAGTTATAGCAAGGGTTTGTGAAGTGCTGTCTTCGCAGCCACATCTCTCAATGCTCTGATTCTATTTCTCCCCCTCATGATTATACTAGGCAGGCAGGCAGCAGGTGTATGCAGAACATGTTTTAATTAGTGATTTCTCCTAATCCTTCCCTACCTAACAGGTGTTGCAGAATTAGAGGTTTGGGAATGCTTGACTTGTGATCATGCTCCACAAACAGTTAGATTTGGTATTCTCCACTTTCCCCATTGGTGAGAACAGGAACAGAATGAAAACATGCCATAACTCTGTATCATTTGCCTGGATAGCCCTGCATTCAAGAAAAACTGGTGTGCATTCAAATTGGTGCAAACATACTCTAAGGCCTTAGCTAGACCTAAGGTTTATCCCGGGATCATCCCTGTTCATGTAAATGACACACAGGATATCCCGGGAGCAGGCAGGGATGACCCCGGGATAATCTCGAGATAAACCTTAGGTCTAGCTAAGGCCTAAGTGACAGCTCTTCCTAGCAATTTCCCCCACGAGACTGGCTCCTTCTACTTTAAAACTATGGTGATTGAAGCTATTATAAAAGCAAGGATTCTAATGGTATGACTTACCTGGAAGGAAGGCCCATTGAGTTTCCTGGTACTTCCTTCTAAATAAAAAAAGAATAAAATCATGCTGCAACCTGCAAATAATTTTTGGGGGTGTTTTTGATTCCTTGAGGTCAAATCATACCTTTTTATCCTGTCAGAAATACCGTTAACCCATGCTAGGGTTTT
This sequence comes from Elgaria multicarinata webbii, assembly GCF_023053635.1. Classification (NCBI taxonomy): domain Eukaryota; kingdom Metazoa; phylum Chordata; class Lepidosauria; order Squamata; family Anguidae; genus Elgaria; species Elgaria multicarinata. The sequence continues at coordinate 69,242,710 of NC_086175.1, forward strand.
ATTAACTATAAAGCATTTAGTCAGCTTTTACAATTGGTCTTGTTTGCCTCCAGAATAATAATAAAAATTACTTTAGTATCATGCCTTTCCTTCAGAGAGCTCAGGGCAGCATATTTGGTCTTCTGTCCATTTTAATTTCACAACAGTCCTGTGAGGCAGGTTAAACTGAGATATAATGGCTGTATTTAAACTTCACTTTAAGCCATGATGGGTTAATAAAATACAGTAGCTTATTTTGAAAAGCTGAAGGAGAGGTTTTGACCACTCTTGCCAAGCAATTCTGTAGGTGACCAAATTGGGACTGTCACACAACACGATAACCCATGATGGGTTAATTAACATAGTCTGTAGACCGTGGGTTATCAAATGGGTTATTTTGGCCAAATAACCCATTGTGGGTTATTGTGATGTCCAAAACCAGTCAATGGCCTTGTTCAGACGACACCTTAAACCATGGCTTTTACCACTGTAGTTAAGCCAGAAAACTGGGCCATGTTCAGAAGACACCTTAAACCATGGCTTTAACCATGGTGAATAAAGCTTTTTGTCTTAGTCACTGTGCTTAAAGCCATGGTTTAAGGTGTCTTTTGAACACGGCCCAGCTTTCTGGCTTAACTACTGTGGTAAAAGCCATGGTTTAAGATGTCTTCTGAATGGGGCTAATGACTGGCCCAACGTCATCCAGTGAGCTTTATGGCTGAATGGGGATCTAACCCAGGGTCTTTGCAGTCCTAGTCAAACACTCTAATTACTGCACCGGCTGTCAGTAGTGGTATATCATGGTTTACTTCTGTTTTAGAGATGGGTGGCTGAGTCTAGGAAGACATCAAGCTGTCAAAAATCCTGTACTTAGTTTAAAGTTGAGGTGAAATTTGAAAGCAGTCCAATCTGTACAGCACCATGTACATTGATGGTGCTATATAAATAAATAAATAAATAATAATAATAATAATAATAATACTGATTCAACTCCACCAGGCCATGTGACACACTCTACACATGCACTGGAGCTTCTAAGTTGTTTCTTTCCGAAAAGCAGCCTAGTGTGCAACCCAACAAGCCACCCACAAAACTCAGGAAAGGTTGAAATGTGTCTTTGTTAGTGTGAGGAGTGGCTGTCACATGTATAAAGAGGCTCCCTGGATCATGGCCCCAATAAATTATTTTTATTTGTAACTCCTAGGAAGGAAGCCATTAGGATTTGCTCCTTAGTCTGTGGCTATAAAGACATTATATCAAAATCTTGCTTTGCCTAGTTATTGAACATAGACTGTATACATTTTAATTGACTTTATATGTTGTTACAAAGGATGGTCAGCAGAGGGTGCTGCAGGCTTAATACTATCATTGCCAGAAAGAACACTACTCATAAATCAGTATTTTCTTGACTAAGAGAATATTTATTTAAAGAAATAGCGAAAATGAGATATGTAACAAAAATACTTAGACTTTGTAAGCATGAATACTATTTTATAGTGAAGAAAATGTGAGCAGTTGATGACAGGAGGAGGTGCTGAAGGACTTGGGAACAATTCCCAGGCAGTGTGCCTGGCCAGTGAGCTTTGACCTTTGAACAGCTTAGCAGAAGATGTTTAAACTCTTCCGGGCGCCCCTGTTTCAGCATTCCTTACTACTTTGCTTTCTCAGTTCCCCATAAAAACAAACAACTGGAAGAAAAACAAAACACAGCCATGTTTTTCGTCATTTTTAATCTGTTTTGCTATTTCTACTGCTAAACAGACTGCAAGACTATATACAGAAGTATTAATCTTTTCTATTGTAAGAAATTTTATATAACTTTATTTTGGTTAATGATATTGCATAGCAGGGATTCACATTCTGTGGAGGCACACCAGTCGTTTGTTAGGGTGACCAGATACAAAAGAGGGCAGGGCTCCTGCAGCTTCAACTTTTGTTCTGAAGAGGGAATTTCTTGAGGTGCTGCATATATACAAATGGCACCTGCTGAAATTCCCTTTTCTACACAACTGTTAAAGATACAGGAGCCCTGTCCTCCTTTCCATATGGTCACCCTACTCTTGTATCAGGATAACGTCTTCCGCTTGAACTGGGTAGGCAAGAACAACCTGAAGAACTGGCAGAGGACTGGTTCTCCTTTCATTTTTCCCAATTTCTCTCCTGACTTTGAGAAGGAAGTTGACTTTTTATGAACATCTCTCAGAGCTATTTTAGCTTTCTTTTTCCCTTCAAGGTAATAGATGTATGAGAGAGAAAAAGAGAGAGAGAGAGGGAGGGAGAGAGAGAGAAGAAAGAAGAAGAAACAAAGGCAAAAGTTTCTTTGCTTTACCCCCACCTGACTGCCTGAGGGGCGGGGTGCATGCAGCTTGGGTCCAGAACCTGCTGAACATGTAATACTCCAGGCCCTGAATGAATCTATTGCAATCCCACCCCCTTAACACAAGAGGCTTGTGGAGTGATGCAACATGGAGTAAGGAAGAAAACTCCCCTCTGGAGTGACTAAGATCCAGAGGGGTAGTGTGTAGGAGATTTCTGCACCCTTTTTCTTGGCAATATGAGCCCTACAAAGAAGGTTCTACTTTACCATGGGGAAGGAGGAACGTCTCTCCCTGTTGGGACAGATGTTAGTGCCTCAGTCAGAAGACGGTGAATAATTCTTCCTTTATTGGAGGGCCTTTTGTCCTTTGTTTTGGAGTAGGAGTAGGGACCGCAGCTCATATTCCAGGCATGCAAGGAGCAGTATGGCCTGTAGCCAGGAGATCCATACTTCAAAAACAACCTGAGACATGTCACATGTATTCAGATGCTGCCCCACCCCCCATGTCAGACTTGCCCAGAAAGACTATTAAAAAGATTTTAAAACTGGATGCATGCTGATTTCTGAAGAGGAGGCTTTACCTGAGTTTCATCCCTTATACACCACACCAGTGTTGCTCAATCTAAAGGCTCAGACAGATATCACTGTAACTCAGAAAATTCAGATTCCAGAGAAGGGCATGAATGATCAAATGTACAGATGCTAGTGACAAACAGGACTTCTTGTTCCCAACAGAACACTTCCTAGTTTTCTTTTGAAGGCTGTGTACCCGCCTCTCTATAGTGAACACCAAGATCTGTCAATCTGCTGCTTCCACCGACATAAGAACAGTAGACCTGCAGGTACTAACTTGACATTTCCTAAGATTTCCTGCAGACCAAGCTATTCCTTTTCCAGTTTCTTTTGATGTTCTCTTGAAGAAGGAATGGTTATATCCTGCAAAATCCAGGCACATTTCTATTTTAATTTCAACCAATTTGACTCTGCAGCTGTGGATCAAATTACTATTATTATTATTATTATTACATTTTTATACTGCCCATCAGCCGAAACTGTGGGAATTGCACAACCAAAAACCGTAAAATATAACAAGTACACATTTTAAACATTAAAAAGGCAATATAAACCAGTTACATTAAAATCCAGGGAAAGCCTGTGTAAAAAGGTATGTTTTCAGGAGGCACGAGGGAGGGTCCTCTAGAGAATGGATGCCACCACAGAGAAGGCCTGTCACATTTGTTCTAAAAAAATTGAGAAAATAGATTAAAATCCATCAGTAGTAACATTATTAAACATTAAGAATACAATATAATAACCTTATTGTTTACCAAAAAGTTTTTTTAAAAAACATTTCACATGTTTGTTAAGCTTGTAAGGTAAGCCATGCTTGAATCACATCAAGCATCTAGTCCAGCATTCTGTTTACACAGTGCTCAAACAGCAGTGGCCTGTCCACAAGAAGGACACAAGTTCTCAACCCATCACTTTTCTACATGGCTGGAGGGATGCTGGGAGTTGTAGGACTTTTTCTGTCTAAACATGTATAGGATTCTGCTCTTACTGTCTATCAAATATGAAGATAGAAAAAGGTGTGTTTTGGGTTAAAAAAATAAAATATTTTGTCTCTGGGTAAGAGCATCAGCAAGTATACAAGTTAACAAATTAGTTTGTTATGAAACATCGTTCTAGAGGCTTTTGAAAGTAGCTGAGCATAGCACTTATCCAATGTATATATTTTCAAAGTGCTGTGTAAACAGTAACAAGTGGTTTGACAAAAGTAGTGTCACTGCAAAACTAATGGCATATTGGGTGCCTTTTTGTAATTTGAATAAGTATGTCATGGGTTCTCTGATTTGTTGGAAGGCCCACAACACCAATGGAACACCAGATACGCCTCCATCATGGTTCATTTCTCCTTGGATAGCTATTTCCAGAAAGTGATGCTGGGGCTTTACTGCCCCGTTCCAGAGCAACGATGTCACAGGGTTCTACAGGGCTCAATTTTATCCCCAATTCTACTCAACATCTGCATGAAACCGCTGGAAGAGATAATCTGGGGATGTGGGTTGAAGTGTCATCAATATGCAGATGACACCCAACTTTACCTCTTGTCTTCATCCAACCCAGATAAGGTGGTGAATGTCCTGAATTGGTGCCTGAGCAGCGTAATGGACTGGATTAGGGCCAGTAAATAACATACTGTTAGTAGATGATTCATCTGCCTAGCTGAACTGTGTTCAACTTGTTCTGGATGGGGGGTTGCATTCCCCATGAAATATTAGGGTGTTGGGGGGGTGCTTCTGGACCCAGGTGGCCTCACTGGCTAGGAGCATCTTTTATCATCTTAGGGTAGCAGCTGGTATATCAACCCAACAGAGTTAGCCTGGTGACTGTTATCCACAGTCTTGTAACCTCCTGGTTGGATTACTGCAACACATATGTGGGGCTACATTTGGGGATGGCTTGGAAACTTCCATTCGTTCAAAAGAGAGCTGATAGAGTACTATCTGGGACTGGTTGATACAATCTTGTGATATTAGCAGCACTGGCTTCCGGTCAGTTTCCAGCCCCAAATCAAAGTGTTGTTATTGATGTTTAGAGCCTTAAACAGCTTGGGACCAGAGTATCTAAAGGACTGTTTCCTCCTACACGCAACTGCTTGGATCCTTAAGTCATCTTCGGAGGTCCTCCTCTGGGTGACCCCCGCCGAAGGAAGTTAGGCAAAGGGCGGCTACAAGAGAGGCAGCCTTTGCAGTTGTGGCGCCCTGTTTATGGAATGCTGCCCCCACCCCCAGGAGGCTTCCTGACCTCTCCGTTTCTATCTTTTTGGCTCGAGGCTAAGACCATCTAGGCATTTTAGAGACTTGGTTTTTAGATGTTGTTGTTGTTTATTCGTTCAGTTGTTTCCGACTCTTCGTGACTTCATGGACCAGCCCACGCCAGAGCTTTCTGTTGGCCGTTGCCACCCCTAGCTCCCCCAAGGTCAAATCTGTCACCTCCAGAATATCATCCATCCATCTTGCCCTTGGTCGGCCTCTCTTCCTTTTGCCTTCCACTTTCCCTAGCATCAGCCTCTTCTCCAGGGTATCCTGTCTTCTCATTATGTGGCCAAAGTACTTCAGTTTTGCCTTTAATACCATTCCCTCAAGTGAGCAGTCTGGCTTTATTTCCTGGAGTATGGACTGGTTTGATCTTCTTGCAGTCCAAGGTACTCTCAGAATTTTCCTCCAACACCCCAGTTCAAAAGCATCTATCTTCCTTCGCTCAGCTTTCCTTATGGTCCAGCTCTCGCAGCCATAGGTTACTACGGGGAATACCATTGCTTTAACTATGCGGACCTTTGTTGTCAGTGTGGTGTCTCTGCTCTTAACTATTTTATCGAGATTTGTCATTGCTCTCCTCCCAAGAAGTAAACGTCTTCTGATTTCCTGGCTGCAGTCAGCGTCTGCAGTAATCTTTGCGCCCAGAAAGACAAAGTCTGTCACTGCCTCCACGTTTTCTCCCTCTATTTGCCAGTTACCAATCAAGCTGGTTGCCATAATCTTGGTTTTTTTGAGGTTTAACTGCAACCCCGCTTTTGCACTTTCTTCTTTCACCTTTGTCATAAGGCTCCTCAGCTCCTCCTCGCTTTCAGCCATCAAAGTGGTGTCATCTGCATATCTGAGATGGTTAATGTTTTTTCCTGCGATTTTAACTCCAGCCTTGGATTCGTCAAGCCCAGCATGTCGCATGATGTGTTCTGCATATAAGTTGAATAGGTAATGTGAGAGTATACAACCCTGCCATACTCCTTTCCCAATCTTAAACCAGTCCGTTGTTCCGTGGTCTGTTCTTACTGTTGCTACTTGTTTGTTATACAGATTCCTCAGGAGGCAGACAAGATAACTTGGTATCCCCATCCCACCAAGAACTTGCCACAGTTTGTTATGATCCACACAGTCAAAGGCTTTAGAACAGTCAATAAAACAGAAATAGATGTTTTTCTGGAACTCCCTGGCTTTCCCCATTATCCAGCTGATATTGGCAATTTGGTCTCTAGTTCCTCTGCCTTTTCTAAACCCAGCTTGTACATCTGGCAATTCTCGCTCCATGAATTGTTGGATTCTACCTTGCAGGATCTTGAGCATTACCTTGCTGGCATGTGAAATAAGTGCCACTGTCCGATAGTTTGAACATTCTTTAGTGTTTCCCTTTTTTGGTATGGGGTTATAAGTTGATTTTTTCCAGTCTGATGGCCATTCTTGTGTTTTCCAAATTTGCTGGCATATTGCATGCATCACCTTGACAGCATCATCTTGCAATATTTTAAATAGTTCAGCTGGGATACCGTCGTCTCCTGCTGCCTTGTTATTAGCAATGCTTCTTAAGGCCCATTCAACCTCACTCTTCAGGATGTCTGGCTCTAACTCACTGACCACACCGTCTGAGCTATCCCCGATATTATTATCCTTCCTATTCAAATCTTCCGTATATTCTTGCCACCTTTTCTTGATCTCTTCTGTTTCTGTTAGGTCCTTGCCATCTTTGTTTTTGATCATACCCATTTTTGCCTGGAATTTACCTCCGGTGTTTCTAATTTTCTGGAAGAGGTCTCTTGTCCTTCCTATTCTTTTGTCTTCTTCCACTTCCGCACATTGCTTGTTTAAAAATAATTCTTTATCTCTTCTGGTTAACCTCTGGAATTTTGCAATTTAATTGGGCATATCTCCCCCTATCACTGTTGCTTTTTGCTTTCCTTCTTTCTTGGGCTACTTCCAGTGTCTCAGCAGACAGCCATCTTGCCTTCTTGGTTTTCTTTTTCTTTGGGACATTTTTTGTTGCCACCTCTTGGACAATGTTACGAACTTCTGTCCATAGTTCTTCCGGGACCCTATCTACTAAATCTAGTCCCTTAAATCTATTCTTCACTTCCACTGCATATTCATTAGGAATATTAGTAAGCTCATATCTAACTGATCTGTGGGTCTTCCCTATTCTCTTTAGTTTGATCCTACATTGTGCAATAAGAAGTTCGTGATCTGAACTACAGTCAGCTCCAGGTCTTGTTTTTACTGTCTGTATAGATGTCCGCCACCTTTGGCTGCAAAGGATGTAGTCAATCTGATTTCGGTGTTGGCCGTCTGGTGAAGTCCATGTATAAAGCCGTCTTTTCGGTTGTTGGAAGAGAGTGTTTGTTATGCACAGTGAGTTGTCCTGGCAGAATTCTATCAGCCTATGTCCCGCTTCATTTTGTTCTCCTAGACCATGCTTACCTGTAATTCCAGATGTCATTTGACTGCCCACCTTAGCGTTCCAGTCTCCTGTAACGAAAATAACATCTCTTTTTGGTGTATTATCCAGTAGGTGCTGCAGATCTTCATAGAACTGATCTACTTCTGCTTCTTCAGCATCTGTGGTTGGGGCATATATTTGGATCACTGTGATGTTAAATGGCTTACCCTGAATTCGAATTGAGATCATTCTATCATTTTTTGGATTGTATCCAAGCACTGCTTTAGCCACTTTATTATTAATTATGAAGGCTACTCCATTTCTTCTTTGATCCTCTTGTCCACAGTAGTAGATCTGGTCGTGATCTGATGTGAAGTGGCCCATTCCAGTCCATTTCAGTTCACTGACACCCAATATATCTATATTTAATCTTGACATCTCACCAATAACCACATCCAATTTGCCCTGGCTCATAGATCTTACATTCCAGGTTCCTATGGTGTGTTGATCTTTAGAACATCGTATTCGTCGTTCACCACCAGCACCGTCGGCCGCTAGCCGTCCTTTCGGCTTTGAGCTAGCTGCGTCATCACATCTGGGGCTAGTTGAACTTATCCTCTGTTCCTCCCCAGTAGCATTTTGACCATCTTCCGACCTGAGGGTCCCATCTTCCGATGGTATATCGACATATCTCTGGTTGTACTGATCCATTTAGTTTTCATGGCAAGAATACTGGGGTGGATTGCCATTACCTTCCCCAGGGATCGTATTTAGTCTGACCTCTCTACCATGACCTTCCTGTCTTGGGTGTCCCTTCACGGTTTAGCTCATGGCATCCTTGAGGTGCTCAAGCTCCAGCACCACGACAAGGTAACGATCTCCTTTGCTGGAGTTTGGGGCCCAGACTAGTGCTTTAATCACTAAGCCAATTTCATTCTTTACAAACTGCTATTCTGAAGTAACACTGGGCAGTTTTCTTGTTTCAAAGGCCATCTCAGGATGTGAGTGACTGCTGATGACAGGCCATCCCATTTCAGTCTGTGTAATATATATACCTCCAGCAAAGGAGACTTGACCTTGGGGGAGCTAGGGGTGGCGACAGCCGACAGAAAGCTCTGGCGTGGGCTGGTCCATGAAGTCACGAAGAGTTGGAAGCGACTGAACGAATAAACAACAATATATATACAGTTCCTCCCCAGTAGCATTTTGACTATCTTCCGACCTGGGGGTCCCATCTTCCGATGGTATACCGACATATCTCTGGTTTTTAGATGTTACAGCTGTTCTTGTATATCTTCATTATTGCTTATTCCTGTGCTTTGTCATTTTGTATTGCATTTTATTCTTTTAACTATTTGAATTGGTATTTTATTCTTTTAAGTGCTTGTAATCTGCCCAGAGAACATTTGTTATGGGGCAGATTAAAAATATAATAAATAATAAAGGGAATTAGAGCCTGTAAAGTGAGTCATGTGATGACTCAGGCTGTCTTTTTTTCTCTTTGGAATGTAGTCAGACAACTCCCTTCCATATAAGTGGGTCTGGTCTCCCCCAGAAACAAGAACAGCTCTACACTACTGGGAAGTTGCTCCATCTGGGATGGCACGAGACATGATTAAGATTTATGACTTCTTCTCAAGGGAGGAGCATCCTTGCAAGGCCGTTCCACTTCCTTCCTCTAAAGAGACAGCAGGGCTTTTGTTAGAGTTCTTGAACAAGCCAAAAATGATAATTTACATTGTCAAAGAACAACTCTGTCTTTCACTCCTCTTGATCCCCCCTCCCCTACTTCAGTGATGTGGGACTGGTGAAGGGCTGAGCTGGGCAGCATCTCCACTAGAAACAAGCTGCTTCAGGGCAGGAACATTTTTAATCATTTCTCCAACCCCTCCCCTCTTGGTCTAGGGTGGCAGCAGTATGTTCAGTTTCTCTGTAGAAGCCCTTCGCAGGAGTGGTGTCTGCCAAGTTCACTATGTCCAGGCCTTCAGCTGCTGGCAACTGACATGGTGGAGCCTGCATGGAACTACACATTCTGTTAATTATGTGATTAGCAATCATGTTGTGGGTTTTAAATCATTAAATATTAGGCATGTGAGGGGGAGTGTTAGTGGAACTGCAGGGAGAGTAGGCTTAAGACTTCCCTCACCAGCTCCAGTTCCCCCACATGGCATTTGTTATGTGGCAAGTGGCATTAGGGGTGAAAAACTACTACTTTTACCAAGAACATAGCTGGGGAGAGAATTCTTAACTCCCCTCCCCATAGTTCTGTTAATTGCCCCCCTGCCTGGTATTTAATTAAAAAGTAATGATGTCATGATTGCCAGTCATTAGTGTTACATGTAATTAGGTCTTGATACATCGGCACTCCATGCTGGAACCAATAGACACTACTGCTGTAAGTTCTGCTCCTGGTTCTAGTGTCCCTGTATGCCTCAGCTCTCCAAAAAGCATTCACTGATCATCCTGAAGCCTTAGCTCAGGTCAGAAGCTTAATTGACTAAAAAGGTGTTGCAGTTCATTAGGCAGCAGATTTTTTTTTAAAAAAATGCAAGTATTTCTAAAAACTTCAGATGGCAAGCACCATCTTAAGAGGCATTCCACCTTTTCTCTATCTTAGGTTGACACCTTCTATGACACATCTGTGCATAATATAAAAACAGTATGCATTGTGTTTCAGGACTACTGTTTTTATTTATATGCAAATGTAATCAAATAATTAAAACCAAGAAATCAATCAATTAATTACTATTCTTTACTTAGGGTCTGATGCAACAGGGGTCCTGGAGAGCATGATTTTTAGTTACAAATGGGACATATCTTTTATTGGAATATGTTATTTACCTGCTGATTTGGAATGACTGACTGCTATTGTAGCTGACAGCCACAGCTGTGTTGGTGGAAAGATTATCTGGAGCCAGGCCGTGACATGGTACAGAATGAGTTTTTTAAGGACATGTGCATTCAAAGAAGCTGATTTTTAATAAAGGTGTTTTTGAAGCTATAAAGAAGATAATGGATGAAGCTAAGCAGGATAAAAAAAATTGTCTTAGGAATTGTACCTGTGTGCTTTTATACTAAGCCTCATCAGGCTAACTTTTTAAAAGTACCCTTTTCTGTTTGTCAGGACAACTGGCTTAGCCAGGATGATAGGCTGCCACTGGGGAATCCCCATTAAGAGGATTTAACGGAATGTGTCGTGTGATCATGTCACGTGAACAGCTCTGGCTACCTTAGGCCTTAAATACTGCCAGGTTTTGTGATACTGCATAATTAAAGTAATGCACATGTGTAGATTAAAACAAATATAAATAATGTATGGAATTATATGAATATAGATAGATTTATCCAGAACTGAAATATGTATCTTTTTTTTTAATGTTGGAAATGAGTTAAACTACTTGAAAATTGTTGGAAACAAGGTGCACAAGGTATTGTAGTGGGATGCAAATCTACACAATTCAGTAATGTTTAAAACATTTATTACAGGCTGATGCTGATGTCCTTATACAACGTTAGTATCAATGTGAAAGGCTTGAATTACATCAGTGAAAGCACAGGGTTCTTCCCCTTACTCTGGTGGCTTCTCAATGGTAAGGTCTTTATGAATACAATGAATATGCCTCTAAAGTACTCTGCTGACATTTGTGACTGTGTGTAGAGAAGGCAAGGAGAGAAAGAGCTTGCATTGTAAGTGTGTTTAGGAATGAAGCCTTAGTCAAGTTTCTCTTGAGCTTAAACTACTGTGGCGAAGCAAATAAATACTCAGGAGAATGCTGATTCACGGGGTTAATACTCATCAAGCTAAAAAGGCTTAGTGTATGGGAGGAAGATCTAGGTGATCTGAATTTTATTCTTAGTGCTCCCATTGATTTACTGATTGCCTTTCAACAAGCTAGCCTCTCTTTCTCCTTCTTACTTTTGTCTTGTCCATGACTACTAGGGCTTGTTCATACATAAACGGCACATTACAAAGTACTAAAATTGCTACAATTTTTGAGTATATTTTTTAAAATATTAAATTATTCCATATTCTTGCTAAAGAAGCTTGCACAGTAATTGTCCTAAAACATATAGAAAAAACATCATACTTTTTTCTTTATGCATTAAGCCTGAAATGGTATCCACAGTTACTAGTAAGTAATTCTCATTGAAGTCTATGAGTCTTATTGGTGAGAAAGCATCCAGGTGAAAGCAGCTGAATACCCCCCCACCCCAAGCTCAACTTAATGGAATAAGTAAGAGAATAGACAAGGGGTTTCCCAACATTGATGTCAAGACTCTCTGGGGCAGGATCTACACTACTGCTTTAAAATGGTTTATAATAGTTTTGACAACTGTTGGTACCCAGGACACACTCCATATACAGTTTTCAAAATGTTTTCAAAGTGTTTTATCCTGGTTGGTGTAGATCTGGCCCAGGTGTTTTCAGATGAAGAGCTGCTAACGGTATCAGTCAGAAGGCATTGTGTGGCAATTCCATCTTTTTTTCCTCAATAGAGTTTCTGCAGTAAGGAAAAAGATGGAAGAAGCAGTGGGAAAACATGGTATGGTTACAAATGGAAGACATGATCATTTAGACCCCCCGTAAAATTCTGTGAATGAGGCAGGGCAAAGCTGCAATAAAAGCCTTGCCTGGAAGCACCCTTCCTTGGTGATGCCAATTTTTACTCTCCTCTAGAGAACATTCTGCCCAACCCACATAGTTTGGGGAAATACTTGAAACTTTCCAGAGATACCGATTGGGGGAGCCCTCTCCTCCACAGATTTAACATTTCCCAGTAATGAAACCATTTGTCATTAGCAAATAGATGGGAAGTTCCCCACCTGCTTGGACTGGCACAGTGTGTGGTATTTCTCATGGAGCTGGGAACCACTCATCCTATGTACCACAATGAGACTAGTCTCGTCACAAATACCTTTAATGTTTAGAGGTTTCATTTTCTGTTGGTGCTGGCCTCTAATTTGTTGTAAAATGAGGTTACATTTATGACTAGTTAGATTTTAGTGGGTGTGATTCTCTCCAAGGTTCAGGATGCAAAACAGTTTGACATAGTTGTTTTGCCTTGAAAACTCACACAAAGGGATACAGGGAATCAAGAGAAGAGGAAAGAACACAAAAATATCTCAAATCATGCATTTCCCAGTCTATTACTTTAAGGAAGAAAATCCTCACCTATCTTACCTCTTTCCACTCTTTATCTGCAAATTCTTCCCTAGCCAGCAGAACTCCTAACTGATTACTAGACAAGCTCCCGCTGCCGGCACTCCAACCATTATAATATTCAAGGGCACAATCCTATGCATGTTTAGACAGCAAAAAAAATCCTACAAGTCCCAGCATGGCTGGCCTAGCAATACTGGGAGTTGTAGGACTTCTTTCTGGCTAAACCGGTATTAGGATTACACCCTAAATTAACAATAAAGGGAAGTGGCTTTACTCCCTCTGTCTGGATTTCATTCTGATGATATGCTTGCTTACATTACAGTAAATTGTGCTGAATTTAGTGAGATTTCCGGATAAGTCTGCATAAGTCTGAAGATTTAGGCGTGCTATCTGTGGTCTATCCGTAATGTAGCTCTGTCGTTGTGTGTGAAATAATATAGAAATGTTCTAGTGCCAGTGAGGAAAAATGGAAAAGCTTGTACATTAGTCAGGCTTGAATTTGGTACCTGATACTTGTTGTGATGCTAAAGCTGGTTACTAGTTCCCACGTCCTTATTTATTCAAAAGCTTGAAATAGAACTCTGCCAATAATTGGAATAAGGACCTGAAGCTTATTCTTTTCTACGTATTTTGGCTATTGTTTGCATGGGGGAGCCATGTATTATGTGACCAAAGAAAGTGTTGGTTCAAACACAGTTTACTATCTTCTGGCAGGGGACACTCTTTTGGAAGTATGGAGCTGTCATTCGCCCATTGTGGGAGTTTGTACATCCAGTTCCTTATTTGGAATTGTCACCTGGGGTCATCATGCATTAATGTGCATTGCTCAAAAGTGATAGTTTTGATTGGAGATAATCATTGTTTATCTTGAAGGGAGCAGTCCCCTCATGAATATATGTGATATGGGGTAGCCCAAAGTTTATTTTTGGGCGCAGTAGCATATAAACTTTAGATCCTTATTCATTTTCTGATTGAAATCTGTTCCAAACTTTTGTGCAAATAAGGAAGTGGGAACTAGTAACAGACTTCATCATAGTTTACTCGTCAGTGTGATAAGTCCTGCCTCTGATGACCAAATAACGTTACAGGCACATGTCAATTGAATTCACACCACAATTCCAGAGACTATTGCAGATTAACAGTTTAGCACTGATGTAATGCAATTACTTAAGCACCGTTATAGAGGATAGCTTATCTGAGAGTACACTGCTAATGACACACATGACTACAATATCTCTCTGCCTTATCAGTTGCTTCTGTTCATTGCTGAATGCTAGTAGCATCAAACACTGCTGTGCTGGCTCTTAAGAGAATGTCTGTGAAGTTAAAGTACATTTTCAGTAAATTATTAAAAATTGTATCGGCATTTTATAACTCTGATAGTTAAATTACCGATGCAAGCAGTCCGAGACCATGAGTTTATACAAGCATCCTGAATATTTTCTTTAAATGATTAATAGATTAATAATTTTTAATCAAAAATGCACCAGTCCTTTGAGGGATATGCTCCCCAGTTCCCCAAGTAAACTAGAGACTTGCATTGCTTTGGTAATGTTGCAGACCTAAGGTTAAGATGAAGCAAATTTTCTATTTGTCAGAACCTCATTTGCAGGCATTGAAGTTGGACCTCCCCTTTATCAGTGCTCTGTGTGTGTGTATGTGTGCAAAGGATTAAAATAGAGGAAGGAAGTGCCTAGGCAGTGCAGTTGTGCTTCACTAGCTTCTACGACTAATGGCCTCACAGCACAACACCAGAAACTTTGTTATCCTGAGACAAAACAGCACAACGGAGCAAAGACTAGAGGCAGATTATTGTGGCTGCAAACAGGCACAGATGAAATGAATAAGAAATGAATAAACCACCTTGAGATGATTCTGCCCTAAAAGGTGGCATAAAAATGATTTTTAAAAATAAATAAAATAAAAGTACATAAGGGCATTTTATACCCCATAACCCCCCTAATTTTACCCCGTTTTTTTTGGTGAGTGATACTTTAGCCTAGTCCTGTTCAGACCTCCAGCTATAATAGTCCAGATTGTTTTTCCTGTGAGATGCATTGGAGAGGCTTTATGGTGGAAACTGTTCAGGATTGCCTCTTAACAGCTAGGATCAACTCCTTGGTGAGAAACAGAAAAAAGGTAGCCCAATCTTATTCATATTTCTTGAAAGTGCATCCCAGGTAGTTCACTGGCACATTCTCAAATAAATATGTTTTGTAGCCATAATCTGATGCTTCCTGCAGCCACATCCTCTAAGCACTGAGAAATACTTTCCCAGCTGAAAACTAAAACTTGTTTTTAAAGGCTTAAAAGCAGCATTGCTTTTGGAACTCACAGGCTTGTGACCCAGTTTTGTGTTTCATTACATCAGTTGAAAAACGCTGTTCTAATAAGCAATGGATAATATCCAACTCTTAAGTGAGCAGACATCTAGTAAAACCTTTTCTTCTCCTCCCCCCTTACCCCATGCCCCAATTCAGCTCTAGAGTGTTCCCCATCCCTCCGGAGCAGGCATGGGGGAATGACAGGGCAGGGGAAGTTGTTCCACACAGGCTACATTATGAAATAAAGAATAAGGCAACACAGTAGTTCTTTCGTAAGTGTTTCTACATGCATCACAGAGAATGGGAAGGAAGGAGGCCCCCGGACTCATTCCCAAAGTCGGTATGCCCATATGCTCTGCCCTCCCAGGATCTACAAATAGAATAGCTTAGAAAAGCTTCATCTGGGTTGCATTTGTTAGAATGACTGAATGGGCAGCCTATGTGTATAGGGTCCTCCATGTGATTGGGAATCCTGTATGATTTCCCAGTTGTGTGGAATAGCCTACATACTGACAGCTGGTCAGCTCCTTGTTCAAACTTTCTGCCAGTTGCACAGAGTCAGCGGGTACGCTGTTAATGGAGGCACAATTAATGGGTGCAGTCCTACTTTCCCCGCCATGCGAATGCGTGGAGGACCCTGTGATTATCCCTAGTGAGAAGGCTGGCCTTAGAAAAGCTTCATCTGAGGTGGTCCCTTAAGAGTTCTGCTCCTTTATAAAATTTAACAATGTATAGCTGGACTTACTTTCTTTTTCACTTCTAGATCCGGATCCAGAAGTATGTCTTCATGTTCTGCGGCTTCTCCAGTCTGTGATTTTGGAGCCGGAGATTTTAACCAAGTCAGCTCCTGAAATGCGTGACTCCTTGCCATTTCCACGTATCCTTATGCTATCAAAGAGTCGCAATGCAGATCTGCAAAGCTTGGCCCAAGAACTGCTTGAGGACCTCAAAGTATTAGAGTGTGAAATGTAAGGTTGTGTGCTGTGACATTGTTGTTAACTTTTGAAGTGTTTTTTCAGTGCTGCAGCAATTTGCAAAATGCTATACATGCATTCCAAATAAACTCCAAAAGTAGTGTTTGTAATTAGGGGTATGTATGTGGCCAGTGTTCGAGCACAGAGGAAGTCATCATAGCCACAAATAGCACACATCAGGATTTTCAGGCTAGCCACATACCAGACTGTCGTAATAATGTTTATGCAAAGTCTAATATCTGAAAGCTTTGCAAAGGGTAAGTAAAAAAAAAAAAAGGTAATAAATACTTATAATAGATTTTTTTCTGTTCTGCTCTGTATGTGCTTAGATTAAAATTTTAGTAAATGAGGAAGAGCACCAACGATTTTAAATTATTTTTCATCCAATTTTCGGAATCTGAACGGTTCCCCCTCCTGTTTGGATTCCCCAGCACCCCCTGGGTATACTGGAGGGTGGGACAGGGAAGAGGAATACAGCTGCCTGCACTAACTGGGCCCTGCTTGACATGCATTTTTTCCTTCAGGGAAAGCTTTTTTTTTAAGGGACCAGCCGGGGAGTAGTATAGGTGGGAGAACGTCTCCTCTGTTACAGCCACTGCCACTTCTCTGCAGTCCCCAACTGCTCTCCAAAATGCAGGTAGTTGCTCCCCCTGCACTGCTTTGGGCAGACACGGATGTCAGAAGTGGTGGCGCCCAGTGCTTAGCATTGGTGGAGAAGCACTGCCACTTGCACTACTCTGGGCTCACTTCTGCCATCACCCTCCACCCAGGGTAGCACAGATGGAAGCATTTCCAGTCCGTTACTGACCTGGCCTGGCATGTATTGCACTGTCACTACACTAACACCCTCTTCAGTGCCCCTGGGACCTACCCATGATGTACACTTTGGTGTCAGTGTCCAGAGGCATTGAGGAGAAGGAAGAGGCTGGCCACAGCAGCTCTCTGGAGCTGCCTCACCTTGTGCTTCTTTACAGTGCTTGGAGATTTAAAACATTTTAAAGAGAGGCTGGCGTCAGTCATGCAGGGCCAATGGATCTCACTATGTGCCTAACCATGCGGATGCTGACGTTGGACCTGATTATAGGCAGGGTAGAAGAGATTTCATCTACATCAGGGTCTGTCAATGACATTTTCTATAGCTTTTGACTATGGTTTGCTAGAATGAGCAGACAGCTGCTGGCCTTCCACCTAAATCTATTGGTTTTGTTCACTTTCCTGTGCTCCGTGATAGTATTTTGTGTAAAGTTATGTGTAAAGTGCAGCCGTTCCTGGGACCATGTGCTCTTAATGGGAAGCATCTTGCCATGAGTAACTTCCTCTATCTCCTCCCCACAGTTATCTTTGCACGGAGAGCACCCACCTTCTTAGGCTGTAAACCTACTTTTGTTAGTGTGGTGTGGAAATGCTGCTCTTTTCTTCACTATTTCACAACATTTGAAATTTGAACTTTAGTGATGAGAGGAATGGATATTGAAGATATTAATTGATGGGCAGGGTTAATTAAGATGATCACTCCATTCAACTAATGCCACTCCTCTTTGTGTGCTTGTCTTTTTGAATGAGAACACACATGTGCAGAGGGCAGAAGACGCTCCAGAATTAACAGCAATGGGGATAAAGGATGGGTACCAGAGCATGCTCTCTCTTCATTGCCCAGCTACAGTTTCCATGATGGGAAACTTCTTGTAAAGTGCTTTATGGCAGTAAATTTCCTAGGAGACATGCCCTTTTGCATTTCAACCCTGCCAGTTTTTCACTTGTTTTGAGGAAGTCTTGTTGGTCTTTAAACATTTGAAATGGTTATTTTAATAAGCGTCAGTTTTCTTGTGAGATTGTTTGCAGCTTCTGAATCTCAAGAATTATGAAAGTTGCAAATTTGGTGACGATGCAGTTATATCCTGAAGAGGAAAAATGGATTCTTAAGTGTGTTTTTATGGGGTGGGGGATGTATCGCTCTTGATTTATGAAAATGTGCTGCTGTTACTATTTGCATGTTGTTATTCCAGAAGTTTTAATCCACCCACCACCACCCCTGCCGAGCCATAATGAGTTGTCATTTCTACTTAAAACTATTAGAAGCTAAAGATGTAATGTGGGGAATGAAACTGTAACTGGTTACATGTAAGCTCCATTTGTTTCTTAATCTTTCAGATGATTGAAATGTGGTGTTCATTAAATCCTTTATGCTGGAAATGTCATAATTGACACTAGAATGTCCCAGTTTTTTTACATTTTGTTACCTTTTTATTTGTATTTGCCCTTTGTCTCTCATTGACACTCTTTTTTTTCTTATGTGTTTGCTGTACATGTATGTTCAAAGATAAGCCAAAGGGTAATGATGGTCAAGAGACACAGTAAGGGACAAATCTGAAAGTCTGCTGCTATGAAATTTGCATAATTTCCCCCTCCGATTTACTGCTTTGTCATGAAATTTGCGTATCTTTACAGATCCGCAACACAGTTTTGCCTTGAAATTTGTGTATCTTTACTTGTCTACATCTATATCTGACAGCTAACAATGGAGACTAGTGGTGGGAAGAGACAAGCATGAAGGGAGGTGGTGGGGAGTTGAAAGTGGCTGACGGCTGCAGGAGAAGGAGCTTTTTGGATGGGTGTAATTACTTCTGTATTACATGAAGCATCCTTTTAAAAAAGGGATTCGCTAGCAAGGCAAGTACCAAAGCGGAGGATAAAATTGACAAGGCCCTCGTCTATACGACAACAGAATTGCTTCTCATTAAATTTTAACCCGATTTTTAGCTGATTCAAATTAGTCAATGAGCGTCACACTGCAGCAGCAACAGAGATTTATAATTTTTTTAGTGTACTTGATGCTGCACACATTCGCACATCCGCAAGGAAGGAGGGGCGAGCAAAACAATAAATTGTATATGCGGAGATCCGCGTATTTGTATCAGTGAAAGGAGAGGCCAATATGGTGTTGCCCTGCAGGGTCATGCCCTGGGTTTCAGCCCAGCACCTGAACTACCCCCTAAGGGTCTCTCCCCCTGCCCCCTTCTCCCACTGGCTGCAGGTCAAGTCTTGATGTTATCAATGGGAACAGGAGAGCCACCTTGCTTATGCAAATTTTTTTAAAAATAATTGTCACTGAGACATGAGAAGATGAGACGAGGAACTGAGCTGGGAACTGCTCGCTCACTGCCCGTTCGCCATCTTTGTTGTAAAATTGAAAGTGAAAATGGCAGGAAGGAACGAGGCAGCTGATAGGTGGGAAGGCGGGAAATCGGCCAAACACATCAAAGCTATGCCCACATGTCAAAATGTGATTTAACTCCCTCAAGGACTCATAGTCATAATGCAATGGAAAGTAGGACATTAACCTAAAAGTCGTGGTAAATCGGAAATGCGAATATGCATATTATCGTGGGTAAAAGCTGCGGTGGCGGCGAATGGACGGCTGCATCGTGTGACCTAAAACACGAATCTGCGCATTTACTGTGGTGTAAAGTGGGCGTGTAGATGTGTCCAAGGACATTGCAAAGAGTGGGGATATTGATATGCTGGGCCAAATAGCAGACAGACAGTCTTATGCACTTGTACAAGACCCTGAATTAAAAAAAAAAAAGTTTGCCAATGCGTTACTGGGTTCATAAGGTCTCAGGAAATGTGGCGATCTGATGTGGTGGTGAGGAATTTCCCTCATAAGCCGGAAACCCCAGCAGACCAATTGCAGAAAGGGTGCTCAGGGAATGAGTGAACGAGGATATCTGCAAAGGTGTCTAAGATACGTGCTTGGAGCAGATGGGAGGACTAAGGGGGAAACAACCCACGGCAAGTTACAAGTGTGCCCGATTGTCGGGAGTAACATGGGCTATTGAGCAAACAGCCAACCCATGGTGGCTTATCTTCAGGGTGGCTTAGGGTGATGTGCGATCCACCCTATAAGAAAGCCGTTGTCCTTGGTCACCCCTTTCTTCAACCGCTCAGCTACCCACGGATTGTCCAAAACTGTTTTTCAGTGTGTATTCCCTCTTCCTGTGTTAACTCATTTCCTGTAACCATCCTGACTTTCAGACAGTCTTCCTGCCTCCTCCTTGCTTATCTCCTTTCCACCTCCACCATTCCTGCTACTAGTATATAATCTCTCCTATCTTGAGACTTGTGAGGTTTTTTCCCCACAGTTCCAGCCTTTCATTAGCTTCTCTCCCCATTAAACTGTTTCCTCCTCCCCACTGATTTATTGGGGAGTTCGTCAGCCTTTCTTCAATAAGCTTGGGAAGAATACTAGAGACTTAATGGTTTCTTTATAATTTTATGTTGGGTTACCAGTGTACAGGTTGAGCAGGAATTAAAAGGAGGTAGAAAGAATCACACAATGCAGTGCAGGATCTGCAAAACATCAGTCTAATTCCCCAAACCTTAAACCATTTCCCCAACCAAATCCAAATAGCTGCTTTCAGCTCCCCTTGCATATACTTGCTAACTGCTAAAACACCCATGACATTAATCATGCAGTTTGTCCTTATGTGCAGAGGCTTGGTCTCATAAATAGTTCTTTCCATTTGCCCCCTTCCCCAGCTGAACTGAGACTCTGTTATGATGGATACAGGGGCTTTAAACTCTTGCCCCCTTCTGTGGTCCTGATACAGATTTGCATGGGGGAAAGGGTTCCCATAGGAGCCAATGGGAATTCCCAGATGCCAGGCAGCACAAAAGGCCCAACTAGGTTTGCAGCAGGGACTGCCCCCCTACCACCATGCCAAAGGCCCAATCTAGATTACACCCCTCCCCCCTGTGTGCTGACTATTCGTGAGAACTAATTGCTTTTAAGGGCAAAACTTCGAGATAAAGGTGTGTTTTGACCCTAGATGGTCTCGCAGACCATTTTCTTTCAGCCTTCACCCAGGAGTAGCAGTAGGGATAGGGGTAGGTGTCATTCCAGATGTTGAGAACAACTACCTGTCTGTTAGTGCACACTGTTTTGACACTACATAGAGAGTCATTGAGGAGGTACCTGGGCCTATACTATTCCCCTTCCCTATGAGATAGATGGGGTAGAGAATCAGACTCTTTTTGATATGCAAAGTGTCTAAGAAGAATCTGTAATAGCAATGCTTTGTGCTGGATTCTTGTTTTAAATCTAACAGTGTTGAGAAGATGTAATGCTAGCTTGGAACGTATAAGAGACTAACAGTTCAACGCAGCTGGAGGCTTTCTTTTCCAGGCCTCTCATCTGACCTATCTCAGTTCTAGTAAGCAGCAGGAAAGGAGGTGCCCCCTTAGTAGTGTTGATGCTATAACTGAATGGCAGAAGACCAAAAAGAACAGACATTTCAAAAGGAACAACCACTGCCCTGATTCCATGTATGAGGTCACATCTAGAGGTTTGCAGTCTAAAGGTCTTTAGCAAAAGCAGAGCTGTGGAAGCAATATCTGTACCTTCAAGAGAAAGAGAACACCAAAGGAAGAAGGCTGCATAGGGAGACACAATGCAAAATTACTTCAGCAGGCGGAAAGGATCACTTGCTAGGTATCAATCCAAACTAGAAATATCTAGATGTGGATGAATAATTAAGGGGAGTATTATTTTGTGTTTAATGTAGAAGGCAAGTGATTGTAGAGGTCCCTCCTATTCTAAAGTGATTTTAGGAGTAATACTAAAGAATAAGAATGGCAATATCAGGGTGGGGCTAGCTGGAATCCCCCCTTCATGCATTCAGTTCCCAACCACTGGATTATTGTGGTACAGCTGGTTCTCAAAATCAATGAACTGAATTAATGGGAACTGGAATTAAAACTTCAATAGCTGTTCAGCAGGCTACAATTTGCTCAGATTTGAATGTGGATGGATTTATGTTCTCTACACTCCTGCAAGTTATAATACTGTCCTATATATATTAGTTTGACTTGAGCTACTTTTAGTACAAAAGAAATTGCTTGTACAGGAGATCCATTCAGTGTCAGTCAGATGCAAATAAAAGGCTAGAGAGCTTGAAGTTTTAAAGTAGACACCCCATTATAGGAGGGATTTCTGTAGCCCTGGTGATTCATCCCCTGTATGCTTTGAAGTGCTTGGGAGTAGTCTGCTTCATTGGGCAAAACTTTTCTGTCAGCAAATATAAAATATAGTAAATCAACCAGAATTGGGGATTACTGCTTCAACTCAGTTCACTCATTCCTTGGATTCCAGGCTAATGTTCCAACCCTTCTAGAGCTGTTCAGGCAAGTCTCCCGCATAGTGTTAATGAGTTATCTGTACTTATAACAGGTTGTTTAAGGTTCATTCTACACCATCCAAAGTACAGTGCCCTCTTTGCGCCTGCATTGCTAACCTGTGTGCCAGTGGCAAAAGGCGCCCAGGATTAGTCTATACATACAGCAGAGCCAGTGACTGGGTTTGCATGACACGACAAGCCATGATGGGTTGTCATGTCTGAACCCAGACTGGAACAAGTGACCCTGACAACCCATGGCTTGTAGAGGTTATTTAACTCACAATGGGTGTCGTTTGAATCCAGCAGAGCAATTTTATTGTGGATTGTGGTGTTTGGGCACAGAGCCACTTGGCAAGAGTGGCAAAACTCCTTGCTGCTCTTGCTGATCACACCTGCTCGTGCTGTCAATCCTCCCTTGCCAATGACTGCCCCTCCAACGATGTCCAAGTGGCACTTGGGGTGGGTGGGCTGTCACTTATTCATCAACCCCTTTTAAAATAAAATTTTTTGGCCCCAGAAGTTTGCACAAATGAGGCCATCATTTTTATTATTATTAAATGATGTTACGCTAGTGGAAACTGTCCTGAACTATGTATAAGAGGAGAATCCAACTAAGGTTACGTTTGCTCAAGCAAGCATGCTTGTGCAAGCAGTGTGCAACTGTTGCAAACTGTCCAGAGAGCTTCAGCTATGGGTGAGTATAGAAATGATGATGATGATGATGATGATGATGATACACAACAGAAAGATTCAGTGGAGCTTTGCTAGTGCTGTTTGAATATGTGGAATTACTCCATTGGATATTGTCAACAGACCACAATTTTTTCGAAGTGTCACCCCACCACAAAATCTAACTGTGAAATTGAAGAATAAAAATGTTTAAAGAAAAAGGAAAGGATGAACTAATTAATAATAAAAGACTGAACAAAGCTTTATTCCTTTTTTTTAAAGAGATGATAAACACCTTTATAATTTCTAGTATGCTAATGCCATTATGAAGGATATATTCTGGATAACTTGGTCCTTACCCCAAGACATGAGAAACAAACAGATCCTGTTTTGTTTTTGTTTTTTTAAAAAGCACCAAGTAGCTATACTCCTTATTAAGAGTAAGAATGAAAATTTAAAATGCTGGCCTGCTCCCATCTTTCTATGCCATGCTTTTCATGCATAGGGCAGCTTGACGTATTCCCAAATGACCTTTACTTAACAGTGCATGAAGACATTGCTGATGGCCACATTTAATCGTTTAGAATTTGCCTTCAAGTAAGCCCTGTTAACAGACGTTTCTCCATGACAGCAAATAAGAAATCAATGCTGACTCCTTGGGGAAAAGCTAGGAGAACTGGGAGTTTATGCAACATTGGGAATAAAATGTAGTTCACCAGGGAAGTCAGTACTGAAAACTGATTCAACAGCATAAAGAGCTGTTACAGGGGCAATCCTGTGTGAGGTTCTGTCAAAAAGCTTTGTCAAATGACATTTTAGGCTCTGCCTAAAGTTCGGCTTCTACCTGATGGAGCAGGTTCACTGATAACATTCATCAGGAAGTGATGACCATCAGTGTTCTAATTACATCTTTTGTTGAAATGTTTATGTCTGCTTAGTATTCAGCATATTTCACATAAATGTTTGTAATGAAAACACAGTTAAAGGTATTTCAATGACATTTTGCAGGAATGTTTGTAAAAGATGTGGCAATATATTAAGAGACAGTGTGGTATAGTGTCTAGAATGTTGAACTTACTCTGGAAACCTAGGTTCATGTCCCTGTTGAGTCACAAAAGTTTTTTGGATGACTTTGGGCCAGTCATTATCTTGCCCCAGCCCTACTTTGGGCCAACTCTACTTCACAAAGTCATTGAAAGGATTAAAAGCAGTGGGAGGGGAGACGTATATGCTACCCTGAGCTATTTCAAGGATAAAAATAAATGTAATAAATGTAAAATAAATGTAATAACGCCCTCTAAATACCCTCTAGTTCACACAGGTTTGGAACATATGACTCGAATGAATTTTTGCATTGATGTGAGCATTCAGAGGACCTGGGGGCTGGCTATACGTTTTCAAAGTCCCACAGTGGCTGCGAATCGGTGCTGTGTCAGTTGTAAGAGGCAGCCTCTGACTCGCAGCCCCTGTGGGGCAAATACACGAAGCTGTGCATTAGAAAAGTTGAGGGCTTACCCTAACTTTTTTCTTCAGTTCACCACGGCCCTTCCGCTGATTGGTTGCGGAAGCCAGGAAGAGGGTGGGGGTGGGTGGACCCTGGTACCCAGATGACTGCTAGAAAACCCCGCACTCCCTCCTGCAATCTGGATTACCCATCGCCACCTTGCAGCAGCAATACTGCGGGGTTTCAGGGGGGAGTAGCAGTGAAGCAGTGCTGACAAGACAGGCCCCTGGAGAACTAACATTTTACTCAAGTGCAGCTGGTCATTTAAAACTGAAACAACTGATCCATGACAGTCTGCACACTCTGGGGGTGTTTGCATGACATGCTAACCCACAATGAGTAACTAGCCATGCACTAGGGGTTGTTTTGCCATATAGAAACCATAGGCTATTTTTAGATTCTGGGTGGCTTGCACAAACCACTGTAGTTTACTTCTGTGATCATGTCAACCAGGCCAATGTATATTTCTCTCCTTTCTAAAATGAAGAAGCTGCATGACTGAAAGTTGACAGTGACCGTTAGGGATTTCCTCATGTCTCCTAATTTATTTCCTGATCTATTCCCCACCCCCTTTGTTTGGTATTTCAATCCCTTGTGATTGTTGACAGTCTCCACAAATTGCACATCCAGTGTGACATGCTTATCTGTAATGGTAAAACAAACACCTTTGCTTTAAACAAACCCTTTATTTATATAGATTTATATCCACCCTTCTGTTCTGAGTCACAACACTCAGGACAACTAACAAAAAATTAAAATAAAACTGTTGAAAAATAACCCTCAAAAGTCCTGATCTACCTTTGCTTGTCTGATGGCCTCATTCTTGTAATTGCCTCCTTGGACCTGAGCCCTGTGCTTGTCCTGTCTTTCAGTCATTTG
Organism: Elgaria multicarinata webbii; assembly: GCF_023053635.1. Taxonomy (NCBI): domain Eukaryota; kingdom Metazoa; phylum Chordata; class Lepidosauria; order Squamata; family Anguidae; genus Elgaria; species Elgaria multicarinata. The sequence goes on from NC_086175.1 coordinate 69,267,907, forward strand.
TTTGATCTCTCTTGCTATTGTAAATCTTTGCAGGCAGGGGTGTCACAGCCTCCTCTGTCACAGTATGGTTTGCCTGCTTCCTGAGTTAAGTGTGCACCATGCTCCTGCCCCAGATCCTGTTTTTAGAGAGAGAATGTGTAAGGACATATTCTGCTAAAGAACCATCTCACAGCTCTTTCCCTGGTATTTCTATTCCTTGAGAGCGTAGAATCAAATCTTGCCATCTGATGTTGTAAGCTGGCTTATACTGGGTCAATCTGTGGAATGCAGGAATGATTCACGCATTTGACACCATTGCTCCTTCTCATATGGCTCCATGGTATACCCAGAGCTGAGATGATGTATCAAAATAGAAGACATCTTGAGCATAGATGGAATTTTAGTTGGTACAGCTTGAGGATGTTGACAAGGTGCTTGGACAGGTTTGAGCAACCACTTCCATGTTAGATCCTTGCTCCTCTTGGCTTCTAAAAACTTGCAGGGAGGGAACAGCTGGCTGGGCCAGGGGGCTAATTAATGCCTCCTTGTGAGAAGGAGTGATCTCAAGCCGCCTGAAAGGTGGTGAGACCACTTCTGTAGAAATCCTCCCTGTACCTCGAAGATCTTAGCAAGTTTAGGCCAGTGGCAAAAACATTCCTTTCCTGGGCAAGGTCCTTGAGTGTGGGATTGCAAAACAATTCCAGAGACTCTTGGAAGAGACCGATTATCCGGATTTATTTATTTATTGCATTTCTATACCGCCCAATAGCCAGAGCTCTCTGGGCGGTTCACAAAAATTAAAAAACATTCAAAGTATAAAACAACAGTATAAAACCATAACACAAAATACAATATAAAAGCTCATCCAGATAAAAACAGCAGCAATGCAAAATTACAAATTTAAAACACCAGTTAAAATTTATTTATACACTGTTAAAATGCTGGGAGAATAAAAAGGTCTTCACCTGGCGTCTAAAGACATATAATGTAGGTGCCAAGCGAACCTCCTTAGGGAGCTCATTCCACAGCTGGGGTGCCACAGCAGACAAGGCCCTCCTGGTAGCCACCTGCCTCACTTCCTTTGGCAGGGGCTCACAGAGAAGGATCCTTGAGGATCCATTTCAGTTGGGGTTCAGGCTGAGTATTGGCATGGGAACAGCTTTAGTCACCCTGTATGATGACCTATGTCAGTAGAGAGGTGGAGATATGACCTGTTGATTCTCATTGATTTCCAATACTATTGACCATGGAATCGTTCTGGGGCAATGTCTGAGTTGGGCATGGGAGGTACTGCATTGCAGTGGTTCTGTTCCTACTTGGATGGTCAGCTTTAGAAGTTAGTGCTTGGGGGATATAGCTCAGCCTTGTGAATTCTCCAATATGGGTTCTGCAGGTGACTAAACTGTGTTGTTTAATAGCTGCATGAAACCATTGAGTGGGATCAAGGGGCTGTTTTGAACTATAAAGCCTTACATGGCTTAGGACTGCAATACCTGACAGCACCTCTCCTGATATGAACCTACCTAGACACTATGAAAAACATCTGAGGCACTCCTCCAAGTGCCTCCTCTGAAGGAGGCTTGTACAATGGCAACAGGAAAGAGGGCTTTCTTGGTGGTAGTCCCCAAGAAGGAATGCTCTCCTCACTGAGGTCTGCATGGTGCCAATTGTCATCTTTTCGGCACCAAGTTAAGACTGTCACCTACTCCCAAGGCATTTGACAGCACATGATGGGGTTTTAATGTCCATTGTTTTAACAAGTCCTAGTATATTATAGTAACTGGTTTTTTTTAGTTATTGTAAATTGTTTTTAAATTTTGTAAAATATTACACACACACACACACACACACAGAGTAACTTTTGTGAACCATCAGAGAGGTTTGGCTATTGAGCAGTATAGAAGTGAAGTGAAATGAAGGAAATACTCATACGCACATACATACACACTGTATACATATCTGTACTGTTTTCTGTCTTTTTTATGTGTGATGTATTTCCTCTTTTTGGCGATTCCTAAGTGGCCACCGTAAGCATACAGCAAGAAAAACAACATCAATGCATAACTCATTGAATGTGTCTCCAATTTGCAAAGCAACAGCGTGGATCTGCACACTTCTAGTTTGGACCAACTGAACTCGATATCAAAAACTCCCAGCTACTACTATTTCTGTTTCTGTCTGATTGTTTACAAATTCAAAGTTGCTTCAGGCTGTTTCCCTGTTTTATTCTATAGGCTGTAGAGAGTGTCTAGTCTAGGCTATTAAGGAAAACATCCTTAGTTATTAAGGAACATTAGTGTTCTTTTGCCAATGTGACTACTCATTTTTTGCCCAGTAATGGGCCCATTCACAGTAATCAACACAGCCAAACTCATAACAGTACCAATCCCTTAATGAAAATAGATCAATAAAGGAAAGGAAACCCTATCAACTTCAAGTATCTTATCAAGTTTACAGAACAAAAAAACAATGAGTCAATTTCAAGTTGATTATACCATTAATAAGCCAATGAGAAGGCCATTTCCTGGCATTAATGACTGGCTGAGTTATGGGCTTAAAAGTAAAGACTACAGGAAATAGCCTCCTCCACTGGCTATTATGGCTTAGCTAATAGTCAAGGGGAAAGGAGAGGTGGGAAAGGGAACTCTTGAGAAATATGGGATGTGTGCATGTTAGAGCACATCCAGTCTCTTTGACAGGGCCAGGCTGCTGCAAGAGCTCATCTGATGTCAGCTGGTGGGTGTGCAATGCATACATAGAGACAAGGAGGGAAGATGCTCCCCTAAAAAGGTAAGGACAGAACAGAACTATCACATACTGTTCCCTGTAACAGCACATCTTTACAACCATGCTGGCTCAATATCGCTAACGTGGGATTTGCTTCAGAGGCCTTGCTTATCTTAGTAAAGTCATGCATGTGTTGTAGAGCCTTTTAGATCAGGGCTTAGCCTAAAAAAAAAAAAAAAACCCTGCATGAGTAAGCAGTATCGTTCCCCTGGGGGAAATTCTGCTGAGTTTGATTTATGGGTAGACTTTCTAGTAGTTAGTTCTGAGATGTCTAGGAGATAATTCTAGTGAGCCTAGAGAGTGATGGCAAAGATGGGAGCATCTCTCTCTCCCCCCCCCCACCCCCTCTTTCTCTCACACACGACAAATATATTTCAACCTGGGCATTACTGTGATACTAAAGCATTTAATGTTACTGTGATTTATTCAGTGATGCTGTCAGGGGAGAACTTTGGGACAGACGTTCACAGAATGAGCAGGAGGGTCGTCCCCCCCCCATTAGGCAGAGTGAGGCAGCCACCTGGGGGCTGAGAGCAGCTGGAAGGTGTTGGGAAACAGCTGTGTGTGTCATGTATTTGCCCTGTGCCCACAACTTGGGGCCTTTCAGTTGTTTTGGACTACAGCCTCCATTGGACCCAGCCAGCATGACCAATCATAAAAATGTTGGGAGCTGTAGTCTCAAATATCTGGGGAGCACTAGGGTTACCTACCCTATCCCTAAACTACCCTGTTGCCTTCCAGTTAGGGATGGGTGAAAATTTCATTACAGTTCAGTTTTGATGAGAATTCTGCAAAGTTCTTCGTATTTGGGACAAAAAGAAGTTGAGATTTAAAATTTGCGAATGTGGGAAAAACTGAAACAACAGATTTCTCTATCCAGGCTTAGGACTTTGAGTGATTTGCTCTTAAGTATCTGTATCCCTGTGTATTCAATCATGTCACTGCTGAATTCGTGCTAAATCTCACCTTTAACAGGCACCTCGTCTTTAAGTGCTACAAGGCAAGCTGGTACATCATGGTCCTCTCCATGATGGGAATAGCTGTAGCTATTGAATTTGGCTGGTTCAGATGGGTGGGAATTTTGGTTCAGTTCGTTTTTGATTCGACTTTACTGAAATCCACAAAGTCCTTCATATTCAGGAGAGAAAGAACTTGAGATTAAAAAAAAATGTAGGAGAAAGCAAAACTGACCAATTTGCCCATCCCTACTTCAGGTGCAGTGAAGGTTGTTTTCCCATCACCAGTGCTGAACTAAGATTCAGCCACTGGTCTAGATGGCGTCTGTATGTGGAATGGGTGTGGGGATGGGTGCCTTTTTGTCTTTTGCCCCAGGGAGCAAAATATTTTGGTCCAGCATTGAAAATTGCCCTCGAACACACCAGGGTTTGCTTTTCCACATCTTGAAATATGCAAATTATTACATTATCATCTAAAGAGCACTCCCTCCCCAATAAGACTATTAAGTCCAGAGTCTACAAATACTTAACTGTTGCTATGTTCTCTCCCAATGGTATGCCAAAGGTGAAGTATAATGATTATTCTAAAATCAGGATTAATCCCAAAGGATGAACTGATAAACTAAGGTGGAGGGTGGGGTGGGAGGAATGGCTACACACAGAGAGAGAATTTGAAATATATGTAAAAGTTGTGGTTTTTGTTTTTAAATTCACTTCCTCTTATATCCTTGCCCTCTGTATGCTCTACAGCAGGGGAGGTAACATGTGGCCCTCCAGATGTTTTAGCATACAACTCCCATGATCCCTCACCATTGGTGATGCTGGCTAGGGCTGCTGGGAGTTGTAGTCCAAAACATCTGGAGGACCACAGGTTTCCAATCCCTGCTATACAGGCAACTGCACCCGAACCCCGTGTATGGTGGAGCAGCTGTCTCCCAATCCAGTATCTGCCAATGCACAGCCCCGACCCATGTTCTGCTTTGCATTCATTCTCATCTGCTTCCCGAGTGTGGAAACACCCTTCTACAACTCTGCCACACTCCTTTCTTCTTTGAAACATCTACTGCTGAGAGAGCAAAAAAGGGTATGCAGGGATGGGGGCAGGGGGATGTCACAGGGTGAAATGGGAAGAAACTGAACTTACTACCAAAAGTAGCCCAATCAATCCAAGGTATCTAAAGCAGTTTGGGTAAACCAGCAGCAGTCAGTGGAAGTTGGTGGCTCTGTTTTTGGTGGGGCTGTGATTTCATTCTGGGTTTTAATCAGAAGCAGCCAGAACTCTAAAGGAGCAATCCAAGGTGCTGAACACTAACCCCAAAATGGGTTCAGCACCTTGGATAGCGTTTTTTCTTTTTTTTAAAGAGTTCTGGCTGGTTCTGCCTGAAATCTAGAATGGAATCACAGTCCCATGAAAACTGGAGCTGCCAGCCTCCACCAGCAGCAGTGATGCTGCCTGACCTCTGGAAGGATGCCCCCCTCCTCCTCAACCCACATGAAACATTGAGGAAGGGCTTTGGGGCCAGTTACTAACTGGATAGCATTGCTGAACGAGGCAAGAGCATGTGGTGGAGAACCCACCACAAAGACTAATCAAGAAAGGGTGGTCACTGGACTTGTCCACGGCTTTCTGCAGTGGACAAGAATTGTAGCATCCTTGGAAAAGCAAGAAGGGCAGGCTGACGTGTTCCCTTCTGTCAGAGGCAGAGATTATTAACGCATGGGAGGGTTCGCTAGAAGCACAATAAGCCAGCTTGCTGTTTTCAGGCAAATGTCCAGGTCAAATGTGTGTGATCGTGTGACACCTCAATGACCTTTGTCCAGGGTTCCCTTTATACTGTGATACAGTATTACAAATAATACAGATGGCCCATTGCTAAGGTTTTTTTGCAGGAGCAAACAGATATTTCGGCTAGGGCATAATAACCAACACGGGCAAATACAACAGTGCAAAATAGGTTGGTGCTACATATGCACTGGGGCGCACTTTTATTTGATTTGGATTTGGTTTCCTGGTTTCCCTGGAGTGTTAAATTGTCTTACTGATTTGTGAGATTTGACCTAAACTGAAATGTAGAGTTTGGGTCTGACGATCTTCTAGATTTGTGAGATGCTGTAAGAGCCAAACAAGTGAACATTTTTAGAGCATGCAGTCGGTTGCTGTTTTTTAAAAAACAATTATCTGCATTGGTGGGGCTGACACAATGTTTGTGAAGAGCTCAGAGGTCGTTATTTAAGAAGTCAATATGTTACATGCATTAAACAGGAGGCTGACAGCAGTTGGGAAAGTGTGTTTATGCATTTTAGCAGCGTGACCTTTCAAGTTAATTTATCTTCATCCTGCCTCTGCTTCTCTCCTTCGCTTTTTTGACTATGTGTACTTGTTGACCTGGCGTCACATTTTCTGCACTGCTAATATACCGGGGAATGTTTAACTGGCATTCTCTGGCAAACTGCATTCCAAGCATGGTGCGCTCTCATTCACCCCTTTACTGCGCTGACCTGAATGGGAAAGTATCCTAACTGCCTTTGCATGTAACTTGAGCAGGAATCAGCAGGTGGTTCATTCTTACCTTGAGTCAAAGCACTAAGTCCTCCAGTAGGTGATTTGCTTTACAACTCGATGGAAGACTTTCCAGCTCTCTAAAACCCAACTGCATCCGTTTAGGGCATACTCTAAGGCAGCCTCCCCCAACCTGGTGCCCTCCAGGAGTTTTAGACCACAACTCCCATCAGCTCCAGCCAGCATGACCAATGCTCATGGATAATGGGGGTGGTAGTCCATAACTTCTGGAGGGCATCATGTTGGGAAAGAGTGCCTAGATAACTGTTAGGGCGTAGCGCAAGCTTTTCTTCTATCAGGGCTCCCATGCCTTTAACACAAGGCTGTGGAAACCTGTCCAGATGTGGTTGGAGTCCCATTACCATCATCCCCAGCCAGCCTGGTAAATAGTGAGGTATGATGGGAGTAGTAGTCCATTAACATCTAAAGGGCCACAGGTTCCCTAGCCCTGCTTTTACAGGTGACATTTTCAAAATTTTAGTATTCTTACGTCAGGAAAAACTACACCTGTTGAATTTTAGCCAGTTATAAGCCATGAAAGGTCCAGGAGCCTTGCCAGAAAGAAGCTGGTGACCTTTGCATACTCAGGGTGAAGGAATCCTAAGCAAATGGAGCATCGACAGCTGCTCAGCCAGAAAACACCCATTTCTATTCTTACCTTGACAGTAATGCAGTATCAGCTAACCATTCAGCAGGAGTAAAATAAAAATATCAACACCAAGAGAGAGATGCATTCATGCAACAGCTGCAGGAACTGAATCATCTAATCTAGAAGAGGATGATTTAGAGTTATCTGGTAGTGTGAAGAGGTAACAACTGTATTGAGGCTTTTTAAATTTGTTTTTAATCTAGTAAGGATACACACACGCATGCACACACACACACACACACACACACACACACACACACACACACACACATATATATATATATATATATATATATCTCCCCACCCCCTACAGAGCGATGAAGAATTCTCCAAATGTTTAGTATAGTTGCCAGCTATATTTATACAGCTCCCTGTGAAGCTGGGTGTTATTGACTCCAACACAGCAGTTCCAGGGATTGCCCTACGCTAGGCATACCTAAGTAACTGCCAAGGGTGGTGTTCTTTTCAAGCAGCTGTACTGGCTATGTTAGGGTTGGATGGGTGAGTCAGAGAGCTTCACCACACTAGGCTGAAATCCCACATCCTTACCAGGGGTTTTCTGCTGCAGGACTATGGTGGGCCTTTTTACGCAGCAGACATGTGATTTGAATTAAAAACTTCCTTTCTCAGCAATGGTCTATATTTTTCATTACATACCACCACCTAGTGGCTGTATTACAGCACAATGCAGACCCAAATTTGAGATGTGTAAGCATGTGAGAATAGTCCCAGAGCTTTGCAAAATGCAAATGTTGTACTCACTTCTGATTCTTTTCTTACTACAAGGATGTGCATCTCTGACTATGATTTCTGACCACTTCCCTTCATTTATTTTCAAAACACACAGAGAGATACACAAGATCAAACGTAGACCTGGGGCATCAGTACTTCTGTTATTGTGGGATGGATGGTGGATATATTCCCATAAAGAGATTATGCAAAAGTGATTGTATGCACCCTCTCACCCCCATCTAACGGTGTTTTGGACACCCACATATAGAGTAGACCCTAATGATCCATTCCAGGAAAATGCACAAATATAAAATGAAGTCCAGTATAAATTGGCACTATCATGTTTAGGACTATTTTCAGAACTGTACTAACATTTAGAAACTGAGTTTACTCCTAATTTTCAGGTTCTGTGCAGGCAGTCCTAGCATTTCATGGAATTTATTTATTTATAATACTTATATACTGTGTAATATAATAATTTTTTTGAAGGGTGCAATCCTATGCATGTTTAGGCAGAAAAAAGTCTTACAACTCCCAGCATGACTATCTGAGGCATGCTGGGAGCTGTAGGACCGTTTCTGTCTAAACATGCATAGGATTGCGTCCTTAGAGACTTAAAGCATTCAAGGATACTTAAGAGTATGCTGTGGAAGAGGCATGAATAAGATCTCCTGTTTGGGTTGTTTAGTTTTTTAGATCAAAGCAGATGCAGAGGAGTATATTTGCTACTTTGACACCACTTGGGGATTTTCTGAGCTGGATTTGGGTCAGTATAGGCTAGGGCAGCCTTTCCATCAGCGCAGCAGTGGCATATCTGCCTTTACTGGTGTAATTGGTATATAGCAGGGGCATTAAACCTTAGGCCTGTGGGCCAAATCCAGGCCACCAATCTGGTTTCCCAACATTTACCAGATGGCCATGCCCCTTCCACTGAACCCACCCCTTTCTCCTGACTGCTGATTGGTTGGTGCTTTCCCAGCTTTTGTATAGTTTCTCACCCTTCTAGAAGGTTGAAATGCCTCTCCTAAGGCTTAGTTACTGGCAGTGAGATAGGATGGCCATATGGAAAAGAGGACCAGGGTTCCTTTATCTTTAACAGTTGCATAGAAACGGGAATTTTGGCAGGTGTAATTTGTATGCATGCAGCACCTGGTGAAATTCCATCTTCATCGCAATAGTTAAAGCTGCAGGAGCCTTGCCCTCTCTTGTATCTGGTCACTCTAATATAGCTCATGCAACTTTAACTGTTGTGATGAAGAGGGAATTTCACCAGGTGCTGCATGCATACAAATAACACCTGCTGAAATTCCCTTTTCAATGCAACTGTTAAAGATACAGGAGCCCTGTCTTCCTTTTGATATGGTCACCCTAAGTAAGAGCTTTAAGCTAAAATTAACTGATAATGTTGGTATTTTGCCCCTGCCCCCTAATGCCTTTCCAGTGGGACGTGGCTCCCAAGAGTGTCTCCAAAATTGAATTTGGACGTTGGGCTGAAAAAGGTTCAATACCCCTGGTATATAGGATTGCTCTGCCAGTATCCTCGATACATTTGGCCAATTTATACAGATATGATATATGGGGTTTAGCAAACTGCCTCTGGCTTTTTATTTGGCATTAAAATATTGAGCACTTGGGATTAACCTTCCAAAGTTTGCTTCTCCTATAACATGATTAATGAACTTTCCTTGCCTAAGGAGGCAGGTACACTCATGCAATTTTCTCTGGGTGTAATTGTCAGCTTGACCCAAATGAGGAGATCCTCCATTGTTTGCTCTTTAAAGAGCTTTTGGTTTTGTCGATCTCAGCTTTGGCATTGCGCTATTGTGCTAACTGGAACTGCAGTCCTTCCCCAATGCAATCAAGGGTGTTGCCCAGGATTCTAAAAATAAGTCATCTATATGAATCAAGAAATGTTCCACTTGCCCTGCAAATTTACCTCTTCGACAAAGGAGCACGGAAAAGGGTTACTTGCTGCACATAATGGATCCAGGATCTGCCTTCTGTTAAAGGAAAGGCTGTCCTGGTGGAAAGTGCCTTCACTCCATTATGGGTGATCCATCTCTCCCCGCACCACAACTCACCCCATTCACTAGGGCCCAACCCCTGTGCAGCATTTGGAGGGGGGGGGCAGCTGGCAGGTAGGCGCCCTGTTTCTTGTGGCACCAGAGATGGCAGGCTGCCTCTGCCAACATTTGCTCTTCTACCATACTGTTAAAAATGGCAAGACCTGATCTTTATTGCCCGTGGCCAGACTAACAGAAGAAGGATCTCAAGTATTTTCAACCTTAATCAAGAAACTACTAACCATTTTTTGGGATGACTAACCAAGATGCTTTGCTTGCTAAGTCTCTTCACTGCAAAAATAAATCATTTGAGCAGAGCATCTTTTGCCCATACTGATCAAATAACAGGCCTCAAACATGGGTCAATAATTTCAAGGCACAATCAAACACTGCTTGTTCTCTCTTCCTGTGCCTATGCGTGATGCAGAGCTAGCTAGTTATCACGGGCAAACAGCAAATGCAGACAGTCATCAAAATCAGCTGGGGGAACTCATATCTTGGGGCTTGTCAATACGCCATATATTCCCAGTTTTTTTAAATGATACAGCCATATCAGGCCTTTCCCCGGTGAAACTGCATTTTTCCGAAGTGTTGTTTTACTGTGACTTTTTCAATTGCTCCAATGTCATCAACGTCGTTTCTTAATCTGTCAGTAGTAGCTTCAGTTCGGGTTAAGAAAGTGGACGTAGCTAGTGGCGGATTCCAGTGCAGGGTAAGCATGGAGATGCAGAGCAGGGGCGGGGCGGGGGGGAGTGTTTGACAAGCCTAGGCTGATACGCCAGCTGCACCCCTTCCTAGAGTTGGAAGACCTAAAGACAGTAGTGCACGCGCTGGTAACTTCGTGTCTCGACTTCTGCAATGCGCTCTCCATAGGGCTACCTTTGTGCCTAGTCCGGAAACTTCAACTAGTTCAAAATATGGCAGCCAGGTTGGTCACCGGTACACCTAAAGGTGACCATATTACACCAGCTTTAAAATCACTTCACTGGCTGCCAATTAGTTTCCAGGCGAAGTACAAAGTGTTGGTTATTACATTTAAAGCCCTACATGGTTTGGGTCCAGGTTACCTGCGGGATCGCCTTCTCCTGTACAATCCGCCCCACACACTCAGGTCCCCTGGGAAGGGTTTGCTCCAGTCAGCCACAACTAGGCCGGCACCTGTTACCCAGAGGACCTTTTCTTCTGCTGCCCCCAGACTGTGGAACGGCCTGCCGGAGGAGAATTGTCAGCTTAATGCTTTTTCTGAGTTTAAGATAGCTGTAAAAGACTAGTCTTTTCCGGCAGGCCTACCCAGATGGATTTTAAACCTAAGAATTTTAAGATGTTGTGATTATTCTTTTAATATTGTATTGTTTTATTTGCTTTTAAAACTAATTTTATGTAATATATTTTATTTAGTATTGTTCCCCACCTCAATCCAGAGGGAGAGGTGGGTAATAAATAAATAATAAATTATTATCATTAGGAATGGCCACCATGTCAATGTTAAACTCTGGGAAATGCAAGTAAGGGCAATTAAGATACGTAACGCAGAAATGAAATGAACTGTAGCAGGCTTTCAAAGTTGTGCAGAGTTGCCAGGGGAAAAAAGAAGTTCACGGGTTTTTTTGGTCCCTTGATATTTGCTCCCCGTTCCCCTCCATCTGACAACGGCGCTGCAATTTTTTTCTGCCCACAAGCCCATGCTCACTCCTGATGTGCAGCTGTATTGATTCCTCTTCACAGCAGTGATGCTGTGTTGTTTTGGGGGAATCCGGTTGCAAAGCAGCTTTATAGATGCTCCCCTGGCAAACCAATTTGCTTATCCAGCGTATGTGCCATCATGATCTTCAGACAATCCAAGAACAGCTCCTTCTCCCTAACCTTCAAAGCACAACTCCTCTCGACAAAGGCACCCAGAAAAAACGTCCTCAGTGGCTGAGCCTCTATTGTAGATCTCACTCCCCCTAGAGACTCAGTCAAGACCAGCCTGAGGATTTTTAAATGGAAGCATTGCAAATCCATCTTTTCTGGGTTGGATTTAAGTGGCTGGTGGGGTTAAGTTGTCACGGGGTAATTTAATGTAATATAACACTTAGGTGAGTATTTTACTCTATTTGTTCTGCTTCATTTTTTTTCTTCATGTCTTTCAAATTGTCACCCTTTTGATCCTTTTGGAGGGGGCGGGTTTATAAATCAAAATAAATGCATCACTTTTTAACCTACATATTGGATTACTGACTGCAACTTCTTTTGTAGGTGGGAAGAGATAAAAGCATTGTCATGAGTAATCAAGTGCTTTGACAAATCCCTAGTTCAAAATGAGAGAACTTCCCCATCAAAAGTATATCCGGCTCCTACGCCATCCCCCCCTTCCGCCAATCAACTTATAAATAAAATATAGACAGTTGCTTTCGCCTTGGCCCACTTTCCAAGCAATCCGGTTCTCACAGAAAACTATAGGTATTCAAATCTCCCAATCTGCCGCCTGTCAAAGCAATTGAAGATTTATGCGTGACAACTGAGTGTTAATGTCTGCCATAGTTGGTCTCCAAATAGCTGGTGCATTCCAAGTCCCCTGGCCTTTACGTCAGTTTTCATCCCCTTATTTCCACCCCAGCTAGCAACCCAGTGGCCATTTGGAATGATTCATTCTGCTAAATACATATCTTCCACACCAGTTGCAATTTTGGGAGGGGGAAATGAGTCATTCCATAATGTGGAAAGACAGATTTTTGCCCCTTGGTATTTCTGTGCATGCAAGAATGATGAGCACATATTTTAGATGTTTTCTCTTGTCTGCAAATGTTGCCTTCGTTTTGCAAAGTTCATCTTGGAAATCACATATTAATGCTTTGTTCGTCTTGGAAATCACATATTAATGCACAAATTATTATCAGAGAGATTGACCTTACTAGAATTTCTTTTATTTTTATTCCTGGTTTTAGGGCGCAATCCTTGGAATGTTCAGACAGAAAAATGTCCTACAACTCTCGGCATTCCCCAGCCACCCATGCTGGTAATTTTGCCAAGCTCTTATTGAGAACTTGTTTTCAGTAGTGCAGCGAGATGAGCTCCTTTTCTAGCATGCACTCACATTTGGATTCCTTTTTGAATTCCTCTTTGAATCACCAATGGCAGTCATGAAAATAAATGCATGCTCTTCCAAGTTTGGAGTTACAGGAGCTGATACAGAAAATAGGATATTTATCATATAGACACGATTACTTGAGTCATTTGTGTACAGAGAAATACTGACGAGGAAAGCAAAAGTCCAAATCCCAACAGAGGCCAGGTGACCACTTATGCATTGCCAAAACGGAGGAAATGAACCACCAAATAAAGAGGACAAAAGAGGGTGCAGATTTGCATTACATTTGCATATGCTAATTTATATGTATATATGCAAATTTAGAAAGAATGACTATAATTGAAATTGAAATACAATACATCTCACCATAGTTTCCGGCTCAGTCTGTAGTCTAGGTATTACCAGCTGAGGGGCACCTTCAAAGCCCCTGCTGCCACTGAACACAATTCCCTCCCCCTGTCTGATGACGCTCACAAGTAGTCTGTTGTTCTCTCATGTTGGTTTCACACCCCAATTCATTCCTGTTTTCTGTGTGTACAATGGAGATGTTCTGCATTGTTTCAGTCCATACCTACATTAGCTTTCTTTGGTCCAGCTAACATGGTAAACATGCCATCCCTTAGTTGTCTATAGACATTTATGCCAGTTGCTTCCTTTTTATGTTACAAAGTCTGGGTACATGAACTGTAGATACCTTGCAGGGCATGCCCAAGACATTTTGCTGCCTGAGACAAAGGACAAGATGGCGCCCCTGCCCCATTCTATGTACAAAAGTCGACTGGTTGAATCTTTCTTCCAACACTGGTGATGGCAGAACATCCTCTACCTCACTTGAAGGCAGCCGACTAGCTTAGGAGGCACAGGGCAGGCAGCATGGCCCACAGCTCTCTCCTCCAGCACCTTGCTGCCGCTTTCCACCATCTGCTGTCTGAAGTGACTGCCTCACTCTGCCTAATGGTAGGGCTGGCCCTGATGCCATGGATACACAAACTGCTGAGTCTGGTTCCTGCATGATTCATCGCTGCCCTTAGTCACAGATAACCCAGTTTACTCAAAAGCAGCACATGTGCTCTTAAGCATCCCACCCTACACTGCCCCATGTTGCATACAGGGAAATGCAAAGTACTCCCCCTGAGTTTGATTGATTGTGGTGAAGTTTTGGTTACACGTTGTTTTGTTCAGTCTCTGCTCCCATGAGGTGCTGGGGTGACGTTGGGAAATTAGTGTGTTTCTCAACCTATAAATACGGAAACAGAACTTTTGGACAAATAGTTTTTGTTTTTTATAATAACTCATTTCAGGAGCCAGACTTGTCTAACTTTATTTTTTTGGTTTTATTCTGGAATAGGTTTGTAGAATGTGATTTGGAAAGTGGAATCATATTGGGAAATAACATTAATGGATTGGAAATTTTCTACAATACGGTATGCTATGTACATACAAGCAACTAAGGGCCTCACTAGACATGACATTTGTCACATGGATTTGGCCTGACTGGTTTAAAAACAAAACAAAAAACAAATAGAAAGTCTGAGGCACCCTAAATCACACTGGGACTGTGGCATGTGGCTTTAACCCTTTACCCCCACCAATCAAAATCCCCTCCCCCCGGTTATTCACAATGGGAGGGAAGCTTCCCCATACCATGGTCAAAAAGTACATTTTGCTGCCTGTGGCAAAGAACAAGATGGCACCTCTCTATCTCAGGACTACCGCATCATTTATTGGTTCATTTGTTTTTTTAAAAACAGCCATGCAAGGCCAAACCAGTTGACAAATGGTATGTCTGATTTGGCCCTAACTCACCAATATTGATGTGGAAATAAATCCCACAGATCTCAGACATTTCCATGTAAGCATGCTTAGGATTGTGGCCTAACATCTTGAGTTCAACCACGGGAGTAAGGGTAAAGACAGATAACATGGGAGTAAGGCCACACATCCCACTGGCCAGATGTTTGTTGACAGTGTGAAAAAGCCATACAAATGTACAGATGTACAGCTCCTTCACACTGATAGTAATCATGGAGTTGGTGGGACACGTTGGTATACAGGTGGCATGCCTAGTGGACGTGATCTCACTCTTCCCCTACATATTTGTGAACTTGTGAGGGGGAGTCATGTGAACCTGCCTTATCTGATATCTCTTGAAGGTATAAATAGACCAGAGGTGGATGTGAGTTCACATACAATACTTTGCATTAAATAGAATCTGCTAAATTTGGTTGCATCAGGCCTCCACTTTTGAATTCCGTCCCTAATTAATGATTTAATTGGTTGTGCACAGTGTTTTGTGCTTTTAGATTTCCCCCAGAATATTGGTCATTTGCCAAAGCAAGTATTTTTTTAATCTCAAGATAGTTGATATAGTTGACATAAATCAATAGTAGGGAGTCTACACTACGCTTTAACATTATCACTGCAGTTTCTACGCCACCTCTGCACAATCCAGGCCTAGACTACATCATGGGTGGGCAGAAGATGTCCAGATGTTTGGGATTTCAACTCCCAGAAGCCCCTGCCAGTTTGGCCAATGGTCAGGAATGCTGGGAGTTGAAGTCCAAAACATCCAGAGATCTACTTTCTGCTCACCCCTGAGCTTCCAGACAATGCTGACAAAGACAGGATGAAATCACCCCATTTGCCAGCCTGAGCCACTTGGCTCCTCTTAACGAATACTACCAACAGAGTGTAGTATTGGGCTATGCAAAAGTTGATCCCATGTTGCATTGTTAAGGTATGATTCAAGCTTTCGGTCTTTGCAGTCCGGGGTGGGTTAAATTCAAATACTCCTGAACAGGCACTGGTTAGCACTCTCATTCGTATAGGTATTATAAGATAATTTTCTTAGTTGTGCATCACGTTCATTTTTCAAAACTGTCAAAGAGGGGGACGGCGGTGGTGGGGAATAGGAAGAGAGGGAATTCTTTCCACCTCTTGAGCTCTATCACAGATAAACAAAAAAACTGAACTCTTGGCTGTATGTGCTTGGAATAAAACCCTATGGCAAGAGGCCAAGGTACTAATGTACAGGAAAGGACTAATTTATGAAAGCTCTAGTACAACTCTGAAGACATTGGAGGTGTTCCTTCTGCACTTGAAGGTGGTTTCAGAGTGTAATGGTTGTAAGTAATAAAAAGGGGGTGTTACGTCATGTTCAGGATGGCAGGATGTGAATGATCAGAGAGGCATTTCTCTTTTTTTGCAGCAAACCTATCATTTTTGGAAGCTGGCAATGTATTTTTTGGACGCTGAGTAGAGCCGTGATATTAACAAAGGGAACTACGGGCAGGAACTCAGCTGTTGAAAGGATTTTTGAAGATGATGCTTTGTTCAGAGGAAACGTCTCCTTTCTGAAGAACTCCACATCACGAAAGTGTTGCACTTTTCCAAGCCAAGGCTGTGAATGTCAAGACAGAAAGGAAAAGCTCTATAAATCACTCCATAAAGTGAGGATGGAAAGTCAATGGAAAGTTTTTTCCCCTCACTGCTCTTTTAGTGTGAAGGCACTCAAGGTCAACCTTAAAAGCCGCACAGGGCCATGCAGCCCTACCATTTTGCAGAATGAGGCAGTTGCCTCAGGCAGGTGATTTGGGGTGTTCTGAAAGGGCGGTAAATCGTTAAGTATTTAATTTATTATGATTGTGTTTTTATTTCTAGGGAGGCAGAGAGACATTTCTGGGAATTGTTTTCTTCAGATGCTTATAATATCTTAAACAAAGATTTTTTTGTTTAAGAACACGTTATTCAGAAGAGCCTCAGGGCCTGTTCAGACACCACACTAAGCCATGATAGTTAAGCATTTTTGGGCTAACTATGCTGGCTTAGCTTGTTGTGTGGGGCCACAATGATGATTACCGATCCACCCAGGGTGACCATCCTGGTGCAAAAAGGTTAAGGGGCCCCTGGGTGCCTTACCATTACTTGTGGCAGGCTCCCTGGGGGTTAAAATGGGCTCCAGGTGGTTTGTAGACCATGACCACGGAGTCCTCCAGCAAGTACAACCACAATTTCTAACAACACTCTTGTCATCGCAGACTTTCTCTTTGTTGTCATGGCCATTTTTTGTCTTTTACCTACAGAGTGGCTGTTGGGAGCCCATTTGCGCCATGGTGGCCGGGACATATGGTTAAATAGCGTGAAGGTATGTCTACAAATTACAGAGGGTGGGTAGCGAAACCACATTGCACCATGTGGTTCTGGGCCATGTGGTGAGCTTATTTGCAGTGGTTCTGATAACCCTCCCCTCTCTGTAATTACTCTAACCACTTCCCCTCCTCACATGTGTGAATGGGGCTTCAATAAGCTAAAACTACCATGTTCTATCCTGATCAAGCAGGACTCTACAGAATCTCAGGAGGGATAAACTAGATAAACCAGGGATAAACCAGCTTTAAAATCACTACACTGGCTGCCAATTAGTTTCCGGGTGAAGTATAAAGTGTTGGTTATTACCTTTAAAGCCCTACATGGTTTGGGTCCAGGTTACCTGTGGGATCATCTTCTCCCGTACAATCCACCCTGCACACTCAGGTCCTCTGGGAAGAATTTACTTCAGCCAGCAAAGACTAGATTAACAACTGTTACCCAGAGGACCTTCTCTTCCGCCGTTCCCAGACTGTGGAATAGCCTGCCAGGAGAGATCTTCCAACTCAACAGTCTTTCTGAATATAAAAAAAGCAATAAAGACTGATCTCTTTCTGTAGGCCTACCCAGTTGAATTTTAAGATGTTTGGCTGTTATTTTAATAATGTATTAGTTTTATATGTTTTAATCACTTTTATGTATTTTATAATATTTTTGTATTCTATGTTGTTCTCTGCCTCGATCCAGAGGGAGAGGCGGGTAAGAAATAAATTATTATTATTATTATTATTATTATTATTATTATTATTATTATTATTGCAAAGTAAAGACTCCCCTAGTGGCTGCTTATACACATTACAACTGGTGCCAAATAACTTGACTGAGCATGGGTACTATTCGCCTTGACTTGGCTGGGGCGACCATTTGGTGCTCCATTTCAGTCAGCAAAATGTCTTGGGACGGCTGTGAAGGCACAATAAACTCTAGAGTGTAGGTACTTTATGCCTACTCACTCCTCAGCTGTCTGTGGCAAAAAGTAGCCAAATGTCACCAATCCAGCGTCTAAACTCAGAACATCATCTTTATTATGCTCATTTCTCCCTCTCCCTCTCCCTCTCAGCTGGCCTATTTGGACAAAATGATCCTGGCTTAATAAACCATCAAGAATCAAACTGTAGTTTCAGAACCTGATTAGTAAACTGATATTAAGCCACAATTCAATTCCCCATTTTGGACAAAATGGGAAAGTGGTTAAAGAAGAAGCCATAGAAGCACCAAAGGGGCAGCATGCAGGCCTGTTGTTTGTTTATGTCTTAATAAAGTACGTCACCCTTCTTCACACAGTTGTGTCATTCCCTTGCTTACCTGTGTGGATTGCTCTGTCCTGGAACCACAGTTGTGGAAATGGTGTGAGTGTGTATGGGGGGGGGGGGCTGCATACCTCCCCTGTGTGGACTCTGTTGGGCAGGTGAGAAGAGTATTAGAACAAGGTTCTCCGGAGTTCAGACAAGGCAAAGGGAAAGTGGGGGAGACAGTTTCAGTTGTATGTTGCCACGTGTCCCCCCCTTTTTTTCTTACCTGTGTGGCATGCTTTGTGAGGCCTGCTTTAACTTAGGGCCCCTAGTTGTTGGAGTAGGGATGGGCGTTTGTGTCTGGTGTCCTGAGGTAGTGTTCTAGACACAAAATGTTAGGAAGCAATGTGCGCAACTTCTCATTGGTGTTATGAGGATGGGACAGTTTTGAGCACAGTGCCCTTTCTTTCTGTTTCCCCTCACCAGAGTTTCCTCTTTTGAGCTCAAATTCCTTTTGGATCTTCGTGCTAACTGTGCAAAGATCTCTCAGAGTAGCTGGGCACATCGGGATGTTGGGGGGTGGGGGCTTGTGTGCACCCCCTCTCCCCAATTTAATCTGTATGCCTGCACTCTATTTTTAATGGTGCCATTGCAGACTTCAAGACAAAGAGATTGACTCTCTCTTGGATAATTATCTTCATGTAAATTCACTAATCATGACCCTTGTATGTTCTTGCACCACAAAGTGTGCGTAAACAGTATGGACACTCCCTCTTGAATAGCACTTCCAGATGTTTTCCTTCACTATTTGCCTTCATTCACGTGAATTCAGCCTGAGGGAAAACATAATCTGTGTTCTTGTGGGCAACTCCCTTAAATGATTTTGAAAATGTTACTTATTTATATAGCACATTTACTCTCTTTACATACATTACCTCAAATAAGATTTAAAACAATCCTGTAAAATAATCCAGTATTATCATGAGGAGATTATAAAATTGGAAAGGCAGGGCTGGGGGAGGGGGCACTCAGACTGAGAGATAGTGGCAGCTAATACCAGCTAGTGAGCAAGGATTTGATTCAGGATTTTCTGGCTCACAATGCTAGAAGAGCTAGTGGAGTTCAGTGATGATGCTAAATAATTGTAGGCCCTAGTCAGCTTGAAGGGGGAAGGGGGATGGCTTTAGGTGGCCATGTTGTGAAGTACACAATCTTCTCTTATTGCCCCATTTCATGTTTTACCACTGCTTCTATGTTCCCTATATGTTAGGAGCAAAAAACAATACTTGTTTTTCAACCCTGAATTTAAAATAATGAAAAACTCTGAGCATGTACAGTTTCACATGTTAAACTCACGTAAATCATGAGCTCCATCACACCAGCGTTATAGCCCACTCTCACCGTGTTTTGTTTCCTGAGGGCTCACATGACGTTGCCCATGTCCTGCCTTGATCTTGATTCCCCCCACCCTCTTAGTGCTATTTTTTGGCACGGGGAAAGTCCGGTTCTTCCAGTAAATCGAAAGGACAACGCGCTACCCTCAACATGTATTTTTAGCCCATAACTACAAGAATAAAATGGAGTTTGCATCTGCTGAACTAATGCTATCCCCATTTGTCTGGAAATAAGTACCATTTTGTTCTAGAAAAGGATGTATCTGTGAGACTGTCTCCTTCCGCCCTGGTCTTTACATTCTGAAGGGTTGGGCTTGCTGACCATACCACGGCCTACTGAATATCATTTGGCCATGCTGCAGAGGAGGGCCTTTTCAACTGTGGCACCCACCATGTGGAATGATCTCTCCACTGAGATCAGGCAGGATCCTAGTGTGGAGTGTTTCTTCTGACAACTGAAGATGCACTCGTTTGCTCAGATATTTCCCTGACCACTAGTATTGTCAACTACCTCTAGTTATTTTAATGTTATTATTTTATTATTTTTAAATAGTTAATTATAGGTTTTAATGTATTTTATCATAACTTTATATTGTAAACCATTTGGGGATGATTTTTTTAATAGTGAAAAGTGGTATAGATTTTTTAAAATAAATATGAATAAATAAATATTTGCGGTAAAAGCAAAAATAAAATGAGTATCTGTAACCAAATATGTGTGGCTGGCTGTCCATCCCTCCCTGATTATAATATTTTTTAAAAAAAATAAGAAAGAAATGAGGCTGTGGGGAGCAGTGTCAGTACTGGTGGGCCTCTATATGCCCACATCAGCCCAGGTTCTACCAGATGTTTGCTACTGCTACCCCATCACTTGCCTCTCTTTGGGTGGTCATTCCCACCCCCACCCCCATCCCAGGGCTGCAGGGCCCTGGCTCTCAGCCTTGAGGTCCAGTCCTAGCTGCACCATTGGTAGAGTTGAGTGGAGGAGTAGCTATGAGTGTATGCTGGAAAGCTCCACCAAGAGCTTCTCTACACACAGGAATAATCCTGCAGACTTATTGGGTTTTTCATCCTTTGTAGTCTTCCCACCATGATGAAGCAGTCCTTTACCACAATATCAGGTGATTTTG
Source organism: Elgaria multicarinata webbii (assembly GCF_023053635.1). NCBI lineage: Eukaryota > Metazoa > Chordata > Lepidosauria > Squamata > Anguidae > Elgaria > Elgaria multicarinata. The sequence goes on from NC_086175.1 coordinate 69,288,605, forward strand.
AATTGAAAACTTCCCTTCTAGGAAAGGCTCCATTGAGTTTAATGAAGAAGCACCATCTACTGGCAGAATTACAGCTCAATGCTGAGTTTACACACATTGAAATCCCGCGATTTCCCAAATAATACACAGTATCTCTGTTTTTTTTAAAAAGCAAGATTTCCAGGGGATAGCATGGGAGACATTCTGGATGTTGACAATGTCATGAAATGGACCCACCACATTCTGTGAGTGGCCAATCACGAGCGTGAAATAAATCGCTCATTTAGAGAAGCTCTTAGTGTCAGTCCCTTGTCTGCCAAAATTGAACAGCCCGCCTTGATCAGACAAACTAGCCATGTACGATTTATTCATCTGTCTGCTCTGTTTGTTTATTTATTACCTTTCTAACCTGTCTTTCTTTCAAGGAGCTCAAGGCTGTGTACATTGTCCCCTTCCCACCCCTTTTTGTCCTCACATAACAACTCTGTGAGGTCAGTTAAGTTGAGAGATAGTGACGGACCCAAGATCACCCAGTGGGTTTCACGGCTGGGTGGGGATTTGAACCTTGGTCTTCCCAGTCCTAATCCAACACTCTAACCCAGACTTCACCAACATGTTGCCTTTCAGATGTGTTGGATTGCAACTCCCATCATTCCCTTTGCAGCCCAACACATCTGGACTGGGGGAGGCACCAGTTGGGAAAGGCTATTCTAACCAGCACATCATATTCATGTACAGATAAAACAGGGAACAGGACTTTAGAAAGCCAACCAACCAACCAACCAACCATGAAACGGGATGCCTAGGAAGCAAATATTTTGCCTTCTCTCCCCATTTCTGTGGACAGTTCTCTCTGCAGCCTGGCTTGCTTCCACTATCGAAATGTATGAAGCAATGGAGCACAATGAGGTCAAGCAGAGGAGCTGGGGAGGATCTTATCTCCGTACCCAACTCAAATAAATAAAAAAACCACCCACCCCTCACCTTATAGGGCAGACACAGAGGGTGATTCCAGACAGAGCACCTGAACGCTACCAATCAGTGGGCATTGAGCAGCCACTCCATCTTTCCAGCCATAATGGATTTTCTCCGGAAAGAAAAAGAAGACAAAAAAGAAGAAGAAAAAAGACGGAAGAAGCAGTGGGGAAACACAGGAGGGTTACAAATGGAAGGCGATGATGTCTGGAACTCCCCCACCCCTCCAATGTTGTGAATGAGGCGGGGCAATTGCCCAATCAAAGCCTCATCTGGAAGCAGCCGTGGCTACACCATCACCTCTAGTTTGTAAGGATTAGAGTCAGTATTCATGGGAAGGGTTTCAAATGCGATAAAGCTGCCATATAAATGTTAAGTTTTGTTATGCTTATATCTCCCAGGCAAATATTTACGTAAATTTAAAAGCCTCCCTCCAATAGCAAGAATAAAAGTACAGGAATGTTAAACTTTAGCCTTCCTCTCCTTCAACCCCTACTCAGGGGTGGGTGGGGGGTGGATTCTGGTGTCTGTTGCTTAGACCACACATTGTGTAGAGCTCTATGTGTCTCCCCCACCCCGCCCTGCCCTGCACTGCACATTTGTTTAAAACTATGATTGGTTTGGGCTGGTTTTAGTTGGAGCAATGGAAGGATAGGTGGGGAGAAGCTGCTTCACCCTTTCCTCTCCAGGCATGGAAGTAAACTGCCTTTTCACATAAGGGGACAATCTGAGGGCTCTGTATCTCTCCCTCCCACCTGAAAGCATGAAAAAGCAACTTGGAGAGGCTGATTTTGAGCTGGAAAAACCACCAGATAGCATCTGTCTACTGTTCCTCCATTCCAACTCGTGACCTGTCCAAGCTAATTTTGGTTCAAGAGAAGCCATTTGGGATGTGGAAATGCCACAAATAGGGCCACTCGCTGTAAGTTTGATTCCAGTAATAGGTTGTCCTCTTTCAACCATCAAGCTAACTGCCCATCACTGACTGCCCTCCTGACATATCTATAGTGACCTATATGAAGACAGCCTGTCATTCACAGAGAAGGAGGCTCTTATTTGGGAAGAATCTTCACTACTGCTTTATAACGGGATTGAAGTGCACTGACAACTGTTGGGACCCATGATACATTTGATATACTGTTTTTAAACTGCTTGCAAAGTGTTATATCTCGCTTGGTGTAGATCTGGCCCTGGAAATGAGGATTTAGAAGAGGAGAGGTAGGAGATATGACTGTGCAATCCTGTTCAAGAAACCTATTAGTGTTCCAAGCAACTGTCTGAGCCGCTCTTCAGAGCAACAGTATAACCTCTGAGATATTAATCTTGCTCTGAAACTCAGTTCCCATATACTTGGCAGAAGGACTCCAGCACTTCCTATTTGAGGAATATGAAGAATAAGGCATCTGCAGCTTACAGGAAGTGAAAGGCCCTCATTTCCTGCTGAGCCAAGAGAAGAAAAACCAAGGGAACACATCTTTCGCAACGGCAGCCTGATATGCACGTACTTTCCGTGGAAGCTCCCCCTCCCAATGATTCAAAGAATTTGAAGCAGGGGTGGGGGGGTAGGGACATTCCTGGTCCAAAACGATTAGCTTGTGTTTGGTTCTTATATAACATGCAGTTAGGAAACAGATGCAAATCAAAGTTAGAGTCTCCCCCAAGCCAAGTTTTTCTTGGTACATGTTTTCTGTATTGCAAAAGTAAGACAGGTAATCAGGAAAATAACTTGAATTCGGGAGTCAATGTGACTTTCTCATCAAATTTTGGGATAAGGTTATGCATAGACACACATGAGTGGCCACTTGGGAATTGCCAAAAAGACATTCATCACCAAAAAAGAGGACTTGTTGCATAAAATTTGCATGTGCTAATTTATATGCATTGAAGCAAATTTAAGAAATGATTGTTATAATTTAAGTAGAAGTACAGTCCATCTCATCGTAATGTGGAAGGCTGGGGTCAAGTGACTTGTGTGCCTTGCTCAGTCTGCCATCCAGGTGCTGCTGCTGGTGGGCATCTTCAAGGTCCAGCTCTTCCTTTTGTTAGTTCTTTACATTTAAACCAGTCAAGTCCTGGACAGCCTTTCAGCTAGAGAGGGCTTTCAAAATAGAGGTCAGTCCTTGGCAGCTTTTCCCTACAAATAGAGGAATGTCCTCTGTAAAAGAGGGCACCTGGTCATCCTAACACCCAACACAAGTGTATTGGCTACCTATTCCATCTCATACCTTCTTATCCAGGTAGTCAATGTTGCTGAATATTTTTTTAGTTGCAGCTATTTTAGAGTAAGTACAACCAGATCCATAGGGAGAGTAAACTTCGGGCTTCTTCAAGTGAGCAAAATAAAGCATGCTCATGGCTGGCCACTCCTGAAAGTTTGCACGTCCTTTTGACGACACCAGCATCAGCCAGGACATTTCCCACAGCTCTGCCCTCCCTTATTCCATTATAAAATAGATAAAAGAAAAGCTGGAATAAACCCTAATGGCGTGAAAGCTGGGGTTGTGCTATGAACTTGCTGAGGAAGGACTTTCCGTGTCTGCAATCAAGGGAGAAGAGGGTAAAATGCCTCCCTGCAATAGAGGGAGGCAGATCTGGTCCCTCACTCCACCAAGAGCATCCCTTTAGGTTCAATGGGGCTTACTCCCAAGTAAGTGTGCTGAGGGACTTATGCCTACTCAGAAGTCCCATTTTGTTCAGTGGGGCTTACTCCCAAGTAAGTGTGCTGAGGGACTTATGCCTACTCAGAAGTAAGTCCCATTGTGTTCAATGGGGTTTATTCCCAAGTAAGTGTGCTGAGGGACTTATGTTCTCAGAAACAAGTCCTGGCTTTCTCGGAGGCTGCAAGGAAACAGTACATCAGGCTTCCCCTCCAAGTTGGCACCCATGCCTGGGGTGGGGGAGGGAGGGGCTCCCTCAGTTCAAACCTTTAAAGGAGCCTCAGGAAACAGCAGGATCTTCCGCCTTGTCACTCCTCTCCTCCGGTGTAATCAGCTCATAGCAATTGCACCAAGAACTAGCAACAGCCCCAGGTAAACAATGTAATTTCCCTTAGTGTAGAGAGAGACTCTTTCCTGTATTACCAAACTGATTCTTATGTAACCAAAATGGCATCATCCATTCACAAGAGGGAGGTACCAGCATGCTTGGGGGAGCTTTTCCAGGGGGGGGGGGAAACTCCAAAGTGGGTGAGGTGGAAACCCCACGAAACAGATAGGGCTGTACTGAATGGACCAGCACCAGTAAAGGGTGATCTGTCTGATGTCAGCAGGGTGGTGAATCTGCTCCGGCTTTCAGTCAGAATTCTGACTGGTTCTGACTGAAACCTGGAGTGGATTCACAGCCCCACTGATATCAGATCCACTAGCCTCCACTGATAAGGACCATTTCTCAATGACTCCTTGCCTACACCTGGGATAGAGGTTTGATAAGAATTCAAGTGTGTCCCTTTTTCACCTGTGAAACACTGGAAGGTATGCAATCAGGCGTCAATAAGCTTGACCAAAATATGTATGCATCTGTATTTCATCCAAATCTATAATAATACAACAAGCAAAAAGAACTGGGGTATCAGATGCTTCCTGGAAAACCTGAGAGTAAGAAGTAGGGCTTTTGGGACTGCAGTGACACGCCTGGCACTGTTGTGTTAATCGGTAGAGAACTTAATCCGGAGATATTGTGCAGCCATGGGTGGGGGCAGTCACAATAGTCCTTTTTTTACTGGTGGGTTTAAATGAGAGCCACATGGATATATAGGAGTGGAAGATCGCCATCTGGGCCATGCAATGCCAGCTGGGGAGAAGCCATTGCTGGAACAAAAGCACGGGTGCGGGACAGATTTTCCATTCAGTGTGCCACATGGCAATGAAAAAATGACACCCCCATCCCATCCCAGCTGATATTCATGGATCAGTGAAGGAGAGTGTGTGAGTCTGTAATGTGTGTGTGTGTGAGAGAGAGACACACACACACACACAGAGACACACAGAGAGAGAGAGAGACAGAGAGAGCCCCCCCCCCCATTTCTATACCTAAGCATTATCCCATGAAAATGGAGGGATCCCCCCTGCCTGTTCCCGGTATCCCCTATGCATCATTTGGATGCACAGGAACGATCCTGGGGGGATAGGCAGGTGTAGAAATGGAGAGAGAGAGAGAGAGAGAGAAATGTGAGGGTTACATGGCAGCGTTAATCCCACCAATTTGGGGCAGTGGCCCTGCCCATTGCTGGCCCATGGCCGACAACATCCTGGCTTGGGGCCAATTTGACCCACAGGCTGAAACACGTCCCCTAGCCCTGACATAGGCACACACACACACACACACACGTACACACATGCACACACACTGCAGCCACAGCAAGGAACTGTTCCTGGCCATGAGTTGCGTGTATACAGTGGCAAACACATTTTCCACTGTGTAATGTGTGAAGCCGCTGTGAGAGTCAGATCCAAATCTCTGGATGCGCTCACAAAGCTGGGTTGGGAAAGAGGTCTTACTTTAGTTTGCCCAGCTGAGTTACCCAGAGACAGTCCACGTACAGTTCTCATTCTTGGAGAAGTCAATTCACTTGCAGCTTCTATCAGTCAAACCTTGTTCATTCCATGAGCGCTTAAACAACTCTGTTATTGCCCCCTTCATTCACTTAGCCTTGTCCAAATTGAATTGTCCTAGTTATTATTCCCAGCCTCCTTCTGTTGACAGGTAATCATTACACGAAACTCTGTTGCTCCCTGTGCTGGTCCTGTCCGCTGGGCCTCCTGTTGTGATCCTAAGAATGATATAAGAATGCACTCAGAGACATCAGATAATAGCCTATGCTCTCACTAGCTTATGCGTATTAAAAGCCAATCAATTCTATGATTTATGTGCTTAATAAAACTGCACATGAAATACTGTGTGCAAAGGTGCATTGAGCTGAGTTCTTTGGTTACTTCTTAGCTATGACCATTTCTGGCCATATATGGGCAGCCACTATTAGCAGAGCAGAGCACTTTTAGTGTAGCCGGCCAAACATGCACTCTTTCATAAAATCCCCAAACTGACACTATCTGTGGATGAATACATAATGGTAATTGGACTTTGGAGGAGAAGGGGGTATGGATACTGGCAGGTCATTGTGCCTTATGATCCACCCTTTATCCTGCTTTCAGGATCGTCCTTGGGCATCTAAACAGAAGTGCGACGTCCCAGAAGGGAAGAGAGATGTCACACCTGTCACGTCCGCTATTAAAAAAAAAAAAAAGGAGCTGGAGTGCACTTGTGCTCCAGCAAAAAGTAAATGAAAACAAAAACAAAACGCATCCCTCTCCCCAATGTCTCTGGACTCCCCCCAGCCCAGCTCCTTCCCTCTGCTGACCCCTGCTACTTGCGGGGAGGAGAGAAGAAGCCGGGACAGGCACCCACACTGCCCACGGTCATCGGGATCATCCTGGGACTGTGGGTAAAACTGGGATAACTGAGGTCTCGGTTATCCCAGGAAAATGGAGGGATCATCCTTGCCTGGTCCCGGGATCCCCTGTGTATCATTTGGACGTAAAGAGACAATCCAGGGATGAACCTGGGGGAAAAGACAGGTGTAGAAAGGTCCTGAGACAAGGGTGAGTTAGCTGGCAATGGAGCTGCAGGGACACCAATGGAGTGATGGCCTAGGAAAAGCTTTATTGAAGAAGTGAGTGTCAAGGCAATGGTTTAATGGCTGAAGAGGCGTAAGAAGAGGAGATGGAGGAGACCATTCGAGGGATAATGAACAATGCAATAGAAGGGTCAGGAAGATAGTGAGGAGAGGATAGCGAGGAAAAGTGAAAGTCCTGGAGGAAAAGACTCTCAATGGCTACTAGTCCTGATGGCTATGTGCTACCTCCAGTAGCAGAGGCAGTAAGCCTGTGTGCACCAGTTGCTGGGGAACATGGGCAAGAGGGTGCTGTTCCACCCCCTGTCTTGCTTGTGGGTCCCTGCTCAACAGCTGGCTGGTTACTCTGTGAACAGAGTGCTGGACTAGATGGAGCCTTGGTCTGATCCAGCAGGGCTCTTCTTCTGTTCTAAATGAATAACAGAGAAGCTGTCATGGAAGAGAGGGAGGGAGGAGGGATGCAAAGGGAAACGAGGAACATGACAAGTCAGGCAGAAAGCTTTGAAGTGGAAGTTTTGAGATGTAGAAAAAGTGGCAGGGAGCCAACGCTTAAGGAATCCCAGCAGTGTGAAAGAAAGACAGGCTAAGGAGAGGCATTCTCAACTGGAAGTAAAAGGGAGATGGAGCAGGGACAGGGCTGGAGAAACACCAGCAAGGAGACTTCCCAAGAAAACCTTCCAGCTGACATCAGCAGAGACAGCCTAGGACATGCAAAATGGCCTTGAAGTGGCATGACTGGAAGCCATGAGTGTACATAGCCAGATGGCACACAGCCCAGTCCTAGCCATGTTTACTTGGAGAAAAGTCCCATTGATTTTATGCTGGAGGACTGAGGCATGGCACTGGGAGCAGATGAGCCCTAGTGATATAAATTAAGCCCTGCTTGCCTGTTCAGTGTTCCCAATTGCTCAGGGCAGGAGATCAGAATCCATTATTATTATTATTATTATTTATTTATATAGCACCATCAATGTACATGGTGCTGTACAGAGTAAAACAGTAAATAGCAAGACCCTGCCGCATATTTGGGCCTTCCTAGTAATAAAGCAACATCAGATAACCCAGGGACAAGAAAGGAACTAGAAACCTTAGCTAATACAGACCTTGATGCTCTGGAAGGCATGGCTTCTATACTTCCTTACGTTATGAGCAATATTAAAGTTTTTTTTCCTTCCAAAGGATGGGGAGTGCTCTTTCACAACACTTTGGAAGCTCTCATTGTAATGGGTTTTTGAAAAAGGTAAATATTTACCATCCATTAGAATTTCAGAAACCTTGCGGTAGATGATTAAAGAAGCTAGCCAATCAGATATTGTACCAGGTTTCATAACATTAGTCTATTATATGGCTTGTATGTATTTACTCAATTTAGCTATCTCGAGTAGAGATTGATCATGGCAGGGGAGAGTTTAGGGTTGACTTCCACATAAGAGCCACACACCTGTTTTCTTAAGACAATTAAACCATGAACTAGGTCGAATTCACTCAGTTATATAGACCCTGTTCAGAAAACACAACAATCCATGGTGCTTAAGCATTTTGAGCAAAACATTATGGCTTAGCATGTCGTGTGAACCATTCCTAACCACGGTGGCTACATAACCACGGTTTAAACTTGCTCAGTAACCATTTACTGCAAAACGGTTAGTGACCTAACCATGGATTGGCATGTTGTCTGGACAGGTCCATAGTGTTTATGAAGTCTTTGGGCTGGATTATGTTATAGGGTATAGCATGGTATGACAGATGCTTTACTGAGGCTTTGTTCTGAAATATGGAGAGAGCAATCATTGCCTGGCATTCAGAGGTTCATGTTTTCTATCCATCTTTAGCTTCTTGTGAAAACTATTTTGTAGGCGTCTCTAGCACTTCAGATAGCACCTGGAAAATGCTGACACTTACTCCTAGCATTGTGACCAATTGCAAAGTATAGATGTGTGTATGGCAATAGTGGAACCTATTGGACAGTGCCTGTGATGTCATTCTGTCCTCTGCACATGCAATAGACCTCTATGCACACTGTGCTTCCTATCTACATGTGGAAACCTGTTTCTATAATTGGATTTCATCTGCCTGATTGGAGAGAGAGTATCTAAGGACCAAATACAAATCTTTCAGATACCTTTATTTTTAACGCCCTCCCCCCTCTTTGAACCGTCAAATGTTTGGGTTGAATAAAAGTTCGGATTAAGTGTAACGCAGAACACTTTTCCATGGACATGCATATCCTAGGGGTGAAATAACAACAGATGTGAATAGAAGGAAAATCCATATCTTATGCAGGACTTGGAAAGGACATGCTTGTTTTTGACATTTTTTTTTTGATCCTGTAATTCACTGGTGATGGAAGCATTTATCATGAGCTGGAGTTTTCTGGAAAGGCAGATTATTGTGGAGGAGGATAGCAGTTATTTAATTTTGAAGGAAGCTTAGAGATATAAACAGAAATGTGTCCAACCTGATCTGAAACAATTTTTAAAAACTTTTTCTGAGTCATATGTATTTAAATGTACATTCAGAGTTCTGTGTTTTATAACAGAATTTTGTTAACCCCTTATTATTTCAAGTAGAAATATTGCTAGCAGGGGTTCCGTGCTTCTTCTGCTCAAACCCACAGGTGCAGGGTTTGCCATTTAAACCACTCTTTGCACCTGGGAGGAAATTATTTATGACCAGAATTGATCTGCCCCAGCCAGGTTTAAATTCCAGTGCTCCAATCGGGCATAAGGAGAAGACCCAGGACATGGATAAATCAGTGTCCACGAACAGCTTTCCCAAAGGAGAAGATAAAATGATGCCTTGAATCAGAATGCATAGGATCACAAATTGGACACGAAGTGTAAGAAGCTGCTGATGACAATGACAGTATTGAGAAACATTAGAAAAGGATCTTCTTCAATGGGCCAATCTTTTGGTTCTTAGCACTGGTCGTGAAGCTCATATGAGCAGGTGTATAGATCTCATGTCTGCTGGAACTTTTGGGGTCTCTGTACTGTCAAGAAATGACAGTATGGCCCAGAGAGCTTCGGCTATTGGGCGGTATAAAAATGTAATAAATAAAATAAAAATAAAATAATAAATAAATAAATCACCCACTTCTTTAACACTGCAAGTATAGAAGGGGAGGTATCTGGGCCCAGATGGTTCCACCACACACGATCCAATGGGCTTTTCATCCCCTGCTGACTGGGAGCATCAGGTTCTTGCAAGCCTATCAACCTGCTTCAACAGCGGACTGAGCTGCCTGCACTGGGGGAGAGCGAGAGAGAGCGAGTGAGAGCAAGAGAGTCTGCAGAAAAGCAATACAGTGGGGATGGATTTACAGTTGGGTCAAAGCTACTGTCAAGATTGGGATGCACCGAAGGCCCTATATCAAAAGCTTCAGGTTGACCAAAAGGACAGATGAGCTAATGACCATATCTGGAAAGATGGACTCATTCATTATGGATACTAAATACATGTTTACTACTAGGAATGAGGGAGAAATTCATTCCATTAGCATTTTAATGTGAACTTACCTCATCTCACATGTTTGAACTAATATGTGAACTGTGAGTTTTCTTCAAAATTCACACTTCTCTGAACTTTGAAATGGAGTTCTCCAGTCAAAATGAATGCAAACAGAATGTGTATACAGGGAAAGTGCGAACAGAAAAGCATAATAGAAAAAATTTCAAAGTTCAGGATGAACTGAATTTAAGATTGGGAAACTGAGAAACTGAGAGAAACCAATAGCTTTGTCCATCCCAATTCACCACCAGGCCAGTGTTGAGATCTTGGCAATGAAAGCCTCCTTGACATTTGAGAATCAGGCTGAATCCCTTCCCCCCGCCCCCAGTTCCTCCACTCCTGGGTAGGTCTGCATGCTGGCATGTCCTCGAGACGCTTATCTATAGCTAGCCCCCTTCAGATTGTGTGCGGTTTTGTCAGCCAGCATCAGGCCTCAAAGTGTCTGCAGCAGACACATTTGATTCCAGTTGGGAGTTTCCTCTCTGTGGTCTCTCTGCCAGTAGATGCTGGCAGTGCAGCAAGAAGTCATGTTGCCTTGAGTATCACATTGCTTCTCCCTTTCACGGTTACACATTCCCTCACTTGCTATTACCCAAACATCACCTTGCAGAAAGATGTAAGGGTAAAACGATGGTATGAGCTGTGTGCAAGCAGCTGTGGCCACCGTCGGACTTACCGCTCTGCTTAATAGCATGTTGACATATACTTCTTTTACACTTTCTCCCAGTACACTCCTTGCTGTTTAAGCAACATAGTACTCATACGTCCAACTGGTAAGGTTGCGCAAACAGCATGCTTTTGAGTCAACACCAACCCTTGTACTGTGAAGGGCATAGGAAGGACTGGGAGCAGGGGCAGCAGAGCGGGGAGAGGAAGAGCAGATCACCCTTTCTTGGGCACCATGCACTCAGTCACCTTCAGCACACACAGTGTGTGTCAGTCATACATTGTTTCCTCTTTCCTAGAAGCTGAATTTCTAAGAGAAGAGTTACGTCATCTTGCTATGCCACTGGCTGACCTAGAGCAGGGGCAGGCAATGTGGTGCCCTATAAATGTTTTGGACAACAGTGCCCACCAGCCCCAGCCAGCATGACCCATGGTAAGGGACAGTAGGAGCTATAGTCCAAATAATCTGGGCCAGACCCGAAAGAAAGTGCCCAGGAAAGCCAAGCTAGGAAATGGCTATAATTCTCAGAGGGCCAGATAGAAGATTAGGAAGTCTTATTCCCTGTCTGAACACAGGACCTTCTTTCTACCTGTCAACCACCAGACATCAAGGGACTGAAGCTGACACTGGGAAATTGCTCTCTCTGCCAAAGGATTCATGCATTCTTGATAGCTCAGACCCCATCCCCACCCTTAATTAGCCACTGTAGCTGGCAATGTGCACAGAAAAAGTTTCACTGGAGCAGATAGTTTCAGATGGCTTGGTTTGGAATTCAAGTCCCATTTTTCTTTCACTGTACAAATATGTAAAGCAGTTTCCCATATGTGTGCTCTGCTCAGCAAATGCAAGGGTCCATTGGAGGTCCGATACCAATATCACGCAATTGCTTTGAATGGAATGACAATGGTTATATATAGCAGAGCTTACACATACCTGAGGCACTTTCAAAACGTACTGAATTCAGACTGAGGTCTGAATTGTGATCACACTGAATTGTCATCAAGGATGCTGTCTGCCTTTCCAGGATGTTCATCTAAACATCCTGTCATAGCTGGAGCAGCTTCTGTGTTTATGTCCACTGAAATGGGATGAACAACATGGCTGCCTTCATGAGCAGCATGTAATTAGCCTCCTGTATGAGCCACTATTTATACTTAGCTTTGTTTGTATGGTACTGCGTCTGTGGGCATCATTGTATTGAATAGATGGCTGCCTATTTCATCTTCAGTCAGGGGTGACATTTAGGGAAGGGGAGGTGTTGGGCCCCACTGTGATTTAGACTACATGTCATGACCATGGCCAGCAGCCAGGGTCTTGACCCAGAGCAAAAGCAACCAGATAGATCGGGATGACCAGATCCAGGCCAAGACACAAAGCCTGAGCTGGAGCCTATCAGCCAAGAGTGCCTTGAGCTAGAGACTGGGCCACCCCGAGACAGCACCCTGAGACAGATTCACATGAGGAACTAGCCGTCTTTACGCAAGGGACTTCACACTGCCCATTACCAGTGCAGACAATGCACAAGGCAGGAATGGACTGAGAGGTGATGGGAGCGCGAGATTCTGGGCAGACAGACCTTTAAGCCTCTCCACTTTTCAGGAAGGGGTGGATCCTGGTCTTGATAGTCTGGCCCAAGCAGCAGAAAAGGATTCTGCTGAGCTCCACACCTTGTTGGAGCAAGTTGGCCTCTTGGAGCTATCCAAGGTACTGCAACTCCAGCCTGACCCCATTTGCTGTTGACTGACTGCCACCCTCCAGCATCCAACATACCCTGGAATCCCTAGTGGTCAGGATAGGACATTATTTTTCAGGAGCATGTATATCATTGGTTATTATGATATATAAATGTAACCTCAACACATGCTTTTAGAATCCACTGGGCTTTGAAGGGAGCCTGCAATTTTGCAAATTCAAGTGCTGGCCTTTGAACTCTGCTGATAACTACATGCCTTCAGACCTCTGTGCCCTCCCTACTGAAAACTGAAATGGTGCCTCAGTCTTCAGCCATTCTGTGTAGGCCAGGAGAAGATCACGGTTGCATCATGGCCTAGGAGAAACAGCAGCCTGTGTAGAGAGGGAAAGGATTTTCTTCCCGGTATGGGAAGAGGGTCACAGGACCAGTTTCGGCTCAACCCCAATGCCCAGCACTGGCTCTGTCCTCATCACATCTTTGAACTATGTTGTTCTAAGTGTGTAAGAAAACATTAAGGCTCCTTCTATGCCAAAACAACTTACTCACAGCTTAATGTATATGCAGAAACACTTCCTGGATATGAGCAAAGGAGGTGTATTTAAGGAACTAGTGACACATAGAGGTTATTATGGGTGTATACAGATGTACAAAACAACAACAACAAAAAACCAGGAACGGGTGCATTCCCCCCCTCCCCAGCCCAGCTTCCTGGTGTCTTTGCACTGCAACTGACAGACATATTTGCTTCCACTTTGAACTGTGAATTGTGTTTCCCTCCCTCTGCATGGGGCAAGCTGTCCACTTTTAAATAATAATAATAATTAAGCACTTGTATATTTGTAAGATTAAAAATTCACACAGAATCCACCAGTCTGCACACTGCCTTGTTTTAATTGAATTTTACTATTTTAAAATTTCATACTGGTTTTAACGTATTAATGGTTTAATTTGTTTTGAAATTGTATCTTTATTGTTCTATTTCATCTATATGATTTTATCTGTACGCCACCCTTCTTTGTGATATAGGGTGAGATATAAATGTTTTAATAAAATAAATAAATAAATAAATGTGATTTTTTAAAAACATTATGGTTCTTTTTTTAAAAAAAGAAGAAGAAGAAGATGCAAAACTGTTCTGGGAAGAGTGGGAAAATGACATAAAGCCCCCTGCCCCCACAACCAGTTGACAGCACCCTTCCAACTTGAATAACTGGTTTCCCTTGAGTTCAGCCCCAAACAATAATTGGTAGTAAATCTGACAACAATGGATGAATTCACTTTCAGAGCACAGTGACCCTCGTTTTTAGGAAAGAAGTCTGCATGCAGCACCCTAGTTCTTATGCAACCTAACAGGGAAAGTACCCAAAATATATTTCTATAAGTAGCATCTGACTGTTATTTACGACATTGCCTTGCTCAAGGAGTTACACTCTTCTGCTTGTTCAGTGAGATGCCATACTGAACAGCCATATGCCACATTTGGGGCTGCCAACAAATCAACATTATAATAATTTGTAGACCGTTTTATATTTCCTCAAATTGGAAGGCTATGTGATTAGTTCTTCAGAACAGCCTGAAGACAATACAGACTGCTATTTAGACAGAATTAATGCCCTTGATCTGTATATAAGCACTAGGACCAAGAACTGGAGAAGAGGTCAGTGTTGAAATATTCTTTCTTGAATCCCGCCTTAATTGTAAAACTGTTTCTGCTCAGCTCTTATGAGGACCTGCTGACTGGCACAAGATGTGCTTGCTGTAATTTTAAATGGAGGATTTGTAGTCACAAGTACAGATCTTAGCATAAAAGATAAAACCTACACCATTAATCTGAAGCAGCAGTAGCTTAGTTGTGGCTAAGCAAATCCTCTATCCTGCAAATAGCCACCTATGCAGTGTCAATTAAGTGAGTGAGCCCCTGCATATGCTCAGCTAGAGATATACAACCTTCTATTTCCAATGGAGCTGAATCTTCGTGAACCTTCAAATCTAAAAACTACAAAGCCTTGAGCCTTTTGCAAACAGTCACTTTCAACGTTTGCAAAACAAAACAAAACAAACAAACCCTTGGAGGGCAGAGTTAGGCAGGCCCTGGTGCTTCTCCCCAAAGAAGCACTACTGGACATTGCCCCCAAAAAGTTTAAAAGAAGTATTAGCTGTATTGCACTGCGAGCAATTAGTTGAATTGGACAATCACTTATTAAAGAGACGCTGTGGTGTCCAATAGACATGAAACAAAGGTTTTTGCTGAATAAGATGCAGCCTAAGATCCATAGTTGTGACAGGTAGATGCCAAAGCAGCGATCCACTGATTAGGAATTTTGTGGTGCCCAGAGTGGTTTGTGAAATTCCCAAATGTGCCCTCGAGTTCAAAAAGGTCAGGGGTCCCTTGCAGTAATCAGTCCTTCTAATAGCAAGCTGGGGTTTTGTGTGCTGACAGGGCTGGAGCCAAAACAAGCTCAGTGAGAAATGAAACAGGAGATATTTGCAGAAGTTTGCATTTTTAAAAATATTTTTACAAAACAACAACAACAACACGTTAGGAGGGCACCCTGCCCCCACCTGAACTCACCCAAACGGCCCAATGAACCTGGCGCATGCTCAGTAACCATGGAATGTTGATGGTCAGTTGGAAAATAAATCATAAAACTGGGTTCAGGATGGGAGGCCCTGTTTGAACTCTTTGTACCTTACACTATCCTGGAGGAGGACATGGCTGGCTGGAACCCTGAACACCTATTAAGAAGTGTGAATACACGGCAATATTTTGTTGCAGGTCTCATTTGTGTCTTCTCTAATAATTATTTTTCAAGGGATTGGGCAGAGGTTGTTCCATCCAATCAAATGATACCAGTGAGCTAATCTCATGCCCTTGTCTGCTGTGTATATTAAATCTATAGTTCTATCCGAGAACTCATAAATGATTGTTCATTTATTACCAGCTGGTTGGATTGCCATGAGTTATAAATGGAAAAAACAAACAAACGACCCTTCCTTCCATTAATAAATGGCTATTCAGACTATGGGACATTGCATATATGACTAAATACAGCAAGAGTCTACGAAGGAAGACAGGTAGATAATTTTTTAATTGAAAAATGAAGCCTCAGGTAGGTTTACAATAATGTAAAGCCAAAAAACAACAACACAATAACAACTAAAACAATAAATAAAACTGTGAAAATAACAGCATAATAAAATATTTAAAATATATTAAATTTATTTAAATACTAAAAGTCAGCAGTAAAGTGAATAATCAAAGCAACAGATTAAAGTTTAAATGCTTCCTGAAAGAGGAAGGTCTTAACTTGTCATCTAAATGTATGCAGTGAAGTCCCGCTTGGCTGTTGTTCCTGAACAGGAACAGAAATTCAGAGTGAGCGCTGTTCCTATAAATTAATGATGTCTCTTGTCAGTGGAAATCAGTTGTTGTTTTAGTCTTGAGAGATAGCATTGTCTTTGTAAACTGGTCATTCTCCTTGTCTTCCTTTGTATGACTGTGATTGTAATATATTACAATGTGTATTCTGTATTGACTTTGGTGAGTTGTATCCTTGAGTTCAAACGGAAGAAAGGAAAAAAGAAGAGGAAAAAAGAGCTGTCCGCTGCCTTCCCTTGGTCCAGGCAACATATTGCTGAGGAAAACAGCCAGGTTCTCCTTTTGAACCCCGCCCCCCACTCCGACTAATGATCTTCCGCCTGTCTGCCACCTGCCTGACCTCTCCCTTTCTGCCCCCAAGGTACTTGTCTGAGCATATGCTGCTCTGCCCACTGAGCTGCAGTTCTTCATCTTACCGCCACTCTCATTCTATACATTAAAGACTGCTTAGCTTGGAAAGAATTCAGCAAGCAAGCAGGGGGTGGGGGTGGGCAGAATCACCTTTCCACCGAAAAATTACATGACGCCAGCAAATGGCAACAGCCGCCTTACATGACAGGGAGGCCATCTGGCTCACACGTCATCTGCCTGATCAACAGCGTCCCATAAACCATTCCAAGTGTCTCAGCAGGGCCCAAAACTTGGCATGTGATAGTTACGACTGACAGAAGGATTGAACGGGAAGAGCCAAAAGCGTAAGACACATCCTGCTTAAAGCCCATTGTGAAACTCGTATCAGATGACATTATTATTCTAGCAAGAGAAAATCAAATCTCAATCCCCACCTCCATTGTCAGCCACAACCCCATGCTTTTACTCTTAGTGCCAGGTGAAAGCAGAGTTCTTAAGGGTTTGTGGGGTGTTTTTTTTTTGCTTTAGCCTCCACACCCTTTTGAAGCTTATTTTTGATCTGACCATTTCAACACCAATCACACACACACACACACACACACACACACACTTGAGGGTGTTAAGAGTTAAACCAGGGAGGTGACTTCATAGCGTCAAGCTGGAGCTGCATTTTCCCCAAACCCCACGCTTTTGCTCCTGCGGGGTTGCGCCTGATAATCCCCATGCCACGGAGCAAGCGTGGGGTCTATGGCTGTCATCCGCCCCCTCCCTCCTTGAGATAGGAGGAGGAAGAGGAGGCAGTGGCAATGGCGGTGGCAGCAGCTGCTCAAGGGAAGGAGAAAATATTGCAGGAGGCAGCTGGCGGGGGATATATATATATATATATATATATAGCAGGAGAAGGTGGCGGTGGCAGCTCTGGGGAAGAAAATAAACTCTTCTCCCCATGAGGCATTCTGGCGCCCATTTTGCTCACTGGCCAACTCCCCTCCCTCTGCCTGGGCAGATGGCAACCAATTAGGGTTTGCCATCCACTGGGAACGCCTCCTGGGCAACTCCAGAGCAGCTTCTGAGTGAGAACAGACCAGCAGAAGAGCAGGCTGCCCTCACTCTGGCTGGAAAAGTTGGGGAAAGTCCCTGACTTTTCAGCTGCGTATTTTTGGCTCTTTGCCCCGGGGCGGCTTCGAATCTGCAGCTGCATCATCTAACTGATGCCACACAGATTCGGTGCCATCTGGGGGCAAAGAAGACATCAAGACAGCCTCCAGGGAACTCTAGCCTTGAAACCCTAATCAACCTTGATGTTTGGGCTGGTCATTGTCTATCAGTCTAATCTGCTTCACAGGGTGGTTGTGAGAATAAAATGGATAACCCAGTATATCCTGCTTTGGACACCTAGGAGAAACGGTAGATCCAAATCTTGAGAATGGAAAACAGTATTTTTCTATTGGTGATTATTTAATTTGTTTCTTTCCAAAATTTCTACCCTGCCTTTCTATAGGGTACTCAAGGTGGCTTTAAAAATAGTATTGATATACTACTTTTCAAGTGTTCAATATATTTCACATACATGATTTCTGAAATTCTTACAACACCTCTGTGAGGTAGGTTAGTAACATTATTACCATATAGTAGATAGCTGAGGCTAAGAGAGTGTCTTGCCTTATAGTGGTGGCTGGGGTCTTGGGAGGGCACACAAGAGGGCTTGGGGGGGCACCTGTGGCACATGGGTCACAGACTGTGCATCCCTGATCTATTCCCCCCTCATGGCGCCATCTGAGCAGGTTGCTCCACTCTTCCACATGTCAGGGCCGGTCATGTAACTGCTTAACTGCTGGTCAACATGCCAGCTTATAAAAAGAAACTGACCCAAAAGAGAAGGGCAAAGCAAATTAGAGCTTATCTAAATGAGTGATTTATTGCATGTTCATAATTGGCTACTAACGGAAGTTTTGTGAGTTCATTACATGATGTCATCAATAGCCAGGACATCTTCCATGCTATTCCTTGGAAACTGCACATTTTTTTAAAATAGAGATAATGTGGTATTATCTGAGATCATGGGATCTGTTTGCCACTAGATGGTGATGTCTAATGAGAAGGGAAGGGAAGTTTTCAATTCTAAATCACATGGTCATGTGTGAAGGAGTGCGTTGCGATGGTGGAAATACTGTGAGGATGAAAGCCACAGTAAGGCTGTAGGATTTTTTCCTGTTTTTTTTCTGTGTGTAAAGAAGTTCTAAAATATTAAGCACTTTCCTTTCCATGTTCTCTTTGTTGTGTGAGAGCACATGGAGGGGGATTCACAGATAGCTCCACCCACCATGGGAACTGTGTGCTGCCTTCCGCCTCCCCTGATGCACATCCGCTGGACATTTGGGAGAATGAGTTCTACGTGTGTTCAGATGTGTGCATGGAGAAGTCATTCTTACAAATGTTCACCAGATGTGCATAAGGGGTCGAGAGAGGTGGCATGCGGTTCTGCCAATTGGGTGGGGCTAGCCCGCACAACCCCTTAGCTCCCTCCTTCAACCTGTGGAGAGGTTTGTGTCCAATCCACCCTTCACGTAAGGGTCTTTTCACTTGTACCCAGTTAGTTTGCTTGGTCACTAGTGAAAATGATGTGACCTCTGTTCCCGTCCTCAAAGTAAACAATATGAAGTCTATTCAAGTATACTGCTTCTACAATATGTCACAGAGATATACCCCTCATTTTTGTAATACTGTTTCCTTTATCGTTCCAAGAAGCAAGTGAACAGAATGTGCCTTAGCTGTTTCCTGAAACCAGCCTTCCCCCACCTGGGGCCTTCCAGATGTTTAGACCAACTCCCACAGATCCCTGCCAGCATGGCCAATGTTCAGGAATGTGGGGAGTTGTGGTCCCAAACATCTGGAGGGCACTAGGTGCGAGAAGTCTGCCTTAGACGTTTTTATGTTGCTTATACATTCACTTCTTCACGGAACTCTCTTGACCAATCAGTGCTTTAGATTTACATCACCCTCCATTTACAGTCATACATGTCCCTTACAGGAAATCAGTGAAACTGAAACAAATCACTGCGGGGATGCCCATTTCCCCAGCCGAAAATCTTTTCCGCTCTGGTCGTGGATAATTGCATAAAGAAGTAGTACTGTCTGTATCTCATCCTGTCACCTAATTGCCTCTGATTAGGATCAGAAGCATTTCCTGTTCTTTTCTCTCTCCCCCTCCCCCAGTAGGGAGGTGGGATAAGTTACTACCTCATTGAAGAGTTTTTTTAAAAAAACACCTTATGGAGCAGAAAACCCCTTCTTAGCCATTAGCTTGTCTTTGTTAGCACTTGTGTCCTTAAAAAAATAAAACAAAAACTCTGACTTTGTGCAAAAGTACCCAACCACCACAGAGAATTTTCTCATTTCTTATGTTGATTTCGTGTGTGTGTGTGTGTGTGTGTGTGTGTGTGTGTGTGTGTGGTGTTGGGACTGTTCCTGATCTTGCACGATCCCAGTTACTTCAGAATACCATTGCATGTTTCCTCTTTCCCTCTGTGTGTGTGTGTGTGTGTGTGTGTGTGTGAGTGTGTGAAATGGGTGCAATTATGCAAAGGTGGAGTTATTTTAGATAAAACAACAACCAAGCCCTACAATCCCGAAATGAGAAAGCATGAGTGTTTGTATGTGTGTGTGTGGATGTTCTAAGATTAGCACCAGGATGTGAGGGGCAAACTGAAATGACACAAAAGGAAAGCAACAAGGAAATGCAAGAAGAAATTGCACTGATGGTGCAGACAGAAGTTAGCAAAAGAAGTGTGTGTGTGTGTGTGTGTGTGTGTGTGCACGGCGTGATTACGCAAAATTTCAGTCTGTGTACATCTTGTTGCTTTTTCACTTTTCACTTCTCTAATAAACTCTCTAATAAAGAAATATTACAGTTTAGCAGAATAATTGGGAGCACAGGTACATTACAAATGTAAACCAGGTGAATTATTATGGCTCCCCTCTTCCAAAGAATATTGGTTATTTCATTTCAGTTCAGTTCATTTATTATATTTCTATACTGCCCCATAGTAGAAGCTCTCTGGGTGGTTCACAATTTTTGTAAAAAACACACACGTTATAAATACATTATACCATATACATAAAGGCATATAAAAAGCTTGCACACACCCCAACAACATATATCTAAAAACAATGTTTAAGCAATCAACCAAAGATAATCAAGGACCTGTTTAAAAACTCATTATATGCTGCCAAATGCCTGAGAGAAGAGGGCAGTTTTAACCTGGTGCCAAAAAGGTGCCAGTGTTGGCAGCAGGTGAGCCTTGTCAGGGAGAACATTCTAGAATTTGGGAGGGGGGTGCCACCAAGAAGGCCCTCTCCCTTGTTGCCACCCTCCAAGCCTCCCGAATTCTAGTTCACAGAGTTTCAAAACCTTCACAAAGATATATCTCCCAGAGAAAGCTGTGGGAGGATATGGCAGCCAAACTGGTTTAAAGCCGTTTTATGTTATTCTAGAGCTGTAAGGGATCTTAGCATTCTTCTACTCCAAACTGCTGCCCAGTGCAGGAGGCAACTCCAGCAGTCTGCCATCCAGCCTCTAAATAAATACCTCCAGTGAAGGTATTTTCCTTCAACAAACAAAATAGGAATACCATTAATGGAAGCAAAATCCTTCTTAATCTAACTCCAATCAAAAAACATCAAAAAGAGTATGTCTAAATGAACCCATATATTGATAGGGTTGGGAATGATAACCTCAATGAGTATAAGAAATTGCATAATATAACTCCCATATGTCTTATTTTGATTAATGTCATCAACAATAAAAACTGCCCGATATCTTACAAACAACCAATGCAGGATGGGATGGAATTAATGCCCTGTTTTCGTAAATAAAATGTGGGCATTCATTTCAGATAAACTATTTTCTATGGATGATGATGATGGTGATGATTTGTGCACCTTTGTTTCTTGATTGGTTCAGCTTTCTTTTCAGACTCATATACTACAAGCCACATAAATGGGAATTCCTTAATTGCATCTACTCAAAATGAATGGAAGGCCTGAATGTTAATATGGTATGAATTTCTTCAGGGTTGCTGTTCCAACAACATTCAAAACCAAGGCACCACTTGGCCACCTAACAAAGTGTAGTGAAAATGTTTAGGATCCCATTACAATTCCATTGAATTCCCCCCCCCCCTTGATTTCAGTGAGGCTGGGGGACTTCATTCTTTTAATATATTTTTAAATACCTAGTTTATGCTTAGAGTGATCTAATTCTATGAAGTAATAAAGAAAGAATCTGCCTATTTTTAATTTATTTTTTGGTTATCCTCTCCATATCAGTAGAAATTTATTTTAGGCTATAATTCAAGCTGGGAAACTGAGCTGCGTGACGTGCATATATGGCAGGCTTCAGGCTAGGATCCAGGTAAGGGCAGCTGCTAATTGTAGGCAGATGTGGGCTATGGGCTGAACGAAAATGACTGCAATCAAGGTGAACAGCTGTGGCCTCTGAAACGTCAATTCAAACGGAGCATGTTAAAAAAAATTCAGAGTGAAATGTTCACGGTAAGCTGAAATCACTTCTGGCTATGATCCAAAGGCATAAACATGCAAGAGTGGGCTTGCATGCAGGACTGGCATCAAGGGTAGGCATGGTGGGGCATCTGACAAGGGTAGGGTGACCATATTTTGGAAACCAAAAAGGAGGACAACATGGTCACCCCCAAGGGGGCGTGTCTAGTACCAAGGGGTCGTGCCCACCCGAACATAGCCTTGGTCACATGTCTGATTTTACAGCACACATTTAAGACAATTCTGTTCTACATAACATCTTAATGTTAAAATCACTGAAATAAAGAACAAGTGAGAGATTCAATGTATCTGAAATTAACTTCACTCACTCCTACTTTTGTAGGTTTTGCTGTACTTTGAAGCTTTTGCTATACTCTGTGTGTTACATTCTCCCCTTCCCTCAAATATCTTTTCTGACTGTATCTTCACTCATTGCAAGCTGCGGTTGTTGTTAACAGGGTTTGCTACTGGCCCCAGATCTGTTTCAAATTTGGTGTGGCTAAAGCTCTACCTAAATCCTATCATGGTACAAAGTTTCATCTTTTTATCTTTAAAAATGACGATTTTAAAAATAATAATTTTAAAACCTCAATTTAAAAAAAAATCCTAAAAAATCAATGGATGAACAGACCTGTTTCAAATTTGGTGTGGCTAAAGCTCTACCTAAATCCTTTCATGGTGCAAAGTTTTATCTCTTTATCTTTAAAAATGACAATTTTAAAAATAATAATTTTAAAACCTCAATTTTTAAAAAATTCCTAAAAAATCAATGGATGAACGGATCTGTTTCAAATTTGGTATGACTAAAGCCCTTCTTAAGAGCTACTATTGTGCCAAGTTTCATGTCTTTATCTTAAAAAATGATAGAGTTATAAGCATTTTTGGTAATTCCCATTAGAGCTGCTCTTTGAAAAAAAATATCCGGATTTCCCCTCCCCTCCCGGATTTGCCACAAAACCCCGGACGAATCCGGGCAAATCCGGTCATATGGTCACCCAAGGGGCCCACTGACAACAACCCCCTAGACTGGCTCCTACTGTCAAGCAAGAATGGGTTGCAATGATGAGAAAAAGGGTGAGAAGCAATAGCAGCTGGTGACAATGATGGTGGAAAAGGAGGTTCACTAGGGGAAGGGGCCCATTGAGGGTGTCTTGCCCAAGGGCCCTCAAAAACTTGCAGCCGGCACTGCAAGCAGATCTTCTTGAACCTACCCATTGATCAGACTTTTTTTGGTTGGTGCTATCAGGTCTAAAAAAATGGTATTGTACAGCTGGAAAAAGTGCAGAAAATGGCAACTAATAGGGGAGCATCTCCCCTATGAGGGAAGGTTAAAACAGCTGGGTTTGTTCAGCTTGGAAAAAAGGAAGCTAAGGGGAGACATGACAGAGGTGTACAAAATTATGCATGATGTGGAGAATGTGGATAAGACCTTTTTCTCCCTCTCCCATAATACTAGAACACAGGGTCATCCCATGAAACTGATTGGTGGGAGATACAGGACCGATAAAAGGAAGTACTTCTTCACACTGTGCATGGTTAAACTCTGGGATTCACTACCACAAGATGTGGTGATGGCCACCAATTTGGATGGCTTTAAAAGGGGGTTAGATAAATTCCTGGAGAAGGCTATCAATGGCTACTGTTCCTGATGGCTACGTACTACCTCTGGGATCAGAGGCAGTAAGCCTGTATACACCAGTTGCTGGGGAACATGGATGGGAGGGTACTGTTGCACCGTGTCCTGCTTGTGGGCCACTGTATGAACAGAGTGCTGGACTAGATGGACCCTTGGTCTGATCCAGCATGGCTCTTCTTATGTTCTTATGTCTATCATCAGCATTTACCTCAAAAGTGGGTTCAGAGGGACAACCCAGAGGTAGTTGTGAATATCTCTTCCTTGCTCCTGCCCCTCCAGTAGTATCACATAGATATCCTCATATGGTTCCTCCAGACAAGACAGAGGGCAAGGAGTCTGTTGACAGCACAGCAACAGCAGCACTAGGGCAAGGTGGGACACTACCACTTGGATCTGGCTGTTGGTGTATTCAGACTTGAACCATTTCTTCAGATTATAACTTTCTGTGATTTAAGTTCTGCCAGGACCTGAACAAACCTCAGAATTTTTTATTTTTTATTTTTTTAAAAGAGGGGGTGTCTCATAGTAATTAAACTGACAACTAAGAAGGCCAAGGTGAATTTGTGCTGGGGTATAGCCAAGGCATCTGGCTTCAATGATGGCAAACATAGCAGGTATTGCTCCTGAACAGATGCAGAGAGTGCATTGCTTCTCACAATGGAGTGCAGAACTACATTTTATGAGAGATCGGATCCTCAACCCTGTGTTCCTCTTATAAAGCCAACGCAGGTGGAGGAGAGGAATTGTGGGTGAGAATTGGCAAAGGAGAGGGCGTTGCTTAACCCTTCATCTGCCCTCCTCAATTCTTTTCTGCAACATCTCCACCACCCCTGCTGTTTCTCCCCCATTTCCCTATCCCCCCTCCCTCAGCCAGTGTCAAGTCTGGAAACAAGCCCAACTGGTGGGGGAAATGTTTGAAGGGGGTGGATTTTGAGGGATAACTGTATTTTGAGGGGAAGGGCAAACAGCTAGGTGTAGCTAGGACTGAGCCTTGTTCAGGCCCAATAGCCCAGAAGGCCCCCAAATGATGAACCAGAGAGTGATAGGTGATTGTTGTTCCCCACCTCGATCACAATGGAGAGGCGGGCAAGAAATAAGATGATGATGATGATGATGATGATGATGATGATGATGGCAGCAGAAGCAAACTCAGGCCATAGCTAGACCTAAGATTTATCCCTGGATCGTCCAGGCGACACACAGGGGATCCAGTGCTCAGGCAGGGGCGAACCCTGGATGATCCCAGGATAAACCTTAGGTCTAGCTGTGGCCTCTGTCTTATCCCTGTAGTGACAGTGCTATGATTTAAAGCAGCTTAAAATGCCAAAGTGCACGTACTCAGAGCATTTCTTTTAAATCAAGGTTGTCAAACAGTTTGTTCTACCATATGAGGAATGCAAAAGCAGTTGGGAAGCATGGAATGACAGAGGGGGGAAAAAGAAATGTTAGTAGTAGTACATGTAGCTGACTAAAGCTCCCCTCCACACACAACCAGTAAGCTCAGGATCTAAAATTTCCTAGCTGCACCATTGGGAAAGGGTTAGGGAACCCTCCCCCTGGAATTAATTCCTGCTGATGCCCTTTCCCCGTTATCATTACTTGGCCAACACACATTTGGCAGCATGTGTTGGTTCTGGTTAATATTTGAGTCTACCCTGCGTAACTGCAAGACACACCACACATCCGAAGTAGGAAGAAAAGCTTCCAAATCAGAGAGGGTCATTTGCAGACAGGCTCTGGCATCCCATTTTCCTAGAAATCAAGAACCGAGGAGACCTCAGTAAATAGAAGGCAGAATTGCACTGCTTGACATCTGAAAAATTGCTGAAGTATGCTGACATCAATTGCGCACGCGAGAGAGAAATGGAGGGTAAGGCATCACATAAAAGCAGTTATAGCCAGCTTGTGATGCAATTGGGTTCTTCACAAGAAAGATGTCTCAATGCACAACTTTGACAATTGCTGGGAGTGTGACGCTGGCCTGCCTCTGGTTTCAAGAGCTGTAAACTCTCCCGGAGGTCCTCCCATCTGGGCCTGTCGGTGTAAACTAATCGCTCCGGTGGTGGTGAACACGTTGTTTTGATTTGTCCACGGGGGTTTGCTGTGAGAGGGATATGATGATGACCCTGGACATTTGCCAGCAGCTGTTTCAGGATGAACGCATCTGGAATTCCATCTCCCAGTACTCCGCCCCCTCCCTCGTCCACTGTGCTTGAATCAGGATATGTGGCACGTAGGCACAAGCATCCTTGCACTCGTGTACACACACACCCTTTTACAAAGCCCTGCTTGTATAAACTTTATCAGGAAGTCATCTGGCCAAAGTTTCCAGACTGCTGCATTTAACCCTTCTCTGATCACTGTCTGAACTACACTGATGATGTGATTATTCCCATGGATTTAGGGTTTAGGCTTTATTCCCACAGATTTAAAGAATAAAGTTCCCGCGGATTTAATTTTATTATTGTTTTCAGTTGTTTCTTACTTTTATCAATCAGTTGATCTATAGACTAAGAAGAAGAAGCTTCCCTTTTCTGTATGGACACAGCAGGAGAGTACTAGCCTGAGATGCATACATTTGGTAGAGGTGTCAAATTAAGGTGCAGACTCTGTGGACTTGAGCAGAATTAGCGGGTGCTTTTTTGCATTTGTATCCCATCTTTCCTCTAAGGGATTTAGAGGAGCATTTTAACTTCATAGTAATCCTCTGAGGCAGATCAAACGGGAACTTAGTGACTAGCACAAGAGAGGCTACCTAGGGGTTGTCTATATGTTTAGCCCGTGGCGGCTGAGAGTTGGCGCTGCATTGTTTATATGATGCAGCCATCAACTCGCAGCTGCTATGGGCTTTCCCCCAGAAACTGCGTTTTTGAAAAGTTGCTGACTTACTGTGACTTTTCCCTTTGCTCCAAGGTTACCACACTCCTCCTCCATCTGTCGGTGGCTTTGGATTGAGGCTGGGGGCATCCCAGAGGTGGATTAAGGCCCAGGGTAAGTTGCAGGAAGGCTAGGCAGAGGGCAGGAGGCGGGCTCGATGAGCTGAATGGCTGCTGGCGCTACGGCTTTTTCGGCTGGAAAACTTATGCTCCCTCCTGCTGTCAAGGTTTGCCATTTCCACCATGCAGTTGCGTCGATGCATGGTTTTGAGGGAACCAACATGCCATCATAAAGACACCCCCCTCCTTAGTGAACTTCAACAGGGATTTGAGCTTGGGGTTCCTAACTTCCAAACCCAACGCTCATCAGTGCACTATACTACGTCTTTTGTTTTGTTTAGCCGCTGTCAGCTGTGGCTCTGGTTTCAGCAGATTTCCGAAGCACGTAAAAAAATTGGGGTGGGTGTGTCCAGATAAGGCTGTTATTGCTCTGCCTTATTCATGGAATTTTACAGTGGGTCCAGACATAACCTTCCATTTCTAACCCTCCTGTGTTTTGCAATGGCTTCTTCTGTCTTTTTCTTTCTTGCCACCCCTCCACAAATCCATGAAGGAGGAAAAGGTGGAATAGCTGCACAATATCATTGGATTGGTAGCTTTAGGAGCTTTACATCTAGAATTACCCAGAGAGACTCAAACCTCAAAAGGTCTTTGATCTCTTCTATATCGGGCTGGCCCACCATGTATTTTGGCAGGTTTCCACATGTACTTATAAATAATATAAACCTTTGGAGCAGCAAGGCATATTTTGCAATTTTATAAGCAACTCCAGTTGGCCTCAGAGATGGGAATACCAGAGCTATCAAAACTATATTTTACATGGGGATATCTGTGAATGGATCTCCCAATACCATTGTTTTTACTTTAATACCACTGTGGGGGATTCCAAATTTGATTACAGCGGTGATACTCAGGAAAGTTATACAGCATCATACCTCTCTTGTACATATCTGTATTCCCATATGGGAAGAGCAATATGGGAAGTGGCAAATATTGCCCTCAGTGGTGAAGTGGAGGCAGGCCTTCAGGAACGCAGCACTGGCACTTTTTTAGTAGCAGGGTCGCTGCCCTCATCTGCCAATCCACTTCAGAACTCCCTGTGCCTTCTGAGTTTAGCTGCAATCCCCTAAGGGCACCACCATAAAACTGGCTTCTCTCTCTCCAGCAAGCAACCAGAAGCCACTCAGGAAGCAAGTAAAGCAGTTTGCTGCTCTCGCTCTCCCTACTTGCCTAAATATTTTGGAGCTGGGAAATGGGGGAGGAAAGAAACAGAAGCAAGAACCATAATGTGAGGGGTGTACACCTCTGTACATGACATTTCCCCCTCCTGGCTACCAAGACGTTCACCCCAATAGCGCTTGAGAGAGACACACAAGGCATGCTAAGGGGTAATGACCCACCACCCCTCCTTCTGGCTGCTTCTTCCAGCCATCCAACCCAGCGGCATTTGAGAAAGACCCTCCTTGCCTCTGCCTGAAGCCACCAACACCATTATGAGGCAGGGGAGCGGCAAATGCTGTCTCTTCCTCTCCCCTGCTCTCCCTACTCCAGCTATCTGCTTTCCTGTGCTCTTCCAAATGGTATCTGAGAGTGAAAGGCTTGTGTATGTAAATATACACACAAGGCCAAGGAGTGGGAATTGTAAGCAATGAGGTCAGGGGGAAATGAAATCCCCCTCGAAACTTCGTGCCTGCCTGCCAACTTAGGATAACACTTTGTGCATCTGATGAAGTTGACTCTAGCCCACAAAAGCTTATTCTAAATGTGTTAGTAGACTAACAAAAGGAGTCTTTGTTGTTGTTTCTTGTACAGCAGATTAACAAGGTGATCCCTCTGGGAACTACTAATAAGGGTTAAGGCTGAGGAGTGTGTGAATGCGTGGGGAGAAAACTAAGAGGGAAAGGGGAGAGAAACTTTATTATCCGGGCAGCTGCAGAAAGAAGGGATGGTGAAGTGTCCAAAAATCCAGAATAGGTGGGGATGGCTTATACAGCTTGCAGATTCCCTTTCAGTCTCACCCCTGTAAACAGCTGTTCCTGCACCACAAACAGAGAAAGGAACCTTGTGATTCTGCCTGATGTCTCCTGAAATTCAGGAGATTCAAACCACAAGTGGTGGCTGCTGTTCATCAAAGGATATAAATAGTGTTCTTCTTCCACAATTCATTATCTCATCCACAGAGCTCCATCAGATGAGCGTTTTATTGCACGCTTGTTGCTGGGCACTCACAGATTTTCACGGGTCCCCCTCATGATGTTGTCTGCCTCCTGCACGCCTCCTGCCCCTTTTAGCCTCCTTCGCACAACAAAAAACCACCAACTTATTTTTTAAAGACGGACGTTGCCGCTATCTCCTACTGTGTGCAGGAGAAGCAGTGTGATTAAAGCGGCCCACTGAATGGGCCACGTGCACATTGTTTACTTCCTCTTTCAAAAGAGGAAGTAATGAGGGACAAATGCACAGGAGAAGTGACGGTAAGCAAACACGATTTCCCCCCATGTGATGACGCTCGCAGTCTTAGGAATCAACAGTGACTTTTCAGTTGTGTTTTTCCTCACTGGGCTTCCAAGAGCTAGGTCAAATGTTTAGGATCAAATGATTCCAAACTATTTGTATTTATCTAAATCAGGGGTGTTGAACTTCTTTCAGCCATTTCAGAGAAGTTGCCGAGAAGTTGCTGTATTCCAGTAGTGGACCAGGCCAAAGGCAAATACTACCAGCGTATTTTAACTTAACCTTCTTACACCTTAGGAGAAGCATGTCAACCTTTTAAAATGGGGGTGGGGTGGGCAGGCTGGTACTGGGAGGTCAGAGAGTCTTACAGACACTGTGACAAGTCTCTGCTGGCACTATGGCATCTGTGGGCTCCATAGCACCCGTGGATGCTAAATTAGGGGATGCTGCACTAATACTGTGTATTTGTTTTGCACACTAGTATCAGGTAAAGATCCTCTGAAGTAAATACTCTGTGCACAAAGAGGCCCTTAACCATGATGGTAAGTGTTTAGAACTAAATATTATGGCTTAGTGTGTCGTGTGAATCATGACTTAGCATGTTGTGTGAACCATTCCTAACCAAAGTAGTTACGTAACAGTTTAAACACATTCACTAACCACTTGCTGCAAAAGGGTTAGCGGACTAAGCATGACTTAGTGTGTTGTCTGAACAGGCCCAGACTGTCATAACTTGTAAACAAATGCAGGATCACGGAACTGGAGGGGAAAAGAGATACAGGGGGTATTATAGATGGGGGAGAGTAAATGAGTTCTGGCTGAGGCTCCTGGCTTGCTCTTATAAAGGCGTGTCCAGTAGGAAATACAGTTAAGTATGAATATGGTTATCATTTTGCCAACGAACAATACATTTTAAAAAATGACTCAGTATTGGTACTACACGGGTGGTCAGCTGTCTCTTTCTAGGTTGGAGAATTCTAATCAACTTTGGTCTCTTCTTTTATATAAGGCTTGCTATACCCCAGATAATTTGCATCTATTCATATATTTAGTTATTATTAACAAAAATACTGCCTTATTTGCTACAAAGCGATTAAGGTGGTACCCAGCAATTTAAAACAACAAAACCTTAAAACAATAAAAATAAGAACATTAAAACATTAGAGTACTAAAAGAGCTACATCATTTAAAAGACTAGATTAAAAAGATATACATTAGTATATGCACTTTTAATGCAAATCTCCTCCTCCTCCTTCGCTTATGCCTTTTCCTCTCTCTCTCTTTTTTAAGTGGACCCCCTGGCTATGACATACCCTCCCTTTTTGGATGGGGGTTGTAGATAAACTCTCTCCCACACACAACTGGAATGCAACCAGCAAAGGAGAGAGACATCTTTTGCTCCTGACAGGAGTGAAGATGGTGGAGAGGGATATGTGCTTGCTTTGAGGCGAATTGATGTTTGCTTTCACTTTATCACCGTCTGCCTGGATACTTGCTTGCTTTTTCCATCCTCAGCTTTGTATATTGTAAATATGCATATATGTGGCTACTCATACTTTGCCAAAAAAAGGAACTGCATCACCAAAGAGAGAGAGAGAGAGAGAGAGAGAGAGAGAACAAAAGAGATAATATAGAAATAATTACTATAACTTAAGTAGAAATACAACCTTATCCATCTTAGGGAAGACTGTTACCAGGTGACCTCTGTACCTGCTCACTGTGCTGTCCAGGTGTTAAGTGTTCATGGGAAATTTCAAGGCCTCTCCCTGCTCTCCCTTCTAATGGGGCTTAATCTTTAGATCACCCATGTACTGGGCAGTCCATCAAATAGAGGGCAATTTCAAATAGAAAAGTGTCCTCTGCCAGCTCTCCAAATTAGAGGGCTGTCCTCTGTGAAGTAGGACACCTAACTATCTATGAATCTATCGATCTATCTAGATACACACTTGTGTGTATGTATAAAATCCCAACAACCTGTTAGTTGCCATAACTGTCCCCTTCAAAAAAAAGCTGAGCCTGTAGCAGGAGATGTTTCCAAGTATTCCAAAGAAAGGAAAATCAAAGGAAAGGGAGGCCTATTGCTACTCCCATAGTGCTGCAAGTCATATGTTTGCTCACACCCTGCAAATCGGATAACCTTGTCTGCTGACTCAGAAAGACATCTTTGTCAGTGCATTTTCACTTACATGGGCATATCCTTCGGGCATTAGGCGTACAATATTTGGGAGGATAAAGGGTGTACTGAGCATAAGCTCTGACCTTTTGGCTACCTGTTTGGGATCAACAAAAGATTCAATTTAACCATGTATGGTATAAACACCAAGGAACATGCAAGCAGCAAAATTAGAAAGGAATCTAATCAATAGCGGCAAAGATAAATGCCACTTTAGCCAGTGTTAATCCAAACTGTTGACAGAAGCCTATTCATAGCCAAATGATGGCATCTAAGTGCAGCCCCGCTTCTGGGTGGGATAAGGTGTCAGGGCCAAGCCAATGTAGTTTGTGTTTTATCTATCTCCCTCGCATTTAACGTCCATTTTCCTACTCCTTTGGGACGGTTCACGCTGGAAGCATTAAGAGCTGTTTCCACCGAAAACTGTCTTCACTTATACCTTTTGGAATCAAAGGTTTTACTGGAATCCATTGATTCTGGCAGACTTGTATCAGCCTGCGATGTTTTTTAGTGAAAAGTCATGCACTTTGCAAATGTGTGTATAGTTGTTTTTTTTAAAGTTCAACTATGTGCAAATGTTCACAAACAAGCAAGCTAACTAAATTATTTAATGTTTCTCACTAAACTGCAGAGGAAAATACCTAAGGCATTCGATACTGTCAGCAAGGGCCATGACTATTAGAGAATGGTTTCACTTTCAAGGTTATTTTCCCTGTTGCGTTGTGGGGCAGGGTGAGGTGGGAGAGAGATCCAAAAAGATATGAGGCTTCTTGTCTGTCTTACTGTTTACCTCCAGTTTGGGAATAGAAGGCACCCGGTACAAGCGACTTGCTTTAAATACAGAGCCAGGTGAAATTTGTTGCAAAACCATGGAAATTCGGACAAGCCTGACAAACCAAGGCCATAAAGCTCAATATCCAGTGCTAATTGGAAGGGAGAAAGTTTGTTCACAAGCATGTCTGGGGAACTGAAGAGGAAGGAAAAAATCCAAGGTGTGCAAGGCAGAAGGTTTCCTTCTTTGCTTGTGCGTGTTGATCTTAGGCCTCATTCAACTGTTTTTAATCAGTTTTAAATGTGTATTTCATATCATGTTTTTATACTGCTTGTTTTATACTTTGAATGGTTTTAGTTTTTGTGAACTGCCCAGGGAGCTTCAGCTATTGGGCGGTATAAACATGTAAATAATAATAATAATAATAATAATAATAATAATAATAATAATAATACTATCCCCTAGAAACCTTTCATTTCCACATGGACATACTACACGTGGTAGGTAGGTTGCTGCAGGGTAAAGTTCTCAAGCACTTACCCTGTGTGTTGTGCCAGGAATGTGCCAACGTTCCATGCCAGCTTCAGCTGCTGCCAGGAGTTGCTCTGTGCCAGGGGAATTAAACTTCAGGCCTGTGGGCCAAATCTGCCCTCCAGGTATCCAAGATGGCCACATTCTCTTTCCTCTGACCACAATTGGATGGTTTCCTGGCTTTTGTACACACCCACACCCACCCACTCCAAAAGGTTGAAATGCTTGTGAGAGCAGTGCTTATTGGGTCTAGTTGACGAAGGGACGAGAACAGATTAGACACACAGGCATAACTGGGTAATAACTTGGCTACAACTTTATTGACTGACTTGAATAGGCTGGGTGGCAGCATAGGGCGTGGATCCTGTAATCAGCCCGCCCACCTGCTGATTGATTCCCCTTCCTGGCTCACATGCCAGGGGCACTGGTGGTGGATGGTAGGGCCATGGACACACCATGGCATGGACTGCCACAGTCATTTAGACTTGCCTTGGGTGGGGATTATGAGGGAGATTCTCTCCGCACCCAAGGCCTGTTCCCCAAACCACTCCACACTGCGTCAGGACTGTCACCCGACTTCTTTGCTCGGTGAGGCTGCCACATGTTCAGGTGGGGCTTCACAGAAATGCATAGAAAGCAAGAGATTTCCCCAAATCTCATTAACAGCTTATTGTTGGGTTAACAGCAGCTATAGCAGAGCTTGTTCCATCATGTAAACCGCCCAGAGAGCTTCGGCTGTGGGGCGGTATATAAATGTAATTAAATAATAAATAAATAAATAAATAATAAATAAATAAATGTTTCATCCCCATAGAATGCCTCTCTGGTCACCATAGTGAACTGGGTAGCAAAGTTGGAGGGGATGTTTTGAGGCAGCCACTGTACAAGTTAAATAAGAACAGGGTTGCAAGATCACTATCACATATAGCTCCTATGAGCTATACGTACTCCTATGAGCTATATGTATTGTTTAGAAGTATGGTTTAGAAGTATGGTTATTATGTAGTTATAGAAAATCAATAAAAACATTTTTTAAAAAATAAATAAAAAAGAACAGGGTTGTTTTCTAAAGTTCAAAAACTTTTGCCTGCTTATACTGAACATCTTCCTCAAACAGATAGATAAATAACTTCCCTTTCCCCTTTAAGCCCGTTTGCCATGCTCAGAGTAATAGGAGCTATATGTGATAGTGATCTTGCAACATACACCCTGAGCCAGGGGATATGGTGGCTGGCCAGAGCTGGGAGGAACAACCAGGAGGACTACTAGCAGCCACTGCCCTTTTAAAAACATAAATGTTTGTATTCTGAAAGCAAGCTCAATTCTTTGAGTGGAAATTATGTAATTATATATTTAAAAATCCCCTCTCCAAATTCCTAAGCAGTGCAATACAGTAGTGTACCCACAGACCCTGCCTTAGCTGCTGCCCTGTGCATTGCCTGCCAAATGGTCATGGCTATGGGTTGGTGACTTCACCTCATGAACAGAAATTCCTCCAGATCACCAGTAATAGAAATAACTTGGTCATTTTAATCACCACCCCTCTTGGGAAATTCAGAATGAGTAATAGGCAGAAATTCTTATCTATCTATCTATCTATCTATCTATCTATCTATCTATCTATCCATCCTTCCATTTTAACCACTATATATTATCTGCTTGAAAGTCGATTTAAACATTAACCAAAGGGGAAGAAAGAAGACTAAATGGAGTGGAGCACCATAAGTAGTTAATAAATGAGTCTGTGACCATAGCAGAGTAATGGGAACATCCGACCCCTGCTGAGTTGCAGCCTTGAGAAATGAAGGTGCTTCAAATTCCATGTATAGGTCATCATATCTCAACTGCTGGCTTTGTTTATGAGATCTTGTTTCTGTCCTAGCCACGTTGTCCTGCCCCACGCCCACATGGGACAGAAGTTCAATACAGCACTTGATGTATTTGATCAAAGGGGAAGTTACACAAACTCGCTACCGGTTACACAAGTGCTTCTTTGTTGTAGATTTCTGGGAAAGGCTCTGATGGATGGGATTGGGGAGTTTTGTGTTTAAGAACATTCAATTTTGTCAGCTGTGAAAGCAAAAGAGGAGCTCACTGGAAGGAAGGAGTTGGCTGGTCAGTCACCTCTCAAAGACAGCTAAAAGGACTGGGTTACAGAGAGCAAAGGAAGGAAGGAGACAGCCACTGAAAGAAAAGGGAAATGGCATTCATGGCATACAATCATTGAGAGAGTGGGATAATAGCTTCTTGAAAAGGTTAATCATTATAACCCGAGAAGAGCCTGAGCGTAAAGTCAGTATTGAGGAGGAAGTGGCAGGGAGAAGGAAAAGGGAAAAGTAAAGGAATGGGATGAGGAAAGACGGAAGAAAGAGAAACGATACTGCACAATTGTCATGTGGGTGCAGCATGTGGAAGCCTTGTTATTAAACTAGTCCAGGGCTAATTATCTGCTTGGCATTTATCAAAGAAACCAAACATGTTGAGTTATCCTGCTAAGCATTATGTTTCCCCACTATCTAGGACACCGGCAAATGAGGAATCACAAAGACATGTTTTCATCCCGCCCTCTGAAGTTATCTGACACACCTTTCGTCGGACGTCAGCAGATCCAGGAGTCAGCAAGAGGGCACACACAAAGCTCATCACATGTGTGGCACATCTGACAATTAGCAGGAGTAGGTCGCAGATTGGAGCAGCCCAACCCTGTCTTTATGGCTGTTCAATATGAAGCAAATGCGGTGAATGAGGATGATGTAACAGAGAAGGCTCATTGCTTGTCTACAGCAGGGATGAGGCACCTGTGGCTCTCCAGATGTTGTTGCACTCCAACTCCCATCAACCCCAGTCAGGATAGGGAGGGCTCTAGACTCCCCACCTGTGATTTGCAACAATAGCGTTAAAAAGCTGGCCTCTTTTGGGATGGATAGATGAGTATCATAAGCAGCCCCAATTCAAAAGCTCCATCACACCGGGGGTTAACACGCTCCCTACCTTTGCTTCTCTGCCTCAGTTACTTCCTCTCTTCAAGAGGAAGTACAGAACAAGCACGAGGCCCATTGAGTCTGCTGTTCTAATGGCGCTGCTTCTCCTGCACACAGCAGGAGAGAGCAGCAATTCTGAGTTTAAAAAAAAATCAGACTTAATGAGGGTTTTTTTTGTTGGCAAGGAAGGTCAGAAGGGGCGGAAGGCGCATGGGAGGCAGATGACGTCATGTCAGGGACCTGAGCAAACTCCGTGAGTGCCCAGTAATGAGTGTGCAATAAAACGCTTGTCGGTTGGAGCTTCAACTCTCCTTAAACCCTGACTCGTTGTGTGTGTGTGTATCGGCTGTCTCCCTCTCTCAGCTAGAACTTTTCCTTACCAGAGCAGTAAAGGCATTTTTGGGTGCCTCATTCCTGTTTTTGCTTGTCAATCAAAAGGGCATGTGCTTGCCCTTTTGACTGACAAGTAAAAACGGGGATGAGGCACCTTTGGAGATGGAAAACCCTGCTGTGATCTCACATGGCCCAGCTTTCTCCGTTCTCTTTTGATCTGTTTGCTTCTGGGGAAAAGCACAAACACACAGGAGCATTGTCAAGGGTCTGCCTCCGTTTGTTTGCTGCTTGGGCAGTTGTTTTCTCAGTGTAGGGAATCTGAGGATTACATTACATACCACATTAAATATGTAGTGTGCAGCTGATTCTTACCATTTTGTGTAAGTGTGTAGGGGCCTGATCCAGATCAGGACCACTACCATGGGTAGCAGAGGTTTCAACTATTCCACCAAGCCACTCCCCACCCCTGCAAATTCACCCTGTCACCTCACAATGGGGACTAAGGAAAAAACAAAACAAAATGCCCCCCTCCATTGGCACCAATGGAGGTGTTGTTGTTGTTGTTTAGGGTGACCATATTTGGGAAACCAAAAAAGAGGACACCTAGTGCGTGTGTGGGGAAGCAGCTTTCTGAGTCCTGCAGAAAGTACGTTATTCCCCCACCACCTTAAAGAACCCGATTGGAGTGGAGGAGGGGAAAGGATTTCATTCTGTACCACCACCATCCACTCCAATTGGGGCCTTTTCTATAATGTCCACGAATGACCCACTTTCCCCTTTAAGACCTCAATTGGAGCTCGGGGTGGGGGAATGATGTGCCTCAAGAAAGCATGTCATTCCCTCCTGCCATGCTAATGGCAGCCTTAAAGGGGAAGGTGTGTCATTCCAGGACATTATTGAAAATTATAGAAAATCCCCCCTGACACCATGGAAAGAACAAAAACCAGGACAAATCCGGGGAAATCCTGACAGTTGGTCACCCTATTGTTGTTGTTGTTTTACATTTCCCCCCTTGTGGTAAGGGGCTGAATTTTTTTTGTGGGGGGCGGAAGAGGGAAATGGCCAAATGGAAAGGTATAAGCTTCTCTAATCCATGCACAGTGGTTTTGTATGGACCAGGGCTCTGCGCAAGTATATTAAGGTAAACAAAATGGTAAACGGTATAATTTAGCCCACACTATAATAAGCTTTCAGAACTCCCTATTCCAGAGCAGGTTGGATGTGTGTTTTGCAAGGGGCAAGGGAGGCACGGTGGCTGTCTTCACGGCACTGGGTTAGCACCACCTCCCTCCAAAACCCTGTTGATTTTGTCTTCTGGGGTGTCTTTGGGTACTCCTGATGCAGAAGAAGGAGCGTGGGGTTTCTGGTGGCCATCTGGGTACCAGAGCCACCCCCATCCTCTTCTAGGTGGAAGGCGACCAATCGCCAGTCACCTTCCACCAGGGACCGCCCCAGAAAGGCCCTGGAGTGACATCTGGCAGCCCAACTGTTTCACTGCGCAGCTTTCCGGGAAAGCCCCGCGGTGGTTGTGAAGCTGTGGCTGCATCGTATAACTTACAAAGCACAGATCTGCAGCCACTGCTGGCCTTTCCTCGTGCATAGACAGCTCCAAGGAGACTAGCAAAATCCAGGAGGCAAGTGAGAAATAGGGAGGGGTCAGGACCTACATAGGGCTTATGAAGAGATCAAAAGCCCTTTTGCCTACTGTTTTGTTACCCTAACTATCTTTAAATAAATAAAAAATGTCCTCGGGTTTTCTCTGAGAGCAGAATTATATAATCACATTCCAGGAAACAGCAAGAGTTCTCCCAGGAATTCTGTCTCATACCCCTTATTGTTGGCAGCTATATCCCACTTATCCCAAGCCCTACTGATCAAGGGTGTTTCCAGATGAAGGGCTCTTAGCACTAACAGTCAAAAGGTATTGTACATATCCTCGCCTTTCCATCAAACTTAATGGGCTAGTTGTTAGCAATCTTAGGCACTAGGCTGAAATATTACCCAACACTAACTGAAAATGTCTCTAAATGCAGTGATCCCCCTATTCAAACATTTTGAACCACAGTTCTTTGCAGGGTGAATCATTGTTTGGCTTTTAATTTGGGATGGGAATGTGATGTACAGGCATGATTTCCTGTCCCAAGTGTTTAGAATCCTGCCTGGGATTCCACCACCTTTGGCTAAAGGGCCAAAAACAAATAGACAAGTGGGTCATGTTAAACATGGCCTGAGCAAAGTCTAGTGCTATTTGTGTAATGGCTGTCAGGAATCTGACATAATGGAGCAACACTCTGCTTTCCTTTTGAAATGGATGGTCTACCTACCGGCTAGATTGAGCAACACTCCCCACCCCCACCTGACGTGAACTTATTTGCCCATGTGTTTAATGAAAGAATAGGGATCTGGTGCTAAACCGCAGTGCTATGCCTGTGGGAGGAAGCAAATTTTTTTTCTATTTAAAAATAGAGAAAGAGTGAAAGGACTGTTTATATAGAAGGAAGGAGAAAAGTGGTTAGCAAAGAACTATCAAGTATATAGCCTGGATCTGGCATTGTCCTTCGATGTTCAGGTACCATTGATAGCTAAGAGGACTTCATCTAGGGTGACCACATGAAAAGGAGGACAGGGCT
Organism: Elgaria multicarinata webbii; assembly: GCF_023053635.1. Classification (NCBI taxonomy): domain Eukaryota; kingdom Metazoa; phylum Chordata; class Lepidosauria; order Squamata; family Anguidae; genus Elgaria; species Elgaria multicarinata. The sequence goes on from NC_086175.1 coordinate 69,326,793, forward strand.
CCTGTACCTTTAACTGTAATGTAGGAAAGGGAATTTCAGCAGGTGTCAATTGAAGAGGGTGAAATTCCCTCTCCATCACAAGAGTTAAAGCTGCAGAAGCCCTGCCCTCTTTTGTATCTGGCCACTCTACTATAGCTAGTGTAGCTTTAACTGTTGTGATGAAGAGGGAATTTCACTCACTTCAATTGACACCTGCTGAAATTCCCTTTCCTACATTACTGTTAAAGGTACAGGAGCCCTGTCCTCCTTTTCATATGGTCACCCTACTTCATCTGGTTTGCCAATTATGGCCTTGCCTGAAAAAGCAGATTTGGCCTCAGTTATGCACGTCCTAGTTACATCTAGACTGGACTGTTGCAATGTTCAGGGCCAGCCCTATCATCAGGCAGCTGCCTCAAGCTGCAGATTTTGATTGTCATGAAAGAACAGCCAATTGTTGGTTATTTAATTTTTAATTTTATTTTTGCAACAACAACGTTTTTTCCTGAAGTGGACTGCATAATGTCTTTCGGGTGTGTGTGTATGCTGAGAATTGAGACTGAACACATCTGGAGGGCACCAGGTTGGGAAAGGCTGTCCTAAACGCTTTCCCTTTCCTGCCAGAAAGCTGGGCAAAGGACACCCCACCCCATTTGCTGCTCCTCCAATCTCGGAAAGCCCCCCTCCCACCTTAGAGCCTGACGACAGATTTATGAAGTCAGAGGGTTCATTTTAGTTTAGGGCTAGATAAGAATTCTGTATGGCATCAGATGTCGGGTGCTGTACTCACCTCTTAAAGATACAGATAAACACATTACACGGCTTGTGTCGAAGGTCTGCATGGAGGCAGAGAACAGTTTTAAAGAGACTTGAAGGTGATATGATTAAGCCATTGTTATTCCTGCTGTACACATGTTTCCCCCCCCCCCCCCTTTCTTTCCTTGCTTCTGTCTCTGGTCAAACAGGCTTCACAGGGCTTTAAGCACCAGGAAATCCTGCAAAACCTGATTGAGCTAAGGCAACAATCATCTGACTATAGCTCCCCCTTTGCCTAACTACTGTTCTTCCCCTCCCCCTGAAAAAATGGAAATTATCTGAAAATCCAAGTCTTGGGAGTAGGAATAAATTAAATAAAAGAATATATATTATATATTGCAATACATGTAATTTATATAATGGTTTCTGGGAGGATAGAAAGTTTGAAGTTTATTTTTGGTACAGCTTACATGCAACCCTAACTTCTGTTTCATTGGATGGTTTCTTCATTTGTGAAAGAGACTTTGCTGAGCTCAAAGGGCAGCAGCTGAGGCTGAAAAGTGCATGTGACATGCAGTCATGTGATTCCCTCCCCTGATGTTGTGGTCTTAAAACCAACAGTGGTCAGAGACAGCAAGTTTAAGTAGGAGAATGGTACAGAGGGAGGGACTGCTTAGCCCTTTCCCAGCTGGAGATTTCTCCTTCCCTCAAGGGCCTTTTCCTACTTCAGGGGAGAACATCTGTTTTAGTGTGCTTGTTGCTGTTGAAAGCAGTGCTGCTTGAGCCCTCCTTGTGTTCGGAATAATAGATTTACTTCTGACACCATGTTTTAGTAGTGCTTCCTGAGCCCACAGAAAACAGAGGCTTACACTTATCACCTGCGGCGCCTCCCCCCAATCTCTTGTGGTGGGTTCTCTCTCCTTTTCTCAACGCCCAGGAGGTGCAATAGCAGCAAAAAATCCCAACCCAGACACCTAGCTTTGCAGCTGGCACCTGCTGTTTGAATTCCACCACAATGCCTCTGGGCCCCTGCCGTAGCATTGGGCTCCAGAGGTGGGACATTCTGAAGATTCAAGCCAATAGAAACTGCCTGACAGTGCGGACCCCTGGCGCTGACCCCTGGGGGGGATCTACACTACTGCTTTTAAAGCACTTTGAAAACGTTTTGAAAACTGTATATGCAGTGCGTCCTGGGCCCCAAGAGTTTTCAAAACTGTTATAAAGCGCTTTAAAGCAGTAGTGTAGACCCCCCCCCGGTTAAAGAAAACCACACATGAAAGATACATACAACTGTATGAGTACTTGCGCCTTGAACTCCTTTATCAGCCTTCCCCTACCTAGTGCCCCCCAGCTGTGTTGGGCTACAATGCCTATCATCCCCAGCCAGCAATTGGATAAGCTGTCTGGGGCTGATGGGTATTGTGTCCAAGACAGTTAGTAGTTTCACGTTGTAGCAGGACTTTTGATTTGATACTGATCTTTCTGCACAGCATAAGGCCAGCAAAATCAATGCAGTCACACTGGATGATTTCCAGGAGAGAGAGAGAGGAAATGATTACCTATTTCTTCTGAGCAGTCCACAGCCTGCATGGGAGTTGGTTTGAGGGATGTACTTGACTTTATTTTTTTTAGGTACAGTGTGTTCACCTTTGATTATCTTGTTCTGCACTTACTAATCTGCACTTTGTCAGTGGCTGTAAAAGTTAAGTGTTGTTTTTTTTAAACTCAAGGTATATGTTTGAGTCACCGCTGCAGAAATCTTTGGAATAATCTGACAAACAGATGAGAGCCAGCTTGATTTCATTAGCTCCAATGGAGCCTTAAAAATGTTCGTAAAGCATGTGAACATGTTTATTGGTTGGCATTTGGATTGTATACTACTTTGGGATCAAAGCTATGTACAAACAACAATTGTTTAAGCCTTGCAACACCCTAGTAAGGTGCCTTTGATTCTCCTGAGTAAATCTGGAGATATTAAGCAACATATTTTGGGCTGCATTCCAAATCAGAAAGCTGACGTCGTAACCTCAGATTTTCTGGCCGAGCCACTACTTCACAGATTCTGTTTTTCACACGAGGTGCACAAGGCTTGTGAACGTAGAAATGTAAATGAAGAATTTGGACATATTAACTGGACTCATTGGATCTACAGCTTCCTCACTCAGGCAGAGCAGTCTTGGCCCTCATCTTCACGATGTCGATAATGCTGCGCCCAGTGGTGCGAGCTGCAGCACAGCCCCATTGATGCTTCTTCCAACCATCTACATTAGAAGGAGCGTAGCTGTGGGCTTTCCCATTGCCATTGCCACTGCTGCACCCACTCACCCGAGCACTCACGCAGTCGGTCCGGGGGTGCCCGGGAGCATCCGCACCCCCTCTTCTAAGGGTAGAGGTTTGTTTTTTAAAAAATGGGATGACTTTTTTTTATTCTCTTTAAATGTGAAGGATCACATTTACAGCTATCTGTGGGGAGGAACAAGGGTGGGGGAGGAATGGGGTGCTCCCTCCCTGGCAGGATTCACACACACACACACACTCCATTTGAAAAAAAAAATCTTAACAAGGCTCCACAGAGGCGCAGAGCCTTGCTCCAAGCTAAAAAAGTTGGGGTAAGTACCTGCCTTTTTTAAAGTGTGGAATTTCAGGGCTTTGCCCCTGGATTGCTTCGGAGTGGTGGCTGCATCATGTAGATCACCTGCCGCCACTCTGAAGCAATCCAGGGGCAAAGCACCCATGTAGATGAGCCCCTGGTGAGGAAGGAGAAACCAAGGTACAGGAGTTGCCTTTTTCTTTGCTCTGCTGGCTCATGCTGGTGGAGTAGAAGTGTGGGTGGGGTGAAGTGAGGAAGCTGTTTTTCTTTGGCCTTTGACTGCTTTTCTTCTTTCTTTTAAACTGTTCCTCACCCATTGCTGGGATTACAGGGCCCGTTGCTTTTGCCAAGCAGGCAAGGGGAGCCTTGAGGAACACCACAAGGGCCACACCGCACACATTGACAGCAGCAGCCTCCAGCGGCTCACTGCATAGGGCCTGGGATTGGGAAGCAGGAGATGGGAGTTTGAGCCCCACCAGGAGTATGAGGGTGGGGAACATGCCCCACTTGCCTTTTGCATACTGGGGGGAGTCCCCCACCCCCTGTACTGTCAGAGGCAAAGAGAGGGAAGCTGCTGGGCCTGGGACTCAGCAAATACTACAAAGCAGTTGTGCACACACTCAGCCACAGCACCAGACAGGCACCCAACAGACACATCATGGGGCCTTTGTTTCCCCCTATCCCTACTGCAATGATAGCTGCCAGAGGCACAGGTGTGGCAGGAAGAGCCCTAAGTGGGTGGATTGGCTTATGTTTCATACACAGGGGTGGGGTGGGGTGGGGTAGGGCAGGGAGGTTCAAATTCAAAATGTAACTCCGCACTAGGAAAGGTGGATCAAACCTGACACTCAAGCTTCCTTGAGTCAACCACTACATGGACCACTAGCCCGATACGTGCATAGATCATGTGACATGCCCCCCCCCGCACAGTATATAGGCCCAGTGCAACCCTTCCCCAACCGACAATGGACTGCCTCATAATAGCCATCCTACTCGTGCACCCTGATAAGCTTCACACACACACAGAGTCCAGAGAGCCCGAGTGAGCAGAGAGTAGAGAGCAACTGGCCCTGAGTCCATGAAGCTTCCTGCCCTCAGAGTCCCATTATGAGGTCAAGTCATACTTGTGTGGGGAGAGGGAGAAACCAACGAACCAACACACATACCAATACCACGGAGGGGACCTTTAAAGGGAAACGTTCACTTGTGAGGTTGCCAGCCAGTCACTCTAGCAGGGCTCCGGTGCCTTGGACAGTGGCCCAAGAGACAGCTGTTGTTGTTGTTTGCCAGTATAATGGGGCTTTGATTAAATCCTATGTCTCCTGAGCCAGTGGAACTTGGGAATTGGATCACACAATCCCATATATTTAGTTTAGTTACTTCTATCTCTGAAAGAAACTGACAATTGGGAAATGAATAGAACCTTCCCAAGTGACGGGTGTTTTATTTTCTAGAGCAATTTGTAATCATAGCCACCCACCAGCACTTCTACATGCAGATTATATTCTTAATTGATTCATTAAGCAGAGCATTTGAGTTTGTGTTTCCTTAATAGCTGTAAGTTTATGAATAATTTGACATAATATTGTGATCTCTGGAATGTCAAAGAAAATCTTTCACAGTGTCGTTGAGATGAGAAAAAAAACCTCTCCCAGTAAGAATCTTCAGCTGCTTCATGGTGATCTACTTTCATTACATGATCCATGGATCATCTTCCAACCATGCCTCCAATGGTGCAATAACTTGAAAGAATGGTATTTGCCGGAAGAATGGGCTGACTTGCTCATAGTATCACTACAGCATTAGTTCTTAGGTATATCAGATCCAAGTATTATCATTATTCTTTGTCATTTAATTACCATAATTGTCCAATTTTTAAATAATTCAGCTGGTGAAATGGGATTTTCCTGTTATAAAACAAATATGATTATTATTGTTGTTGCACCTTAAACATTTAGAAAATGTTTATCTTGGTTATCTTTACAACATTGTGGGAAAGATCATTCCCATTTTACAGACAGGTAACAGATCACACAATATCTAGGACAGGAACAAGGCCTAAAGACAGGTCACCCAGAGCTCAGTAAAAACAGTCTATCCACTGGACTACATTGGTTGAACCCATGTGGGCACCAGTTCGTACACTAAAAATAGCTTGGCGCAACATTAGAGTGAGCCACCCTGTTGTGGCCCGTGCTCATTCCTGGAGAGCCAGGTTCTGCACGGCCCTTTCCCCACAGACCTTCTCCTCATTCGAGTATTCGCAAGACTAATTAACAACATATGATTCCCTGAAAAAAAACTGACTTCATCATGGCATGTTTGAAATGTGTGTGTAGCAATTCAGCAAGATACTTGGCTGCCTGAAATGGAACAGCATGTCGCACCGCTTCATTTCAAGTCAAGGTGCATAGTTTCCAAGGCTGGCCAAGTTATTTTAGCACCCGAGGGCAAAAATCCCACCAATGTCTCTTCCTGGGAGTAAAGATTTAGTAATAAAATATTAAATAACTGGCCATTTTCTGCCCTTTCATGACACCTGCAATCAGCTGCCCAAGTCAGCTGCCTCACTCTAGGATTAATCATGCTTGTAAAATACCTGCTCTTGAAGAAGGTTTAGTTCTCTTGAATTGCTCTGTTCATGGCTTCCTCCTGCCCATTGCCCAGGACTGAGTCCTCTACTCCTTTTTTGACTCCTTTATTTTGACTCCTTTATGTCCTGTGGCCAATTTGGTAACTGTTCGATTGTGGCCACTGTACATGAACAGACGTGACAGCTCCTAGAGGCTCAAAGGCAATGTTTCATGGCTGAAGTAGACTTACAGCTATTTCATGTTTGCCAGTTCTATCCCAAGTATTTCCTGCCAGAGAAAGACATTCAGAATGAAAACAAGGCGTAAGGCCAACTGGAAAGTGATGCCTTCAGGCTAGCTAAGGACAATGATTTCACCCCAGCTTGTTGAGTCACTGCCATATGGAAACTACCTTGAGGATTTTGCGGAGGGAAGCTTTTTACTATATTTGGCTGAGGTTTTCTAATAGGACTCTAGAGATGTGGAGATGGCATCTGTTAGTGTCATAAAACTAGGCCGAAACCTAGAACAAATAGCATATGGTATGGGGAAAATTCTAACTGGATAGAGAAATGGTGAGATTTGGCCTTTTCCACAGAGTCAGAATCATGTGAGCAGTGGTGGCATTAGGAAAAAAGTGTGTGTGTGTGTGTGAGAGAGAGAGAGAGAGAGGGTGCAAAGTGAATTTCTTTTTAGATTTCTGAAAGAGAAATAACAATCTATTTCATATTAATGCTTCCATCCTTAACACATTCTATAGTCTGTAGTAGGGCCTAATGATTTTGATGGAGTTAACTTTCAAGTAAGCAAGCTTACCGCGTCATCAGATGGGCATTTTATTGCACACTTTACTCCCCACTTACGGATGTTCACAGGTCCTTTTGATGACGTCCACCTCCCATGTGTCTCTCCCACTTCTTGCCTTCTTTCCATCACAAAATAGACCCTTTTAAATCTGATTTTTTAAAAAACGAAATGTGCTGCCACTTCCTGCTATGCACAGGAGAAACAGCACGATAAAAATGGCCACTAAATGGCCTTGTGTGAAGAAAGAGGAAGTATTGTGGGACAGAAGCGATGGGGGGGGGGGAAGTGACGGTAAGGAAATGACAAGTTCAGTCTTGTTTTAATTTCCAGTTCATGATTCAGTTATAATGTGTATGTGAAAAGAATATTTCCTTCAAATAACTGCAGGAGACCAATAATATGGAGTTGGTGGGTAGGTGGGCATGGAGCTGCTTGTCTGCTGGGTGGTGGTCGAAATTGCCCCCCTCCTCCCCCTGTGCTGCCTTTGCATATGAGCCTAGGTTCTGGGAAAGCAAAGTTAATTTGAGAAGAGCAGAAGTCTGAGCCTGACCATAAGCCATCCCTTCAAGATATATAAGCTACCTCTTGACCTCAGATGCATGTGGTGAGGGAACAATGTGTGAGCATCAATGTTCCTTCACCCCCAACTATGACCTTATGTGTCCCATATTGACCTTGCAACAGCATGACAATAACACCAGAGTCCTTTAATTCCTTCTCATACGACCTCCCAACAATACTTTTCAGTTGCTTGTAGATAATTCACAGAGTAGCAGTGCAGTTGTTTACTGATATTGGAAATTGCGATCACATTATGTCTGAGTAGCATGACCCTTTTTGTTGTACCATGTCTGTGGTACAACCATGTCTGTGGTGTACCCCTCCCTCTCCCCAACTGTACAAGGTAGTTCAGGGAAAGAGGAGAGTACAAATAATTAAGTTAAACGAAGAAAAGGGTAATATGTTGAAACGAGGTTTCTGTTAATAGGCATTAAATATGCAGATGTGTTCAAAATCAGACACTGAAAGAAAAATGGAAAGACAGGATTACACCAAAGATGTTCATTTGTTTATTCTGATTTGTGATGTGCCTTCTCCTGGAGACTAAGGACAGGTCACAATATCATATATTGTAACAGATAAATGGGTAAACCAAAGACTTCACAGTTGTAATTCACAATGCAGGAGAAAGTAAAGGGAAAACAGGATACTAGGAATGGACAGCATGCTGCATATAATGGAGGGAGGGGGAAAGCAGCTATTTCACACAACATTAATGGGGATGGTCATACCCTGCTTACCCACTTCTAAAATAGTTTGTATTTTTGCTATGTTGTTTAAATGTAGAGTTTAGGGCCTTTAATAATCATTGCAAGGTCAAACAAAGGCTTCTCACAGAGTTCATTTAAAAAAAATACATATTCATGGGATCCCCAAGTCAATTGATATATGTGTGTGTGTGTGTGTTTGTTTTTTGCTGAAGAGGCTCAGAAATTTACTATAATGTCACACTTAGCTGATCGAAGACATTTTCCCAGCATATGTTTCTGAAGGATGGATGAAAAGGCAACTCCTGTTTCATACCAATTAAAAAATAAATAAAAGCCTCTCCATGGTGCAAATACATTTTGGCTTTTGCATGAAATCAATTAAATTGAAGCTTAATGTTATTCACTGAGCAGAAAATCTTACCCGGTGGGTGGGCAGTCCAGCATGCCAGTTTCACTGCATCCACTACTAGGGAAACCCAGACTCTTTACCTAGACCTGTTCAAAAAAGCTTTGGAACCAAAGTGCTGCTGACCAATGTTATCGACATGACATGTTTATCTGAGAGCCAGGAGCAAAGATGCAGTGACTGTACTTGATGGGTGGCTCAAGACAGATCTGTGCACGTATACGGGATGATCTCTGAAGCTTTGATAACATGGAATCTCATAGGTGGGATGCCGGTTAACAATGTCCCTTTCGGGGAGGTAAAACTTAATATTTATCTCCTATGTTTATAAACAGTGGCATTCTCTAAACTGCTAAACTGCTGTTTATTTCATTTTTATGGCATGTCGCATTTGACTAGGGTGACCATATGAAAAGGAGGACAGGGTTCCTGTATCTTTAACAGTTGTATTGAAAAGGGAATTTCAGCAGGTGTCATTTGTATATATGGAGAACCTGGTGAAATTCCCTCTTCATCACAACAGTTAAAACTGAAGGTGCCCTGCCCTCTTTTAAATCTGCTCACTCTAGTATAGTTCCTGCACCTTTAACTGTTGTGATGAAGAGGGAATTTCACCAGGTTCTCCATATATACAAATGACACCTGCTGAAATTCCCTTTTCTATGCAACTGTTAAAGATACAGGAACCCTGCCCTCCTTTTCATACGTTCACCCGACATTTGACCATAAAGTCTGTGTCATTAAGGGTTCTTGAGATTATTAGAATTCCTGCTTCAGCATCTTGTGAATTCCCAGTGCAGTACAAGAGAGGGCAAAATGCTTGAGAGGATTACAATGTTAAGTGCTTGCCACTTCTCCAAGTAGCAAGAAGTTCCAGGGACAGCTTTTTAATGGGTCAATTCCCTTGTGAGGATAGAGTAGTGGAGGTATATGGTGTTTTGTAATACCTGTTTATTACAACGTTGAGAATGAGAGAGCAGGCAGACACCCTGAGAGACAGTGCTAGTCTTTAATTTAAAGCAACATAATTATTCCAGAATCAAACAGTATACTCTTATAACACTCCCCCCCCAAAGTTAAGAGTTCTCTTTCCTTCATTCCTATACTCCAGTTGCCCAACTTCTGTTTCCAGTCTGTGTTTGAAACAATGGGATGAGTTCAGTAGCATTTATTTATTTATATAGCATCATCAATATAACAACTAGCCATTGAAAGCACTCAGTCCTCGTCTAAGCAAACGTCTTCTAGCCAACAGTGCCCACTCAAGAAGCATCTTTAATGATCAGCCTAGAGAAAAAGTTCATCTCCTTACTTTAAGGCCTAACAATACAGGGCTTCTGTATTCTCCTGCATTTCAAGCAAGTTCCCTGTTGTTAAGAATAGCTGTTAAAAAACCATCCACCAGCCCCTCTCCCCCATCAATCTAAGTAACACAAACCACAAATAGAGAGCAGGTGTATTGCAGAAAGGAGCTTACCAGACAAATACTTTCAAGCGATGCACCACAGTGGTGGGCATGATTAATCACTTCTATAGTACCTTTCAGTGTAAAAAGTGCTTTACAAACTTTACCTTCTCACATCCATTCTCTGAAGTAGGTCAGCTTGTAAGTTAGCTGCCCAGAGTCTGTTCAGTGAGGATCACAGCTGAATAGGGATGCAAACTTGGGTTCCCTGGATGTCAGCCTAGGTAGTTAAAGGAGACTGGGTTGATTTTGAAGGTAATTTTGCAACTCATCACGCCAACAGAGGCCGTTGGCTCCAATGTCAGTGGGGTGGTGAATCGGCTCTGGGTTTCAGTCAGAACTCTAAAGGAGCTATCTAAGGTGTTTCTGCACCTTGGAGAGCTCTTTTGGAATTCTGACTGGTTCTGACTGAAACCCGGAGTGAATTCACTGCCTCACTGACATCAGAGCCAGCCACCGGCCTCCACTGCCTCACATGCTGAACAACTTCCTTTTAGAACGACCTTTGGCACAAGTGTTTCGATCTAAACTGTCCTTCAAATTAAAGACCAAATTCTGTTCCGTATTTGAAATGTGGTGTGCTTCAAATATCTAAAAGCTGTGAAGGACAGGCAACCTTGCATTGCTAATGGAAAAGGGGGATTTTAATTGGACAGGCCACAATTATTTCTGGAGCAGGAGTTCAGCAATTATCTCAGTTCTGGCCCTAATGAATGGCACAGCAGAAGATTCAGCTTAAAGAGACCAAGGAGGAGGTGGTTTTAAATATGGAAGCCCTGAATATTTTTAAAGCTATATTGCATGGATTTTAATTGAGGCTGTTTTACTCCATGGGCTCAAACCAGATAACTGCAAAATAAGGGCTCCTTGTCTCAGTGGGGCGAGCTGGTGGTCGATCTATTCAGGTGGCCTCTACAAATTGCCAACAAAGAGGAAACATATCACCCAAAAAGAAGACAGACAAGGACATACATTTGCAAAAAATTTGCAAATGCTAAATTATGCATATAGATACAAATTTAGAAATAATTATTACAATTTTAATAGAAATGCACTACATCTCACCGTAATGTAGAAGGCTGTGACCAGGTGACCTGTGTGCTTTGCTCAGTTTGCTGCTGTCCAGATGCTGTTGATGAGCAGCTTCAAAGGCCAGCTCCCTCTTCTAATGGTTCCTTATACTGGACAGCCTTTCAAATGGAGGACTGTCCTCTTTAAAAGAAGACAGCTGGCCACCCTATGGTATCTTGAATTAGGCATGCCTTAGTACATAAGAACAGCCCTGTTGCGTCTGACCAAAGGTCCATCTGGCATGGCATTCTGCAGTGGCTATCCAGAAGCTCCTAGGAAACCCATAAGGAGGGCAGAAAGGCAATAGCCTTCTGCTGTTGTCCCCAAACAACTACTGTTCACTGGCAGACTGCCTCCGTACATTGGGGTTCAATTAGGCTATCCTGGCTTTTATTGACCCTTCCTCCCTGCATTTGTCTAATCCTATTTTAAAACCAGCAAAGTCTACTGCAATCTATCACCCCACTTGTGGTAGTGAATTCCTTAAGTTAACTAGGTGTTTGCATTTATTTATTTTGGTCCATCCTGCACTGGGTGCCTATCAGTTTTGTTAGGTAGAATCATAGAATAGTAGAGTTGGAAGGGGCCTACAAGGCCATCGAGTCCAACCTCCTGGTCATTGCATACCTGCCTTAAAGCATACCTGACAGATGGCTGTCCAGCTGCCTCTTGAATGCCTCTAGTGTGGGAGAGGCCTTGACCTCCCTAGGTAATTGGTTCCATTGTCGTACTGCTCTAACAGTCAGGAAGTTTTTCCTGATGTCCAGCCAGAATCTGACTTCCTGAAGCCATGACATCTATTGTTATAGAAAGGGGAAAATATTTCCATATTAACTTTTTCCAGCCCCAAATTCTTCAGGCTTTCCTGGCAGAGCAGTTGATGCTCCAATCTGTTAATTATTTGCTCTCTGAGGTATCTTTTTTAGGTCCACCATATCCTTTATAACAAATACGTAGCAAACCTCATGTCCTCCATATGTGTTGGACTCCAACTCCCATCATTCCCAGCCAGCATGACAGTTAGGGAAGGCAGTTCTATACAGTGACTAGAAGTGTACACAGTCTTGAAGATGTGGCCACACAATAGACATTACCATACTGGCCATATTAATTTCGATCCCTTTCCTAATGATCCCTAACCGGGGCAAATCTACACAGAGTCTTCGGGGCGCCTGGAGCGCGCCTGCAGTGCGCCCCGAAATCGATGATGTAGACAGTACCTTAAGCGTTCCAAGAAGAGGCGGAGGAGGAGGAGGAGGAGGAGGAGGCCCCACATCGCCCCTCGCGGGGACGGGGTGAAGCGTTGCCGGGCCTGGCGGCTTCGCCGGGGAATCGGCTGCGTCCTTGGCGCCTTAAGGCGCCCACCTGCCCGCTGGCCTCCTGTTGCCGGCAAAAGAGTCACCCGGGTCATAGAACTCGGCGGAAGAAGCCGGCGGCGGCTTCTTCCGCCGAGCTCTCCGACCCGGGTGGGCTCGGGTGGCTCTTTCACCGGCAACAGGAGGCCGGCGGGCAGGTGGGATCGAAGCCGCCAGGCCCGGCAACGCTTCATCCCGTCCCCGCAAGGGGCGATGCGGGGCCTCCTCCTCCTCCTCCTCTGCCTCTTCTTGGAACGCTTAAGGTACTGTCTACATCATCGATTTCGGGGCGCACTGCAGGCACGCTCCAGGCGCCCCGAAGACTCTGTGTAGATTTGCCCATGGACTTTTGCTTCTTCTTTCTTTTTTATTGCCACCATCCTCACAGTAAGTCAGGACTGGCCTTAGGGGTGGAAAGTTATTCAGGGTGCTGAGCTGAGGGGAGCAGAAAGCAATTTCTGTTTTTATCGAACACCCATCCCCTTATGGTGCCACCTCAAACAGATTGCTTCACTCTGCTGCATGGCAGGCCTAACCCTGGTTTTGCATGTGATGAATGATTTAAATTGTCTGGCTATAGATTGGGCAATCTGGACACTGCAGAATTGTTGTGCAGAGGGCTGGAACACTATCAGAAAATCACTGTAGACACACCAAGCAGGATATAACACTTTGAAAACGTTTTGAAAACTGTATATGGAGTGTGTCCTGGCCCCCAACAGTTATCACTAGTGTTATAAACTGTTTTAAAGCAGTAGCGTAGATCCTGAAATAGTGTTTAAAAGACTATATCCTCTTCCTATATTCATAGATATTAAGCTCCATCAGATCTGGGAAAAAAACGCTGGCTACCGTGGCTTCTCTGCTCCTGGTTTCATTGCTCAGTTACTTCCTGTTTGAAAACAGGAAGTAAACAATGAGCCTGAGGCCCATGCACAGCAGGAGAGAGCAGCAACCAGACTTTTTCTGGCTTTTCTTGTGGTGCAAGGAAGGCCAGAAGGGGTGGAAGGGGCGAGGGAGGCAGACAACGTCATGTGAGGGACCTTCGAGAAATCCGTGAGTGCCCAGTAACGAGCGTGCAATAAAACGCCCGTGGGATGGAGCCCTGCATGTTGATAATCTACACTGAGAGATGATTCAACGCCATTCAGAAGTTCTGTTGTGCTGCAGATATAGTTAATCCGCATGGAATTTGTGAATGGAGAAAGCAACCCCATAGTGTTTTAAATACACTTGACGTTTAGACAGTGATGACGATATGTCTTTAAAAAATCTAGTGACTGTGACTGTTTCCCTGGTAGATTTTATAGAATCCCACTCTTTATTTTCTCTCTCTTCCTGCTTTTTTATTTTCAGCGAGTACCAGTTGAAAATGTCAGCGATGTAGCTCACATATAATGCAAGGAGAGTATTAGAGTTTTCCTGACCGAGAGGACGGGGGCGGGCAGGGATTACAACAATGCATCTGACGTTGGAGAGGACAGTTTATGATGCATCAGAGAGAGTAACAATTATAGGGAAGCAGAGAAGGGCAAGAAATGAATGGAACACATTTTGCCAGGGAAAATCAGTAATTGTGTTGCAACAATTCTTTCTTGTTCTGTAATGCCATATTGTTCGATCTCCTTCACACAATTGAGCCCACTCTAGGAAAATTGCCACACTGGAAGCAATAAATGTACCTAACCCAATGGAAGGAGACCTGTATGTGTCATTCTTGTGACAATTTTTTACTCCTCATTTTATGATATTTGGATATCTAGCTTTTGCTGCAGAATGCAGCATCCTGCAACTGTAAGTTGTCTTTTATTATTTCTGTTTTCCTTATTGTGAACAAGAATTGTGGTAGAGAAATATTTCATTAACAGATTTAGTAGTCAGTATATATTGTGTACTTCTTTTGAATGCCTTGCTATAACAACACAAACAGAAAAATAAATATGGACCATTGGGTCCATTGTTGTTGTTATGCTATAAATTTATATAATTTAAAGGAAAATGGTTCAAAGTATATAGATAAATACTTACGAGAATAGGAAGAAAACAACCCATGATACACCCAGTCTAGTATATTCATGGCTTATAAAGATACTAAATATGTGCAGTGATGTAGCAGTCTTCCTCTAGAGTGCAGGCAGACTACATCAGCAAAATCACCACCACAAGGGCCTTAAGAACTTGATCTAACCACTGCCCAAATTAGTGGACGCCTTGTTATTGACGTCAAAGAGTTGAATCAGGCCCTAATTGGCTGCTAAATGACCACAGAGACCGAAATACACCACTGGATAGCTTCTGTCGTCACATTTACCTCATGACAGTAAATGCAATGGAAAATTACGCTGGTTTATCATGTGTGTAGTTCAATAGATTTGAGGGTTCTGTTCAGTCCCAAAGGAGTTCTGTAAAACTTGAATGCTTCCATCTATTCCAGTCTAAATTCCTTAGTAAGTTTGTATCACACATTTTGTTCTGGATAGCTGTTGAGGTGTCAATTTAATACAGTAATAATATAGGGTAACCATATAAAAAGGAGAACAGGGCTCCTGTATCTTTAACAATAGCATAAAAAGGGAACTTCAGCATGTGTCATCTGTATGCCTGCAGCACCTGGTGAAATTTCCTTTTCATCACAACAGTTAAAGCAGCAGGAGCCCTGCTCTCTTTTGTATCTGGTCACTCTAGTATAGCTCATGCAGCTTTAACTGATGTGATGAAGAGGGAATTTCACCAGGTGCTGCATGCATACAAATGACACTGGCTGAAATTCCCTTTTCTGTACAACTGTTAAAGATACAGGAGCCCTGTCCTCCTTTTCATATGGTCACCCTAAATAATATCATGGGGTGGGTTGAACAGTACCATTAGCAAACAGTGAAAATGGGAAGGATGGCAAAAGTTTAGTAGATATGTAGTAAAAAAAAAAAAAAAAGTGTTGCGGCATAAATGCCAGTATTGATTTTTATGATACTGTACTATGAAAAATACCGACAGCTGATTTTCGATACCTGGCTTCCTGTCGTACAACAAAACTGTTCAGATTTGGGCAATCAAGAGTTCAAACATGCCTCGTAAAGGCTAAACGTGTAGGAGACCAGAGAGGAAATGTTTAAATGTATACTCATAATGCCAGCTGAGGGAAGGTGGATTTAGCAGATACCGTATATCTCAAGTTCCACCTGCCAGTGGAACTTGAGATATATCATTGACACAAAAGAAACCCTGGCAGAGCACCCCAGATATGCTGACTAGGTGTATGAAAAATTCATTTTTCCTCACAAACATGCAACCATGCCCTTTTCGGAGCCCTGAAGGTGAGCATGAGCCTGCTGAAAATATTTGCAAATTATCAAACATGCATTCATGTTTGCCTCCTTCCCAATTCTCAGTTTGATTTGTGCAGATTTCATAATTTGCACATATTTCCTCAGTAGACTGAATCAGCCCCATTTTAGTCTATGAAGGAAATGTATATAAATTCAGGGGAAACTGCGCAAACATGGGAATATTTGTACAAATATCCTGTTCGATCACTACTTGATTTAGACAAGTTTCCCATTCATGTAAAGTTAGTGTGATGCTGGACAAGATAAACCTTTGGTGTATTCCATCAGGGCTCTTCTGATGCAGTTGTTATCAAAGGCAGTGATTCTTGTTCAACTTTCTAGAAATACCATTTTGCAGAATAAAACTGCAAAGCATCGTTGTCCCAAAATGCTTTCCAGAGGCCACACAGAAGAATGTAATTGATTCTTCTATAGTCCTTCTCTTCCAAACTCCAAAAGAAGTGAAGGAGGTAGGACATCATGCAATGTTTTCAATAAAACATTTAGAGACTTGAATTTATCTTACCAAAGGGAAGAAAACTAAGCTTACATTAATTTAAAAACCTTTCCCAACAAACTATCAAAATGTTTCAGATGTGTCAAAGAACTTACCACTATATACATTGTTAACTCATTTGTGCGGGATTTTTGTTCAGTATGTAGGTGGTCCAATTGCAGATGTTTTGGAGAGTCAGAGAGTTACATGTTGGCATTGGTTAATGACATGCATTGTCAGCAACTCTTTCATAAGTAATGAAAGTCACCATCAAACAAAAGGCTCATGCCAGCGTGATGCAAGACTTTCAGAATTCATGATGTCACTTTTGGAATGGAATAGAAGTTTCACACTACAGTCGTTCAAGTATTTGCTTGTGGCTACTTCGACCTAATTGTACTTGGATTCATAGCCTTAATCAGTTCCTTGGATGACGCTGGAATGAACTTCAATAGCACTACTTAAACCACTTGCATTTTGCCAGTAGTGTGTGCTAAAGTGAGACTAGAAACAAGCCTTGAAAAGGTACAAGTAAGCATTGAAGAATGACAAGATCCCAATATGTGATGTGGAATTTAGAACGTGTGCAACCAATACCATATAAATATTTGAAATGAGTGCCAATCACATCCAAGTGTGATTCACAATGTTGGGATACTCCACCTGGACTCATGGCTACACCTGGATTTTCAAGTGGCCGTGGTGGTAAACAAAATGCTTCTGCATGTGTGTGGTAGCATACTTACCTATTGACCACAAAACAATTCTCATTGCTTCTCTGTAAGATTGATGTAGAAATATGCTGTGAAGGTCTGTTGAAATTAAAAGTTTTTTTTAAAAAAACTTCTCCAGCACTATTTGGTGGAGTTCAAAAGAAAACAAACAAACAAACATACACATCAGTGCTCAAGGGACTGCATATTCTGTACAATATTTTAGGTCCATGAAGGTTCTGTTGGTATAAAAGCATTTTCTTCATCATGTACAATTGCTCTAATCTGGCCAATTCAAACAAGCCCTATTCAGGCATTCAAAAAAGTGTTGAAATAAATGCAAAAGGATTAGGAGCGCTCAGCCTTGTCCTGTGAAAAATCCACATTCTGGTTCATGTTGAGAACCCACACGGATAGAAGAGGATCTCCTCTTCAAACTGTAGCCCTCCACAAGTTGAGGGTGACAAACAGATCAAGTAGGGGTGCTGGAGCGCTTCTCCTCGCAAGTTGATTTTAACCCTTTTTGAATGCCTGAATAGGGCTTCTGTTGCTTCCCCATTGTTATGAATGTGTTGGGAAGGAATGCATTACCTCTTTTGGATGGAGATCCACGCACATAGATTTAATTACGTCTCAGGGCTCTGAAAGGAGACTATTCTGTCAGTGTTTTTGCTTTACACTTAGGGCCTTGCTAGACCTACCTCAGAATCAATGTGGGAGGAGCAGCCAGCCCGCACTAGAAGTAGCGCGGGCTGTCGCTCCTTTCCACACATCAGACGCAACGGGGAAAGGAAAGCCCCGTCGCGTTCTCCATTTTTTAAAAAAAGTTAAAGGGGCCATGTGCTCAGGAGCGCACCAACGAAAAAGTAAGTTTTTTTAAAAAATAGAGGGTTCCCCGCTCCCCCCTGCCTCAATTTCCCCCCACAATGTCTGAGGCCCCCCCTCACCCCCGCTTGCCCCCTGCTCACTCGCTCGCCCCCTTGCTCGCCCATCCGTCCGCTCGCTCACCCATCCACTTGTCGCCCCCACTCGCCATGTCCGATGCCCCCTCCATCACCACCCCAGCTGCGATCTCCCCACCCTGGCTCCGCTCTCCCCCCCATCTCTCCTGCCGGGTCCGCTCTTCCCCCCTGGCCCCCATCTCTACCCCTCCCAGAATTCCCTCACCCCCGGCCCGATGGGCACAGTGCTTCTATGGAGCGCTGTGCCCAGTGCGCGGCTTCTCCCAGCTACTCGCAAGTAAGCGAGCAGCCGGGAAAAGCCGCAGAACCAGCGAGACTTTCCGAAAAACCGGGCCACAAGTGGATCCAGTTGTCCCGGGTCAAGGGAGGGTTTAGCCCAGCCTGACCCCAGGATCCCCTGTGTGTCATCTGCACGAACAGCAGGGAGCCCAGGCCTTGCACCGGGCTAAACCCTCATCAAGGAAGGCCCTTAGTCATTTTGTACCATTCACCTTTGATTTTATCAAAGTTTTTAAAATAAATTACCTTGACTGAAATCCCTGTAATTATTGCACTGTTTCACTTCACATTGTCTTGCCCACAAATATCAAGATACACCTGTCTCCTCCTGCCTTCTCATTTCTTCCTTTATTGCTTTCCTGCCAGTGAATCTCCTCTTCTTTCTTCTTTGCATGTATTTAGTATCTTAAATGTGACCCTAGACTAATTTGTACACAAAGCAAGTTCCCAGTGCTATCTTACCACCCTCCTGCTGCAAAGGGATGAATCATGAAGGAAGAGCCCCGGGGCAGTACATTCTGGACATCTGTTCAAATATCCCAATCTTTAGGCTCTAAATTTGCGTCTTGAGACAATGTGTTTGGCCCTCCTCATCAACTCCGTTAGTAGGTGCATTACGAAACACTGGCCCTAAACCTGCTTCAGTCATTTTATTTTCTAAACAAACTCTTTGAGGAAAATAATAATAGAGCAGTGTATGTCAGCAGCCCTTGAGCAATCCTACAATAATAAACCATGGTGCCTGTAATCATGGAGAGTTGAATATCAATGAAGATTTTTTTTGGGGGGGGGGAGACAGGGGGGAAGAGAAATTTATTGTAGTTGCTATTTTAACCAAGAACTGATGGCAAACATTTTAATAAAGTGGAATATCATTCACCCCTCTCTGAGATAATGCTTAATGAAAATGGTTAGCTATTTAAGTCCAATACAAAGGTTTATGTGTTTATACAGCTGTACAGTTATGCCACATTAGGTGGAAAAATGTTTCTAGGTATACATTGTCCATGTTTATCTTATCTGTTTATATGTTTTTACACAACTGCTTTTTTGTAATGTATTTTAATGGTTTTTAATTTTGTGAACGCCCAGAGAGCTTCGACTAGAGGGCGGTATAGAAATATAATAAATGAAATGAAATGAAAAAGCAGCCTGTGTTAAAAGCAACTTGTATTGTGTTTTGCTTGTGGCAATAGATCCTCTGATAGTGATGGCTTAAGCTTGTACAATGGCTCAGAAAGTTCAGTTGATCAGGAAACAAAGCAGATTGCAGTCCAAATTCTGTGAGGGAAGTGAATGTTAGTTTGGTTGGGATTAAAACTAGTGCTGCACTGAAAATTCTCTAGCTTTCATTTTCAATGCAAAGGTTGTCATTTCATGAGTGGGTGAAGCCTAAGCCAACCCGTATGAAGAGCTGCTGCTGCTTCTCCTTCTCCTTCTCCTTCTCCTTCTCCTTCTCCTTCTCCTTCTCCTTCTCCTTCTCCTTCTCCTTCTTCTTCTTCTTCTTCTTCTTCTTCTTCTTCTTCTTCTTCTTCTCCTTCTCCTTCTTCTTCTGCATCTCTTCCTTTATTAAAGCACTTAAAATTTTCTAAGGATTTAAAAACAAAAACCAGTCTCTACTTACAGGTTTACAATTGACGAACCTAATAAACATAACACATACACACAAAATTGGGATGGGAAGACACAAACAAGTAAGCTCAGTCATCAATTCGTAAAGTTACATACTTGCCCTCATAATGACCAATTTGAATAGAAACACTTCAGGGAGGGAAGGAGTTGATTTATCAGATGAGGCAGTGGAGTGGACCTTGCTATTCTAACTCTCCCTCTGTTTCAGCCAGGTGGAATAGCGGCTATCAGATGTCAGTTAAGGGAGAGAAAAAGCAAAATGGCAATTGGCCTCTCAGCTGAACCAATGAAGTGGCCCCTTCCATCCTTCCTCTCCTTCACTTGCAGCCATGGGCATGTCTACACCAGGGGAGGGAGGGTGGAGGATCTTGCGACATTCTGCTTGTGAGATCCTCCCCTTTGTCCACACATACGGGCGATATCTCGGGAGGAAGGAGGGGATGTTGCGCCCATTTTCTTTCTTTCTTTCTTTCTTTCTTTCTTTCTTTCTTTCTTTCTTTTTTAACAGAGATGAGCGCACTTGTGCTCCAACAGAAATGTAAGTAAAAAACAACAACACCCGCTCCTGCTCTCCCCATCCCCCGATGGGCACAGAGTACCTGAAGTGATCCATGCTAAGTGCCTGGTTCCCACCTCCTCGTGTTTACTCGTGAGGAAGGGGGATGAAGCTGGGATGGGGCACACACACCTCCTGCGGACTCGGAACGATCCGATTCCGCAGGAAGAATTGGGCTATAAGTGTTCCCAGGTATCCCAGGGAAATAGAGGGATCATCTCTCCCTGCTCCCGGGATCCCCTGTGCGTCTTGTGGACACATAGGGACGATCCAGGGATGATCCCTGGGATAAACACTGGTGTACACATGCCCCATGTGAAAGGATGAATAATACACCTTGGATAGCTCCTTTAGAGTTCTGACTGGTTCTGATTGAAACTTGGAGTGGATTCACTGCCCCACTGACATCGGAGCCACCAGCCTCCATTGGCAGCCACAAAAGGTCTTGGAGCTCATCTACACCAAGCAGGATATTCCACCATGAAAGTGGTATATAAAAGGCAGGAGTCACACTACTGCTTTATAGCAGTATTGAAGGGCACTGACAACTGTTGGGGCCCATGATACATCTACACCAAGCAGGATAAAACACTATTAAAGCAGTATGAAATTGGTATATAGTATGTGTCAATGGGCCCCAACAGTTGTCAGTGGACTTCAATACTGCTATAAAGCAGTAGTGTAGATCCTGCCTTTTATATACCGTTTTCATACCGTTTTCATAGTGGAATATCCTGCTTGGTGTAGATGAGCCCTTGCTTTACTGGAAGGCCTCTTTCCCTGATCTATGCTTCTGAGACAGAATCCATTGCAGACTGGATAACAATATGGCTGCCAAGATAAGCAAAATCAAGGTGCATACAAATGCAGCTTGCCATTTGACATTATTCATAGGCAGCAATTAGAGTGAAGCCAAGTGCCCAAAAGCCCCACTTAGGAACTTGGTTGCCTCACCACCAGTGCAGTCTCTGAGGGTGCTTCCAGACGGAGATGTCCTAGCACTACCAGTGAAAAGATATTGTGCAACAGATGTTCCATCTTTCCTCCTTAACAGATTTAAGGGGAAAAGTCAGAAGAAGCTGTGGGGAAACATGGGAGGGTTACAAATGGAGGACAATCTTCCATTTGTAAAATTCTGTAAGTCAGGGTGATTGCACAATAAATGCCTCAGCTGGAAGCACTCTGAGGGTGCTAACGAGGTGGCTAATGGGGAGCTAGAATGGGGAGCTCCCTTCCTTAGGAGGCCTGTATGGGCCCTTCTCTTGTAGTCTTTAGGCAACTAGCAAAAATTAAAGAATTCTAAGCCCAGGAATTGTTCTGAGTGCTAGAACTGAGCAGTGCTCACAGACTGGAGAAGAGAAGATTGAGGGGAGACATGATAGCACTCTTCAAATACTTAAAAGGTTGTCACACAGAGGAGGGCCAGGATCTCTTCTCGATCCTCCCAGAGTGCAGAACACGGAATAACGGGCTCAAGTTAAAGGAAGCCAGACATCAGGAAAAACTTCCTGACTGTTAGAGCAGTACGACAATGGAATCAGTTGCCTGGTGAGGTTGTGGCCTATCCCACACTAGAGGCCTTCAAGAGGCAGCTGGACAGCCATCTGTCAGGGATGCTTTAGGATGGATTCCTGCATTGACCAGGGGGTTGGACTCGATGGCCTTGTAGGCCCCTTCCAACTCTGCTATTCTATGATTCTATGACTTTCCACACAAAAATCCATTTCCAGTGATGCTCAGCTTTCTTCATTTCAACAGTATAATTTAGGGCAGAATGCAATCAATTTTGTGGCTAAAATTATTGTTAAAACAATTGAGAGTCAAACATTCTTGCCCATCTACTGCAAATCACCTGGAGATAGACCTTTAGATCTAGATATACCAGGTACTCACCAGGTACTCACCCCTGAAATGGAGGACTATAAAGTAGGACACATATTTATTTATTTATTTATTTATTACATTTCTATACCGCCCAATAGCTGGAGCTCTCTGGGCGGTTCACAAACCCACCCTAGCTATAGAGAGACGGTGAGGAAGAAGCAGAGGCAGATGTAGAAACAGATTCACGAGTAGAGGAGGAGGAGCAGGACCTCTAAATAAGTATCATAAAAGGTATTAACTATTCAGTCCTAACCTCTTTGCGAGTAAGATTTTGGCAGTAGAATTTGGCAGTGGAAAAGATTTGCATCATGACATATAAGTTAAAATAATTGGTATCTTTTTGACAAGAATCAAATCCTGAATAATTATTTCTAAAAATTGCATAGCACACTAGGAATGATAGTGCATAAATTATAAGTCATGTGGTATTATATGAATTACACCATAATAATTATATGTTTTCAAGGAGTACCTTGACAAAGAGGAGCCTTGAGAACGTTCCATAGAGGTAGGCAACCTGGTGCCCATCACCAGAGTTGGTCCAAAGCATGTGAAGGGTTGCTTACCTCTGCATGAACATTTGCAAAACAAAGACCACGTAGCCCCCAAATTAATGTTTTAACTTTGTGTTTTAAATGTTGTTTTGCTATTTCAAAAGTAACAACAAAAGCTTATGATTATGTTAAAAATGTTTGGATTGAAACATAGCTAAATAGGTTTGGTTCTGCAATTGCTTTTAAAGACCCTGTTCAGGCGACACGCTAAGCCACGGTGGTTAAACATTTTGAGCTAAACATTATGGTTTAGCATGTCTTGTGAACTATGACTTGTTGTGTGAACCATTGTTGTGTGAACCATTCCTCACCATGGTGGCTCCATAACAATGGTTTCAACACACTCACTAAATATTTGCTGCA
Source organism: Elgaria multicarinata webbii (assembly GCF_023053635.1). NCBI lineage: Eukaryota > Metazoa > Chordata > Lepidosauria > Squamata > Anguidae > Elgaria > Elgaria multicarinata. The sequence goes on from NC_086175.1 coordinate 69,349,831, forward strand.
AAAGGACTAACTAGGGTTTAGTGTGTCATCTGAACAGGCCCAATAAGTGAAAAGCTTCCCTTATCATAAATAAAACCAACAATTAAATGGTTGGTGTCAGTGACCTCCTACATGTGTCTGTTCAATCGGGCTTACTAACAGGGCAGGATGTACACTACTGCTTTCTAATGGTATTGAAGTACACTGACAACCGTTGGGGCCCATGACGCATTCCATATACTGTTTCCAAATAGGGTGATCATATGAAAGGAGGACGGGGCTCCTGTATCTTTAACAGTTGTATTGAAAAGTGAATTTCAGCAGGTGTCATTTGTATATATGGAGAACCTGGTGAAATTCCCTCTTCATCACAAAAGTTAAAGCTGCAGGTGCCCTGCCCTCTTTTAAATGTGGTCACTCTAGTATAGCTCCTGCACTTTAACTGTTGTGATGAAGAGGGAATTTCACCAGGTTCTCCATATATACAAATGACACCTGCTGAAATTCCCTTTTCTATGCAACTGTTAAAGATACAGGAGCCCTGTATCTCCTTTTCATACGGTCACCCTATTTCAAACCACTTTCATAGGGTTATATCCTGCTTGGTGTAGATCTGACCCAGGTAAGTGTGTGTAGCATGGGTGCCGATCCTCAGTCCTGGGGCTCAAATCGAGCTCACGTGGAATCTCAGTCTTGTCCTAGAGGGTTTCCCAGATGGCCATGCCCCCGTCACTTGACCCCACCCCTCTCCACCAACCACTGATCACTTGGTGGCTTCCCAGCTTTTGTGCTGTTTTCCCCATTCTAAAAAGTTGAAATGTCTCTCCTAAGGTTAGTTACTTGTACCAAGAGCTTTAAGTTAAAATATGCTGCTATTTAGGAAGGGGGTAGCCCCTCCCATCTTGCTTTTGGCCACACCCACCACTGGAATGTGGCACCCAAATGTTTATCTGAAATGGAATCCGGCCCTTGGAGTGAAAGAGGATCTGTACTCCTGGCGTATAGGAGTGCAGCTGTAGTCTAATAAGTCACAAGTACGTCTAGCATTTCAGATTCTTGAGGGCAGTTGTTTCAGGGCCTTGGTGAGCTCTTTGTGTCCCAATCTCTCTGCACACCAGAGGCAGTATTTGTACACTGTTCCCCTTCTCTCTAATGATTGGTGAACTCAATTTGGATTGGTAAATAAAGCCCCTTTCATACTTCCAATACGCATGCAACTGTCAGGGGAGCAGAGGTAGTGGATGCAATCCTGCTCCACAGGGCGCACATTCAGTCAACGCGCATACGGAATGCTTGCACAGGACTATGGAGATGAGGAAAGGCAAAAGTAGCCATAAGGCAAATTATACATCCGGCCTAAATAGATGGTGCTCTTTTGGCTAGAAAAGGAAGTGGGCAAACAACAGAGGGAGCCAAGTGTGTATAGAGCTGCAAAGTCTGAAGTTCAGAGACCATGATGGAGGAATCCTGCCAGAGTTGGGTTTCATCACAACATTGTGACCTGGCAAGCTTAACAGGGCTTGCTGGGCCAAGAAGCAGTGGGTGGTAGATGGACTGAATTTCACAGATTGTTTACAAACCAACCAGCCAGCCAATTACTGGGCTGTAGGTATCTAGTGACTATAGAATGGCTTGACCTGCATTTCATGGTATAAAATCCACCTGCCCCAAAGCCCCGTACTTATTTTGAGTCTAGAAACTCTCTTCAATGTTTCAAATTTTAACTGTTTCTATTTTTGTTGTAAACTGCCCAGAGAGCTTCGGCTGTGGGGCGGTATAAATGTAATAAATAAATAAATAGTCTGTGTCATAATATCTGAAGCCTTCCCAATCCAAGGTTAATTTGCCTATGCAACATATTTGAGCACTCCAGCTTTTTGAGGAACCTCAGTTAGTCCTTCTCTCAGTGAGTCTACCTTCTCACCACTATTACCACTAGCTGCTCTTGGTCCTCCTCCCTCTATATCACCATTGGGACCACTTGCTTGCTTGACAGGCAGAGAGCCAGTGAGTGAGTAGGCAATGGCATCTCTTGCTTCCTTCTTCTCACCATGACTGTTGTCTGGGCCAGAGCCAAGTGAACAAGCAAGTTGCAGCAGTGAAGAAGAGGAACAACTCCAGGGGGCTCTTGTCAGTGGGGTATGGTCTTTGGCAAGTGCCCAACCATGCCTACCTTTGACATCAATGGAGAGTGCACACACAATGTTGCCCCTTCCACTGAAGTGAATGGGGATGCTCGTTCATCTAGGACAACCTTCCCCAACTTGGCACTCCCCAGATGTGTTGGACTACAACAATGCTGACTGGTGAATGCTGGAAGTTGTAGTCCAATACATCTGAAGGGCACCAGGTTGGGGAAGGCTGGTGTAAGAGCGTTATGCACATAGGTCTCTGGACCCCAAGGCAATGAGACAAGTGGACTGATGCACTGAGAATCTTCTGCAAAGTTCAACGTTGGAGAGGGGGGCACATGCTGACTTATTTCTACACTGATTTCAGAAGTGGTGCAGCAGATCTACAAGGCATTTATTTCTTTTAAAAAAAGAGCTTTAACTCTCAAAAATGTCTAACTCCCTACCGGCTGAAAACATTGCATTAATATTTAACTGGAATTGGCAAACACAAAAGTGGGGAACTGCTTCATCAGGGGAATCATTAGAGATACAAAACATGGCATGGCAAATACCAGCACAGCGTCGCAATCCCTGGCAGCATTTTAACGAGGAGAAATGTGGGCAAAACCTGGCCAGTCTCAATCAAACCCTAATGTGTGCTACCTCCCCTCATCTAGCATGACCCGCAGACATGTCAGAGCAGATTTTTAAAAATTATTTGTTTATTCACAGCACTTTTACCTCACTCTTCATTAAAAAGAAAGGCTCCCAAACCAGTTTACACAGTTTAATAATAAGACAGGTTTATAATCTAAAAATCCTAACACAAAAGAAAAAGGGTTTGGGAGGGAGGAGGAAACCTAACAGGCGGGAGGATAACTGGGAACGAAATGTTGTCCAAACTCATGGGTGGATGAAGGCTTTTTAAAATGTCTGAGAAGCTACTTCAAAAAGGGAGGGGAAGAGGAGGGAAGTTTGGTGAACAGAGATGGGTGCATAGGAAGAAGAGATCCCAGAGCAGTAAAAACACAGGAATGGGTTCTACAGGGCTCCACGGGGCCATAAGACTCCAATTGGGCTTACTCCTCATTTCTGTAGCGTGCCATAATTAATAGATCCCTTTGCCAGTTATGCTGAACTAGACAATATCATCCATTCCTGGGTGACAAATCCTTTGCTTTAGGAGTACAATAAATTGCTCCCTTCTTCCAGGTGTGCATGAGTCTAGGACAGTGTCTTCCCAGTGTTTCAAGGCAATGAAGCACAGCCTGTCACAATGTAGTTCATCCTTAATAGCTTCTAGGGTATTGTCCACATGCAGCCGCTGTACTTGAACATGCTGTTTTGTTTAGTTTCAAGTGCTTCAGCGAGAACAGCGAGTTTCATTTCCTAGTAACAAGGAATGTTAGCATGGTATTTGACACGAGGTTCTCTGAGCACCATACGGACAGGACAGAAGCCCAAGGTCATTGTGCAAATCTGTGTTTAGGACCCCTAAGAACTCAAACAGACTTCTGATCTGTGAAGATCATGTCTCATTTCTGTCACTTAACACTCTGTCCTTGTAATGTATTGTAACTTTCAGCTCGTTGGAAAAGAGTTGTGTAGGTACAATGTAGTAGGCAGAGTTGAATTATATGCTCATTCTTAAGGATGAACAGCAGGGGTGGGAAACCTGTGGCCCTCCAGATGTTGCTGGACTATAACACTCATTATTCCTATTAACCATGTTGGCTGGGGCTGATGGGAAATGGAGTCCAACAACATCTAGAAGCCCATCCCTGATGTACAGCCTCAAATTATATATGCTTCCTCATGCATCTTAAAATTGATTCCAAAAGGTATCCTGTCAAGTGAATGTAAGCAGAATTCCAGACTACATTTGAGACGTAAGCAATGCTCCTAATTGTCGCTGAGGAAAGACATATCCAGAACGTTTTAAATGGACATTGCAGTCATAATGTCATCTCCTCCAAATATCTGAGTTTTGCATTTTACACCTCCACCTTGTTTTTTTAAAATGCTATTGTAGTTATGCTAATAATTCAAAGAGAGAAAGACCCAGTGGAACTAAAAAGGTACAGCTGGACTGGAGTTGCAGAGAGGGAGGTCAAAAACCATATAATTGAGTGAATTACAGATATATATACAATCCTTTTCCAAACCACAGCTCCTGAAGGAGGCGTCATCTAGCTAAAAACCCTGGCTTCTCCTATGCTGGTGTGAGTCTCCTCACTGGTTTGGAGGTTTACTGCATTCTTTTCAGCTCTCAGCAAATTAAACTAGTAGGTCTTTGGACCCCTGGCATGCCGCCAAACTCCCTAAACTACTCATCTGAGCAAGAGCTTGGCAAATTTAAATGTCACACACTGCAGGAGTTGGAGCAAGGTGACCAACAAACTGAATCTAGGACAAATTGTCAAGGTCATACCAGATATTTTGGTTTAGCACATTTACTATTTGTTCACGTAGCACATAAAATAAACATACTGCCTATGAAACACACTTTTGACTGTTTACTTGTTCATGGGCCACTGTGGCCACACTTGATTTTACCGGAAGCACTTATTTTTTTACTTCGGATATCTTGTCAACTGGCTGTAATCCCCGGCAAATGAAGGGGTTTGTTTTCCATCTCTAATATCTTCTCAGATAAGGCTGCCTTGAGTCAGGGATACAGCACAGCAAGACAATCTTCAAAACAAGGGAAAACCTAAACCAAAAGAAAACCATGTATGGATTCAATTCGTTAACCCCACCACCATCCCTTTCAACAGATTAAATTCCCCTTTATGAAAATGTCAAGGTTATATTTTCTCCACCGGCTCCAAATCAGTGACAACATCATTAAAACAAACAACCAAAACATTGAGGTTAGATCTTTTCGATAGCGGTAAAAGGGGTTAATTGTTTATCATACCCCAGCCTATGTCGCGTAGTTGTGCCTTTGATTCTGGAGCTGGTCTGGGAAGCAATTTTGGATCCAAACCAGTTTTTCGCTGCGGAGTTTAGCATGAAAACCCGGGTGTGGAGAACCGTGTCTACTCTAGGTACAATTCCCAATTTCACAATCAGTGGTTGGTAAAAAAAAAGGAAATAGAGAGAGAGCTCAAATCTGCCCGTGTCCCCAAGACCAGGCTGGATTTACACGTGCAAGTCATTCATCTCAGCCCTGCAGGCTGCAGCGTGGCGAGATCTAATATTTGCCCAGGGTCTGGCGCGTGAAGATGGTATAATCCTATTTTGTTGCACATGGGGGTGACACGCCGCCTGTCTTGCGCTGGGATCCGCCAAGAGGTTAAATCCACACCCACTCGGGGGCTCTAGCGTCTATGGGGTTAATCAAGGTCTCGGATAAGGTCATGCACGCGGAGGTGGTTAAACCCAGTCGGGGTTCCAACGGCTAAAGAGCTCAAATTTTACCAGTGGAGGCTGGTGGCTCCGATTTCGGGGAGGCTGTGAATCCATTCTGGGTTTTAGTCAGAACCAGCCAGAACTGTAAATGTGCTATCCAAGGTGTTCAACCCTATTCCCAACATGGGTTCAGCACCTTGGATAGCTCCTTTAGAGTCCTGGCTGGTTCTGACTGAAACCCAGAATGGATTCACAGCCCCACGGAAATCGGAGCCAACAGCTCCACTGAATTTTACTCTGGGCTTCGGTGCGCAACGGGTTAAAAAACTCCAGCCTGGTTTGCGGTGTGCGGAGGGTGAATCCGAGGCGCTGCGGCCCCGGCAGGGAGCGACCCCTGCGATGATAACAAACGGTCACGTGGTGGACCAAGCGGGGAGGGCTGTTTCTCCTCCTTCCTTCCTTCCTTCCTTCCCTCGCTCGCTGGGCGCGAACGTCACCCCACCTTCCCGATCTCCAGGGCGACAGGTCCATCTGGGCGCGCGTCAGAGCAGCCTGTCTCTTGGCAACGGCTGGATGTCTCTCTCTCCCTTCTCATTCAGCCTCGCGCTTGGTCGCGCGTCGCTCTGGCGTCAAAGTGACGTCAATGGGCCTGTCTCGGTTTTCGGGGTGGGCGGGGGTGGGAGGGCTTTCCGCGTGTTCCTCTGCCTGCTGCACACACACACATAGACACACACACAGAGCGCTCGGGCAGCGGCGAGAGCAGCAGTGGCGGAGCCACGAGGAGCAGCAGCAGCAGCAGCAGCAGCAGATTGAGAGCCTGGCAGGCAGACGGGCGCGGAGGCGGCAGCCGTCAGCCAGCCAGCGTCGCGCAAGGTACAGCTGAGAGAGAGAGACGGAGAGTCGCGTGGTGGGGCGAGACCCTGCAAGGGCTTGGGACCGGACAAGTTTTCTTGGGAGAAATTCCTGTGGCGCCTTTTCTCTCTCTCTCTCTCTCTCTCTCTCTCTCTCTCTCTCTCTCTCTCTCTCTCTCTTTCTTTCTTTCTTTCTTTCCTTCCTTCCTTCTTTCCTTCTTTCTCCCTCCCTCCCTCCTTGGGGACAGGCGCGCACATTCCTGGGTTCCTCCACTCTGCCTTGCCTCCTCTTTTCTGTCTCCAAGGATGGTGTTTCATTGAGGGAATCCCCTTTTGCAACTCCTGGGTGTACTAGCGAGATATGAACGCTTTCCTTCTTTCTTTTCTCCTTTCTTCTCCCAAGAAAGCTGGCTGGCTATTCGTATCAGGTTTCCCTGTGTCAATTAGACTCGCATCTCCAAAAGGCGATCGTACGGGGTTGGTCTGAACACCCCTCCAAATCCCGTCCCATTTTGGTTTCTGGCGGCATTTCTGTACTGTAGAGATTGTGCTATATATATATATATATATATATATATATATATATATATATGTACAGAGATCTGATATACAGCGGATTTTTGGAGGAGTTTTTCATTCTTAATGCTAACCAGAACTTACCTGGCCGCTTTCTGCTACTTACCACTAATAATTTACGGGTAGCGTTTCCAAATTACGAAGTGCCTTTATTTTGTCATTAATTTGGGCCCCTGATCACAGAACAAGGGTTTCATGTTTAGAGCAATGGGTTGTATTTTATCTGTTTCAGTTGAAAGCCCCAAGGGGCCAGTTTTGGAAGTTTGAAGTGATTACGGAAAGCTTCCGATGGGGGCAGAAATTAGAAAGAAAAATCTCAGTGTAGCTTTACTTTTCTTTTTGCAGGTGCAAATCATAATCTTCGAAGAGGAATGCTTATGTAAACACTTTTAAATAGTGTTTGTCACCCACCAAAATCAAACCATGGTGATCATGTCAGATTATACAACTGTCCCCACCTCAAACCAAAGCCAGCAAAGGCCTCTTCGAGTTGGATTCTATGATATTGAGAGGACGTTGGGAAAAGGCAATTTTGCTGTAGTAAAACTGGCCAGACACAGAGTAACCAAAACGCAGGTGGGTGTGACTGCCTTGATCTGTATAGGAAATCAAGTGTAAAGACTTGGGGATTTTTGTTTTGTAGGGTTGTCAGTTTCCACACATGTAGAATAGACTCCCTGGAGTAGACTGTGTAATAGACCAAAATTTAATTAAAGTAGCAGCAGCAGTTTAATGTGCACTTTGAATTGGTTTCAAAATGAATTTGAAACTATTGAGGATTCTTTTGCTAGTGCTGATTTTAGTATTTTTACTGACTTAATTAAAACAAACTGTAGTCATTGTACTATCTTCATAACTGGTAGTCAGTTTTTTCAAAACAACGGTGTAGTTCAACCAGCTAACATCAGCTTTTTAGAACTTAAAGGTGGTTAGGATCAAATGGCTGCAACTTTCATTATTATTTTAAATATATAGTGTTTGAATTTTTAATTGTCGCATTTTGTGTATTGCTAAATTAGTCTGTAACGTGTGTGTGTGTGTCTTTAGAACAAGCAAAAGATGATAAAACAGAATGGCAGGGTGGTTGTCAGTTGAATTGAATTCAGTGACTGGCACTAATTCCTAAGCATGGCATCCTAAGCAGAGTTTACTATGGAATGAGACCACTCCAACTCAGTGAGATTTCTGATGCTTAAATATACTTATAGCTATGCTGCTCACACATTTACTTGTAAGCAAGTCCCATTGATTACAGTGACATTAAAGTTCAATAAATTCCATTTGTATTCCATGTTGTTTTTGCATTTATTGTGTTCTGTCTTGCTTGTAGCCCTCTAACAGAAATTTGCCCAAGTTTATGTAGTCTCTTTTAACTTCCCCTAAATGTGCTTAGTTTTTCACAACATTTACTTTCATTAGCACTAGTTTATTGTGCAATGGTATTTTACAAGTGTTCTGGGTTTGTTTTCTTGAAACTGCAGGTTGCAATAAAAATTATAGACAAAACACGGCTAGATCCAAGCAATCTGGAGAAAATCTATAGAGAAGTTCAGATAATGAAGCTTTTGAATCACCCCCACATTATCAAGTTGTATCAGGTAAGAGATCAGTTCTGACCACTACCTGCCTGTTAAGACTTATCCTCATGGCTTTGGTGGCTAATGGTCTTAAAATGCACATGATTCCATCTGGAGAGGAATGAGCGCTGTAGTTCTTTAAAATGCAGAATCCATACTTAATGTTGTTATTTTGGATCAAAATCCATTCAAAGATAGTTATAAATAGTTAGAGTGTAAATTATCAATTGTGTTATGTTCATTAATCAGACATGTATGACTTTAGTTCTTTGTGCATTTACACAATATTTTATAACTATGAAAATACTTTTATAGTGCAAAGTTTTGAAGGGGAACCTTCGGAACTAGAATCAAACGTCCATTTATAATGTTAAAAATTTGAATTACCATTTGAAACTGGGCTTAGTCTGAGTAAATGGGGTTAGGATCAGTCCGTCATTTAAAGATTTCCTTAAAATCTTGGTTTTAGAAACTTCAAAGGCTACAATGAACACAATATAATTTATTCTAGTTGTCTCAATTTCAATGCAAGTATTCCCTGAATAAGAGGGCAAACTGGTGTACTATGCAGAAAATGAGATTGCAGTCATGAGCAGGATAGATTCTATACATACAAAATATCTAATCTAATTAGTGTTTAGTGGAAGTTCCTCTTAATCATCTTAGTACCATGTGGATTTAAGAGGAAGGAGGTGTCTTCCAATTTGCCTCAGAAAGGATAAACCTGTGACTTAAGAAAACAGCAGATCTAAAGGTCAATATAAAGTATCAATTGCCATCATAACAGACTTAGAAAATGGGTCTTGCTTTGGGCAGGTGGAATTTAATAAACATGAAAAGTAGAGCCAGTGAAACACATGTTTAAATGGCTACTATTAAGAAAACAACAACCGCATATACTTAAATGCTACATTTACTGTTGCAACACATCTTTATTTCTATTTGTCATCACTGAAAATGGCAGTATAGGATGCTTAGAGAATCTTCTAGTTCCATTTCCGTAGACTAGTTCAGTTCAACATAGTATTTCAAGGCTTTTAAAATGGCTTAACCTCTCATTGTTGAATTGGGCTTCTTGATTGAACAAGCTCTGTGTTTTTTTGGAAGTTTTTTGGGAATCTTCCTATTTACACATATCCTTGTTGATGTTGTGCTTCATGCTTCCCTTTGATGAAGGCTGAACAGTAGAATTAGGTGAAATGGCAGTTTGCGGGAGGAGGGGATGATGTTGACTTTGTTACAACAGCAGGGTCTAATTTAAATCCAACTGGCATCTTTCCCAGAACATTTAAAATGCCTTATTCCTTCCTGTCACTTCATATATATATTTTGAAATGTATGCTTTTCACTTTATGTTTACATATGGGATGAGAGCTTCTTTCCGTGCCTTTGATATCCAAATGTCCTTAGACATTTCTAAGGACATTTAAAAGTTAGAATGTTAGAAGTTATCGTTTCTGAAAGAACACTGATGTTGCTCTGGTCCTTAATCTTTTTTTGTAAGCTAGCCCCTACAGGGCCAAAAACTACGGTTCTTCTTTGAGAGAGCTGTCTTTAGTGGATGTCCTTATATTTATGATTTCTTGCTGGAAAAAAAGCAAGATAGGGACTGTCAGTGAAAAAATGTGTTTTTTTTAAAGCAACTTCATTCTTAAGTCATTTTAAAATACAAATGGGCATTTGCCTTTGGGAAGTAAGTTGATAATGGAATGGGCATTCACGCTTTGGTGTTAATGGATATTGAGAAATACCTTTGCACAAACAGGAAGCTCTTGTGGATAGACAGGCATGTCTAGTCTCTTACTCAGTGAATCAATCCATACAATGCCAAGTGTGAATAGGGTGTTTGGATAGCGCTTATTTGCTTCTTTCAGTATGTTCAAAATTCATTGGTTGTCTGACAGTGAGATCATGAGTCCTATTAATCTGTTCCTAAATAACGTGTCCTAAAATGTTATGCTTCTATAGTTAATAAAAATGAACAGAAGAAATTAATATAATTTAAAGAGTGTCTCTTTATAGAAACATTAGTAGGTTCAGGCAGGGAAACACTGTCACAGTCTCTGCTGATAGCTTTTCTCTGTGGATTCAACAGTGGTGAAGAAATAAATGCTATTTTTATGCTGCATATAAATTCATTTTATGCTCAAAACATTCCACTGGTCTGTATCTTTAATATGTTCTTATTTTTCTCTTCCTCCCTCTCTTTCTCATTTCTCCCCTCTTCTGCACCCCTCATCAGGTTATGGAAACGAAAGACATGCTTTACATTGTAACTGAATTTGCAAAAAATGGAGAAATGTTTGGTAAGTTCTCACCATAGTAGCTTAGCAGTAGACACTTAAATACTTACTTGTATGATGGGTGATGAATATGTATCTAAACATTTGGAGAATCAGCACTTTAGATAAATGGGAGCTCTGTTTATGAAGGGTTCTGTAGACATGGAATTATATAGGCTATACTCAACTTTAGGTAACTGTTCTGGACAGACACAGTATATGTTATAGTTATAGAATGTAAGTTACAACCTATATACCATAACAGTTTCCCTTCACTGACAGAAGGCTCTTTGATCTAGCAGAGGCTCCCATCAGTGGAAAGTGGTGTGATGGTAACTTTTGCACATTCCGCCTTCCTTCTGCAACCTCCCAGGCCACCTCTTATGCTGTTCCAAAGTCTCTTCCAACCCACTGGAGCAGAGTGTGGGTGGGTGGGTGGGCAGGCAGTGCAGGAGGCGCAAAAGGATAGGGGAATCAGACCGTTGCCTCCCTTCCCCACTCTTTCCACTCATGGAAGACTTTGTTGGATCCAAGAGCCTTCAGCCAACAGAGGTGACGTAATTGGATATAACCCTGTGTTTGGAATAGGCTGAAAGGTCAGATATAAATTAATTCATTCATTAGCTGGTTCAGATAATGAGTTCATTTGAAGAAGTTGTTGATTATGAGGGTACAAAAGCTGAGGATTTAGATTCTAAACATTCAAGATTAAGGTAAATAATCACAAAACTGAAGTGATCAAGGATAGTGAGGAATTTGTCCTAGATATTTATTTATTTGTTTCTTTTGCCATTGTGTTTGGCAGACCATTTGACTTCCCATGGGCACCTGAGTGAGAGTGAAGCTCGGAAGAAGTTTTGGCAGATCCTTTCAGCTGTAGAATATTGCCACAGTCATCACATAGTGCACAGAGACCTCAAAACAGAAAACCTACTGTTAGATGCTAACATGAACATCAAACTTGCAGGTGAGACTTCTTGTATGGATACTGTTATGACAAATTATAGCAGTGCTTTCCTGAAATCCTTTCCCTAGAAGCTTACTATTTGATCCCCTAATAGCCAGAGTATTTTAAAATCTACATTTATATGCAGCTGAATAAATGCAGTGGTTTATGATATTTTCCAGAACAGATTTTTTTTTTAGCAAAGAAGCATAAAGTGATGTGCCTCCTTCAGTGCCCCCACTTATTTTAATTCTCAATTTATTTTTTTGAAAAACAACAACAAATAACTGAACTGTGTTTCATCTTCCTTTATAGACTTTGGGTTTGGAAACTTCTACAAATCTGGTGAGCCCCTCTCCACATGGTGTGGTAGCCCACCTTATGCAGCTCCAGAAGTTTTTGAAGGAAAAGAATATGAAGGTCCTCACCTTGACATATGGGTAAGTGTTAGGTTCCATATTATCTTTCTAGTTATGTAGCAGGCATTCCACTGTGATGGTACTTAGCAGATTTCAGGAGCTGCATTTCAATCGTTGACGTATTGTGTTTTTTCCATTGCCAGAGCCTTGGTGTGGTGCTGTATGTCCTTGTCTGCGGCTCTCTGCCATTTGATGGACCCAATTTACCATCTCTAAGACAAAGGGTGCTTGAAGGACGATTCCGCATTCCCTATTTCATGTCCCAAGGTGTGTTTACTGATCATATGTTGGGAATCAATAGCTCTTTCCTCTTTAGTTGTCTAGTTTCCCCCTTTTAGTTGGGTTTTGCAGTATTGGGTAGTATCCAATTTCGCATGTGGCTAGCTCCAGTCTGCAAGTGGCTCCTACTGCTTGCAAGAAACAATATGTTTGTGGGGTGAGCTGTGAAATGAGCTTGCCAGAGTCCTTCCCCTTCCAGAAACGCAATGGCCACGCGCAGAAGACCCCATAGGATACTGCCTGTGTTTTCCAGACAAATGACAGATGATAATTTCTAACAACGTAATAACATCTTGAGTGTGCAGAAGAAACTCTTTAGCTCTGTGTTGATACTGAATGCATCATGCTTTCAGATTTTCTTTCCTGCATACAAAGGCATAACAGTGTAAAAGAGAATGTGACACACTGGCTGTAAAAATGATTGGAATTTTTTTAAAAGAAGGGGCCTTCTCAAAGGTCCACTGTATTTTTTTAAAGCTAGGATTTTCTGTCAAGGACTGAAATTTTATCAGTTGACTATAGTATCCCAACCAGCTGATTTTTGCTCATCCTATGAAAGAAAGGAAGCAGGTCATTTTGTCAATGCTTTGATTACAGACCCAAAACTAGATTAAACTGTTTTGTGCAGTGCGATACAAATGGATAATAGCTGTGAATGTGGATCTGCCTTGTCTTATCAAAGAGTTGTTTAATGCCTGCTTTTCTTTATGAATAGGGAAATAGTGACTTCTAGTTGCGCTTTCAAACTTTTGGTTTTGTGTCTCTCCACCAGATTGTGAAACTCTTATTCGACGGATGCTTGTTGTGGACCCTACAAAACGAATAACAATTGCCCAAATTAGGCAGCACAAGTGGATGCAAGCAGACCCCTCTCTTCAGCAGCAGCAGTCTTTGTCATTCTCCATGCAGAATTACAACTCCAATCTGGGTGACTACAATGAGCAGGTCCTTGGGATCATGCATACTCTGGGCATCGACAGGCAGAGAACGGTGGAGGTGAGCCCTTGACTGCTTGTGGAGGGTCTGAGAAGCCTTTGTCCCTTAGACAAGCTTAGGAAAGGACAACATCTTTGCCAAAAAGTGCACCAGGTGGGGTTGATGATAAAAGCTTGTCTGTTGTTCCGTAGAATTGTGTATAATTTAGGAACTCTAGGCTGATGTTTCTCAAAGGCCAATGCTGGCATGAATTTGTGACTTGTGAGATTAGGGGACACCTACGGTAGTTCTAAAAGTCCCATATTTTCTCACATGACCCAATTTTTGACCTTTGTCTTTATGATAATGGGCTTCCCTTGCTTCTTACAGTATAGACATTCTAGCCCATTCATCTTATTTGTCAGAGGCTAAATGCATTATTTGGAAAGAGCCCCTGCTGATTTCAGGGGCTTTTCCTTTTAAATAAATGTTTCTAGGATTACAACTTTTAATCAAGAGGTAGCAGTTCCTTTTTGAACCTACCTGTATACTAGAGTTGCTTTTCTCTCCCTCTCTCCTCTAGTCTCTGCAAAACAGCAGCTACAACCATTTTGCTGCAATTTATTACCTTCTCCTGGAGCGCCTCAAGGAGTACCGAAGCAATCAGTTGTCAAATCGCCCAGTAAGCAGCCGTCAGCAAAGGCCAAGGAGTTCAGACTTCAGCAATATTGAGGTAAGATCATGTGTGAGCATTCATCAGGTCACACCAATTTGTATTCTTTTTCTTATTCTTAATGCAGTGCTTTGTCTGCTCATACTGTAGTAGCTTATGTTTTGTGTGACCAAAGGAGGCATCTCCCTAATGTTTCTTTTAGTCCTGTGTCCTGAAGGCATTTTTTTTAGCAGGGGGTGGGGGTGGGAGTGGGGGTGGGTGGGAAGGGTCCTCTTGTGCTGGACTTCAATATTGGTTGATGGCGTGTTTGATCCAAAGTTCTGCAACCTCTTAAAGAGGGTGTAGAATCATTTAAACAAGTATGAAACTTTGCTGTAAGAAATCTGTCTGTTCAGTATCAGCAGATTAAGTTGGCAGACCTGAATTGCATTCTGGCGGTTTTGAACTGCATATCCTAATGGCTATGTTACTTTCCTCAAATGTAAAACTGAACTCAGTGACCTGGTTCACACAGCATGACAAGCTAGGGTATGGGTTGTCATTGAACTGTGGGTTGTTGTGTTGTCTGAACCCAGATACACTAAAACCATGGCTTATTAAACATTAACAACCCACAGTTCACAGCCTAACAACAAACCATGAGTTGTCTTTGTGGGTTGCTTACAATTTACAAACTATGGTGGGTTCAGCTGGGTTCACACAGCACAACAACCCACAATTCAAGACATCCCCTACTCAACCCATACTCTGCCTTGTCACATTGTTTGAACCATGCCACTATGTATGTGCATTTAAGTGCTTAATTAGCCTTTGCATACTGTGCAGCGTTTTAACTAGCATATCTGTTCCAGTTGTAACAGCAGTTGGTAATGACTTTTCTTTGAATCCCTTTTTACTTTCAGTTGCCTCAAGATAGTCTTGTCAGTGAGACCTTGAGATCATCCCTGCTCTATCACCAACCACAGAATCTGATTCAGTCGCCCTTGCAGGCAGAAATGGATTGTGACATAAACAACCCATTACAGGTTGGTGCTTCTAGCATTCTGATTTTGTATTTCACTGGAGGAAGCAGCAGGGGGTTGGGTGGGGCATTAATTTAGGGCCAAAAAAGACACAGAGTACATTTAAATATCCATATGTTTTACACTCCGATGTAAATTCATACATAATTGCCTGAGGCCATAGCTAGACCTAAGGTTTATCCCAGGATTGTCCTGGGGTCAAACCTGTTCATCTAAGTGCCACACAGGGCATCCAGCGCTCAGGCAGGGACGAACCCGGGATGATCCTGGGATCAACCTTAGGTCTAGCTATGACCTGAGTCTCCTTGGGAAGGTATCTTAGAGGTACACTGCCCAAGCAGCTCTGATAATAAGGGGTTGTTCTGGGACGGGTGCGGGAAGGAAACAAACAAAGGCACTCTATCACTTCCTGTATCTTTTGACCTTTCAGCCTATGTTCTTTCCCGTGGATCCGAACTTCAACAGCCTTTTTAGGAATCGCTCAATTTCTCCAAACAGCCTCCTGGAAACCACCATCAGTGAGGAAGTGAGGCAAGACAAGGAACTGGAGGAAGAAATTAAAGCCTTCAGCCCAATTCGCCTCCCGCTCAACACAAGCCGAAGGCACACGCTGGCTGAAGTTACAACTCATTTGTATCCGTGCTCTCCGCCATGTAAGTACTGCCAGGACAGGCTGTAGGATACAGCTTGAGGGTAGAAGAGCATTTCCTCGCTGTGCTTTAAGGGACCGGCTGATAACTGCTGCAGTGTTCGGATCAGATGCCCCTCTCTCCTCTCACCTATTTTGTGCATTTACTCAACAGTGAACTCCTTAAACACTGGGCTTTGAAGCCAAACAGCTAGTTACTTTTTCAATGCATAACACACATGGAATTGTTGTTGGAGAGCCAAACAACATTCCCCCCCACCCCAGCTATATCTTCTGTTGAGGGAAGGTTGCATTTTATAAGCATTTAAGGGCATAATCCTATGCATATTTAAACAGAAAAAAGTCCTACAGCTCCCAGCGTTCCCCAGAAAGCCAAACATAGGATGTATGTTTAGGGCAAGGATCCCTCATTGCATTTATTACTTGCTTTACCGATAATATTATCCCATAATAAGCGCTACTCTTACAGCTTTTAAATTATGTTGTAATTGGAGGTTGCGTTGAACCTTGTGAGTTTCAGATTCTAGGATATTGACTAGTATTGTCTGAGGCTTTTGTTACTGGCAGATTTTCTATAGATGGAGAAGTTTGTCTTATGCCCAGTTTTTAAAAACGATTTGCTTCCTGTATTCATTTCGCAAATGTTCTCTTCTTCCCCATCTGCTCCTTTTGTAGGTATAGTAATTTCCTCATCCACAAGCCCTACAGAAGGAACCAGTTCTGACAGCTGCCTCACTTCATCAGCGAATGATGGTTGTGTGGCTCTGAGCAACTGTTTGGAAGAGCAGATGATGCTTGGTCACCCAGCCACAGCCAGAGTTACGTCATCATTCCTGACTTCCCATTCAGACACACCCGTATTGCAGGCTCAGGGCTGCATGGGTGGCGCTTCTCTGTTGCCTGTCAGCTTCCAAGAAGGAAGGAGAGCATCTGATACCTCATTAACACAAGGTAAAGCATTCCTTGCTAAGTAAGCAGTGCCATTCCATGTCCACATAGACACAGGTCTATCAAGTATTAATTTTGTAATTCTATGATTGGCATTCCAAACACTTGCCTTCATCAGAAGCCTAGGACACACATTAGATATGCCTATGACAGAATAACCTGGAACTGCAGCTATGCAGTTCGTAAGAGTGTAAATTGGGCAAAGGTATAAGCTGGTGTGTTATCCCCTCTTCCCTAGTTAACAGATCTTACGTGTGTGAGCGTCCGTGCGCATGTGAAGTGGCAGGACGTTCTGTGGTTCTTAGGCAGAATTGCTGATCGACTAAGGTGTGGAGGTGGAGCTATAGCAGCTATTTTCAGGTGCAAGTAATGTGTGTCTGAGGAAAAGGCTAACGGTTAATGTAACTGTTCTTCTTTGCTCTACAGGCTTGAAGGCATTTAGGCAGCAACTACGGAAGAATGCTAGAGCCAAGGGTTTTCTGGGACTGAACAAAATCAAAGGACTCGCCCGCCAGGTGTGCCAGTCCTCATCTGCTCGGATAGCACGGAATGGCATGGGCCCTTTCCCACATTCTCAGCCGAACGCCTGCATATACAGCGGTGGGGGAAATACCGGCAGTGGTGGCAGCAGTGGCAGCAGCAGCGGTAGAGAGAGCAGGAACATGCTCGAAGAGGTGCTCCAACAGCAGAGGTAAGAGCACCGCACCTGACAGAAGACACACACCCAATATAGTGCTAGCTGTGGTAACATGTGTAGTATGCAGTTTGTTTTCCACATTGCAAAGTTTAGGGACAGGATTTCCAGTCTGTTGCTTTGAGGAATTGGTGACATATGCATCAGTTGGTGAAACAGAGGGCGTCCTAGTGGTTTAAGCATAATATAGTCAAGTCATTGTGTGAGAAATGCCTCTGTTTTTATTGCCAGCTTGGTAAAAAAATCCAACTAAGACTTAATCTCAGTATTTGCAGGCAAGGAAGGATTGTTTTTACATTGCTTCTTCATTCCATTGAGATAAGAACCCTGTGCAGATGTCCAAGCTGTATGCTTGAGAGGATATTCTGATCACACCAGCCAGCCCGCTCTTTGCAAATCCAATCAAACATTTTCATAAGGCTCTACATGTGTAGAGCCTAATGTGCATAGGCTCAGTCCACCTGGATCTGTACATGTAGATTTTGTGATGTACAGATTGCACGGATAGGACGTATGCATATTTGAGTCTATGCACATTGTCCTCGGTGTAAGCTTTAAGTTGAAGTTAAGAACTCCAGTTGCAGGGAAGCAAGCACACTATAGAGGATGGGTGTGGGCTGGCATGAACTCCAGTCACCCCACATACAGGCAGTTTGTATGTCTGTGCAGGGTTAGGGTCATCTTAATTTCAGAAGAGTCGCAGCCCACAAGGGAGACACAATACCATTGGGGGTGGGGGTGGGGATGTGCTATGTGAGAACAACCATTAGGGAGCTTATTAAAAATGGACAACTTTTCCACTCACTCTCTTTTCTTTTATTTAGAATGCTCCAGTTACAGCATCACCAGCCAGCTTGTCACCAGCCTTCTCAGGTGTCTCAGTCGCACACCATCCCCTTGTCTGACAATACAGGCGGCAAAGCATCCAATTCCCTCCTCCTTTCTGAACTTCAGAGTGAGAACTCATTAGAACTGGCCTTTCGTAACACCCAGTTTCTTCAGCCCCACCTTTTTGGCATTGGGGTCTCTCCGGTAACTTCAGCTGCTCACCTTCTCGACGCCCACCTGCGCATCAGCAGCCATGTGTCTCCGATAGCCTCCATGTTTTCTAATCCGAATGGCTTTGCTGTGCAATCTCCAAGCTACGATGCCGTCACTTTGCAGCACGGGGACTGTGAAATGGAGGACCTCACTTCCACCCAGATGGGGAAATTCGTCCTAGTCAAATGAGGTCTTTTCTCCCACTTTTCCCTTGATTCAGACATCTCTTTTGGGAGAGAGAACACTGTTGTCACTACGATCTGCAGATGGGTGATCATACTTTACTTTATTTTGCAACGGTGACTAACTCTCAGAAGCAATAACATGTATGAAATATGTGAAGAGGCCATTTGGTGTAGTAAAGCTTCTAACTTTATTGAACTGAAGAAAAAAAAAAGCAATACTTAGTCTTTTGGCTTCAACTTTTCTTGCACTGAACAAACATAACCAGAAACAGAAAGGAAAAAAAACCTTTGTTTTTGGAAGAAAATAATGACAGGGAATTGGGGTAAGAGTCAAGGAGAACACTTTTCCGGTACTGTATTAAAAGTCAGGCCAATACAGCTCTGCTGTTTATGCAAGACTTTTGACAGCTGTCAACGGTTTGTAGCGGAGCAGGGAAAGGCTTTTTCAAAGAAGGGACCAGAGTCACCCTATTCATAAATTACAATATTTGTTTATGGATGTGTGAAGATGAGACTTACCTCTTTCTTTAAAAACAAAAACATGCACATATTTTGTGTTACATTGTGCATTGATAGAAGAATAATGACAAAAACATCGCCATTCATTTTTGATGTTCATGCTAAAGGAACCAATACGTCTCTTTATTTTTTTCTTCTCCCTTACTCAAGCATTTATACCTTAAGAGAAAACTGTGAACTTTTTGCTTAGCATCTCAGTTGTAGCAGCTAAAAGTAGAAGCATTAGAAGCAATTAATTTACCCTCTGGGGATTTTGTTCCTGGTCACAAATTGCTTCCTCTCCCCGCCAACCCCCCTGCCCATACTATTAGTAAAGAAACAATAGGAATATTTTATGTATCAGCATGGAGTTGCTCATATAATGCTGCAGAGGTGATGGGAGCAGAATTGCAAGAGGTGGTGTGGGGGAAGTTTTTTAAAAAATATTTCTGCTTTTACCTCCTTCCTCCACCCCACCCCCCTCTGCAAACCCCTAGCATTACTTTGAGGTTGCCTGTGGGGAAATTCTCAGTGCTGTACATGGTTAATTGCTGCTGCTAATGAGATTTGTTTTAAAATACATTTTGCTGTAAGGGTCCAAATTGAACCGACTCATTGGGAAATGTGCAATATTCAAAAGTAATGACAATTACACTGACAGTTGAAAGGAATAGGGATAGCACAAAGTGATACACTTCAGAAAAGTTCTTTTATTATTGTTGAACAAACTTGTCAAAGTGAGACAAACAGCACAACTTCTGGGTTTTGTTGTTTTGCATACTAATAGAAAAGAGGATTTTTTAATTATAGGCATTTTTACGTGTGGTTTTAATACTCTTATGGGTTTGTGCATATAGGAATTGGAATAACAGTATACACTACTAGTTAGGTTTTGAAATAAGCTTCCCCCTCTTTTTTTTTTTAGTTTCCTGACGTTTGCTCCCTCTGACCAGAGAATGGCTTTTGTTGGTACCACTGGAGATCCCAGTGTGTTCTTTAAACTTGTAATAGTTAGTTGATGGAGGGGAAAGGGTAGGGTGGTCAAATGTTGGTTGCAGGTGAGCAAGTAGCGAGCCAGCTGGCCCAAAATTACCATTCAGATGTCTGAAAACAGCTTCATTCTGTCTAACAATTTAAGGACCCATTTACCTAAATGTAACACAGGGGTGCCTTCAAGATACTACTGCTTCGTGCAACCTGCAGTGTTATATATGTGTAAAAAAAAAAAGCTATTTTTTTAAACCAATAAGCCAAAGAGTATCTGTCTGGTGGGTGGGAGGGCACGGGTGAGTAGGGAAATAATCTTATATGGCTCTGTCTGTGGCTCTTCAACCTCTTTTTATCTGTGTACAGTATCTGTATTGATGTGTCTTCAGCTTGCTGCTGCTTTGTGTTCTAAGATCTTCAAGGTGAATGGAAATTACTCCATCCAACCTTCTCTCTGACTGGTGCCTTTCAGCAGAGAGAGAGGGAGGGATGGGGGGAAATACCAGTCTCATTCTAACTTGGAAAGCAGCTTGGTATGTGCTATGAGTGATTAAAACAAGCAAAGCTGGAACATTACAAAGCAGCAATGTTGCCTTTCATTTTCATAAAATAGTAGCACATCTTCTTTTAAGAACTGCATCCCCCACACCCACATTCTGTGGTCTTCTTCTTTTGCCATAGATCAAGAGGCCACAAAACCAATACATTTGTTCTAAGCAATGACAAGCACTTTACTTCTAGAGTACCCCCCACACACACTAATTGCTATAGAAAATGCTTTGAAACTATTCTGAAGTAGAAAAAGGTCATTTTCAACATTTCAGGGTTTGTGTCTCCTTTCCCCTTGTAGTGTTCTCAACAGTACTGTTTTGCAGACTGCAATGCAATAGATTATTTAAAGACACTATGTGATTGGTTTAATTAAGATGTATAGTTTTTATTTTTTATCATGACTGAAGATCATTTTATTTCTTATGTTAAAATAAGAGATGTACACCAAAATGATTAGTTGTGTTTTATTTAATATTTAAATAAAAAAGTTGTTTTAAAATTTGTGATTTGTCTTGCAGTCCTGTTATCATTTTAAAACCTGTGTCTAAATATGCCCATTTTTGGTCTTCAAACTTTTTTTTATAACACTACAGAATGTAGTGGGACTCTTCAGATGTTCCCCATCCCTATGTCTACTAGCTTAGCCAGAGGTATGTCAACCTTTGTAGAATGGGAAAAAAACAAGCAAAAGCTAGGAAAGCATCAGTCAAGGAAATAGGGGTGGAGCTAAGGGAAGGGGGTGTTTCCTGAGAAATCCAAGACCGCAAGATTGGGACACCAGGCGTGCCCCATTTGGCCTTTGGGGCTAAAGTTCAACACCCCTGCTCTAAACACTAGAATTGTCTCAGATGGGTTGTTTGGTTCAGGACCAAAATAGAGTTTTTGCAACTTGCATCCTGTGGAATTGAATGAAGATATCCCATCTTTGACCACTGAAAATGAACTTTTTGTTTTTAAAGTCCTGAATTTAGGAATTGCCTTATTGGATCAGGTCACCTAGTCAAGACCTCTAAAGCCCATGCTCCCCCAAGAGTCGGCAGGCAGGTGTTTCTGAGCAGTTCACAACTGGGCATGAAGGCAATGCCATCCCCTTTG
The DNA here is from genome assembly GCF_023053635.1 of Elgaria multicarinata webbii. NCBI lineage: Eukaryota > Metazoa > Chordata > Lepidosauria > Squamata > Anguidae > Elgaria > Elgaria multicarinata. Next base: position 69,371,467 of record NC_086175.1, read on the forward strand.
TCAAGGGAACTTATAGGAACACTGTCTAAACGTAGAGGTTACATGTAACTCACAGGGCTCATAGCTATCAGTACAGCTGTGTTCCATTCAAAGAATGCAACATTCAGCAATAACTATTGTACAGAGCCATTGTCACCCCCATTTGGTTTTTATGCTGTAATCCTTTTCTAGTGACCTTGTATATCAACAGCCCTTGTTCTTTCGTAAAGATCCAAATGCACACAAGAATCACCCAAACGCACACCAGAAACAAATCATATTTTAAAAATTGCTGCAAGTTGCATAACAGCTCAAACAGAAGCTGCTAGTTCCTGTGTAATTGGGTGATGCTCTCTTTCTATGCACATCTTAATGGGCACCCTGCAGTTGCTGATGGTGAAGGGTAGAATTAACATGCTACTCTCCATGTACTCACATGTAGTCTCGGTTTGCAGGGGGAAGGATCCACAAGGTATCATGACAGTAAGCCCTACACTTACAGAACAAAATTTCACTGCCGTGACATAAGTTTCTATGACCAAACCAAAGTCTTAAAAAATATGGCAGCAAGGGAAATTTCAAGGCACATTGAATAGTATAGTAAAATGGGGGAGCAGGAGGAAGCTCCTTTTGAAATCCAGATGCTAAGTTCAATTATTGCGTTTCTTTGGCTTATAAGGGATTTGTTAGAGATTTATGAAAATAAAGACTGTGGTAGGAGCAAAGAGATTTATTTATTTATTTATTTATTTGATGAAATGGTGCTCAAGGAAACTAACTAATGACAAAAAAAAAGATTAAAATAAGCTTAGTTAAAACTGTCATAAGAACAAATGGATCTAAATTCAAAAACACAGCAATAAAACAAATAAAAACAGCACCTACACAGCAACAGGAGGTAAGGGTATAAAGAAAAGGTGTAGATAGGATCTCTGTTCTACAGTTCTAATCTCATTGACCATAAACAACAAGTCTTGTGGTATCTTAAAAACTAACACATCTGTAGTGGCATAACCCTTTGTCCACTTAATCAGATGGGTCACTGGTCACGTTTGGGTTTTATGCAGGCTTGGCAGCTTTTGATATTAAAAATATGACTCTACAGGGTGGATCACATGCAGAGCTGGTTTGGTCAAGGTCAAAGCCATGTAAAGTTCAAAAGACTTGTAACTCAATAAATCCACAACACGTATAAATAGACGTACAAGTTAGTGATGTAACTCTCTTTGGGGAGGAGGAATCTTCCAAGTTCTACATTTGTAAAGGAAAACTGTCTCCACATTTCTCATTGGTTTCCCCCTCACCAAAGAGTTATGATTGGCAGCGACATTGCAATATTTTCAGCACTAGGCTAAGCTATCATTATTTTCCCAAGCATTTTAAATAGCTATTCTATCTCAATTTGCTTTTTAATAATGCTTCCCCTCTTTTTTGATAGGTTATAAAGGTGGTTGGTTTTCATGGTATTGAATTTGGTATACGCTCCTTTATTTATGTCTTGTCGAATCTGATTAGATGAAGGGAAGCTCAAGAGTTTTAATTTAAAAAAAAATGCTGAAGTCTTGGGACCATTTGGGATGGCCTTGGAACCTCAGCGTGAAGTTGGAACTGGATAAATATTAATCGTTTTTTTCTTTGCTTTTATGCTCTGCTGTTGATAACCTTTGAAGTATAATTCTATAATTCTGATTTCCACTGATTGAGGGATTTTGTAGAAGTTAGTATTATATACAAGAGAATGAAGGAAATACATGATAAATAATACATACAGTATATTTATTATAGCTGAATTAAATTCCCTTGTGTGTGTGTGCCCGCACATGCATGATTCTGAAATCCACCAGATGGTTCTGAGGGGTCGGATCGATAGCAAACAACAACAGCAGAAACCCCTACTAGCCTGTCTTTGACATTTATTGCCTTTTCAGACCAAGGCAATAAATGTCAAATAAATTTACTGGTTACTTCCCAGAATGCAGTTTTACTGGTCAGACCAGTAAAATAATGGCTGGTTGGCAAACCTAGATTTACCCAAACAAATGGTAGTGTTGTCACGGTGGAGTGATGTAAGTAGGGCATAATTACTGCTTTCAGTGGCATTGCTAGAGACAGGGCTGCTGTGCCAGCAGCCTGGCCGAAACTGCCACCATCTTCTGCACTAAGGGAAGGTGTGTGTCGAGGCAGATTTCTCTCTCTCATAGGAGACTAATCACAGGTTGGCAGATGGATGTTGGCTAGAAAGGAGCGCTTGTCTTTAGCTTGCCACCATCGTCAACGAGAGACACTGGCAGGCTATATCTGTGTCATCTGTTTTTGCGTATGAATTTGGACAAGGTCTTTCAAAGGCTCTAGATTTTCCACATGCTCATGCTTCTTCCGTTGCATAAGCAGAAATAAATGGCCTGTACACACATAGTTTTGGCTGAATAATTCCCTTGGCTGCATACCATTAAGAAACCAGGGTTGACACACTGTGTGCTTAACTCTTAGGGTGCCTGAATGCTAATTATGGAGGTAAATGTTGCATTTAAATTTGGGTCTCTGAGTGTGGTAGTTTTGCAATAGTTTAAGAGACGCAAGGAAGATCGGTTTGGCTTCTGCGGTTGGAGCCTGTCTGTTCTTCTTATTTGTGATTCTCTTCTCCTAGGACATTTGGTTGATGACCTTGGAATGTTTCCCTCTTCTTTCATATGCTGGAACATTGCTCCACTGCACAGATCATCTCTTGTGTTAACATCTTCCTTGTACGCCAGGCACACAGTATGTTTCCCCACATAACTGGAATGCTGGCCGTGGAATTTACTGTGACTGTGCAAGAGGGTCACAATACTTCTTGCTCTGAAGTTTTTCTGTGCTTTTAATTTGTGGTGTTCTCTTTTTGAAAGTACATTATTACTTAATGCCATGTATTTCTATTTTCCAATAATGGCACCATAAATGCTAATTTAGAATCAAATGACCTGTGGAGAACATTATCTCTATTGGCTAACAAAGAAATTCAATATTACTTTGTTGGAAAAGTCCCCTCCCCACCCTGTCCCCAAATATATACAACGGTTCTATGTGAGATTACAGGCGAGAACTTATTTTAGCCTTTGTTTATTATTTTATCCTTCTTCCAAATCATTTCCAGATGACTCCTGCAAGGGTCTCAATACAGATAATGTAATTAGACCTTTATCTTCACTCTTCCTACCATGATGGCTCAGGTAGCAAGAAACCTGGCATTATGGGACATGGTTTACTTTCTAAACCTAAAGAGCTCAAGTCCGTTTGCAAATTGCACTTCTACAAATTGCACTTCTCACAAATCAAAGGTTTAGCATTCCCTGAAGGCTGTTTTGTCTCCAAGGCACCACTGCATCTATATCTATCTATCTATCTATCTATCTATCTATCTATCTATCTATCTATCTATCTATCTACCTACCTACCTACCTACCTATCTATCTATCTACCTACCTATCTATCTACCTATCTATTCACATGCAACTGCTGCTCTGAGGGAGCACATTAAGGAATGCAGTGGAATACCTGCCTTGTTTATACCATGATAAAGTGCCACACAGGAGTTTGAAAGGTCACAAGTGCTTTATCACGCTTGCTAATAATACAATGTAGTGCTACAAACCACAGCATAGTGCTTTGATAGTGGGAAACGTGGGAGGCCACGTGGGCTGGTCCAAGTTCTTTTAAAACAAAACAAATCCATGTTTGAAAATGGAAAGCCTTCAAAATAAAGACTCTATAATTATTAAGAACCACATGTCTGTGTATAGTGATTGTTGTAATATTGCATATAATTTCTAGTGCTGTGCCGAAACCCCACCTACCCTTTCACAATTCCATTTCCTTTCGAAAGAGGAAGTTGTCGTTCTGCCTCTTTTTGCAGGGCTTCAAGGCTTTCCTTACCCTAAGGAGGTGGCTGAGGGTGGCAGTTCTCTCCAGGTGCTTGAGCTTCCTGGAAAGCCCCCCCCCCCCGGAGGACTTAACCAGGACTTCCTCCCTCAGGGCTTTTGGGTGTTGCCTGAAAGCAGAGCAAGTGATAGGAAATGAAGAGAGGAAGAAGACGACGTGTCTTTGCTCAGCTTTCAGACACTCAGCACCTCCTTACAGCAAGGTAAACACTAAAGACTTAAACCCTGAGAAATTCCTCTGGAATTTTCACCCCTTCCCAGGATTTTTGGGTGCAATTTCTTTATGCCCATCCTTTGAATGGTCAAAAATAAATAGTTCCAAAAATCTGACACAATGCTAATAATTTCTTGTTCTCAAAGCCATTCCCTCTCATCCACCTAGGAGAAAGGTGAAGGTAGGCCAAAAAAGGTTGCCTCCATATTTATGGTTTACAGGTTGTCATGAATAGATCTTCAGTTCCATCACCAATTTCACAATGGATAAACAGAGCTTTGGCCCATATTATCTGAGGCTTTGAGAGCCAATCTGCATAATATAGACAAAGAGTAGGTTAAGCTCCCAGATTTCCTGGTGTGGTAATTCAACTACATATGCTTTGTTTTCAGTCAGCACTCTACTACTGTACACTTGTGACTGTAGCTGGATATTTCATGAGCTGTAGTCTAAAATGAGTTCATGTTGCAGTGACCAGAGTGTAGTTGCTCCTGAATCTTTTGTGTCGTCCCACCCGCCCCGGCCGACACCCATATCCAGCAGATCAAGAATTTCCTGATGCCTCCATGAGACTTCTCTGCCCTTGCTTCTTCTTGCCATTCTATCTTATAAAAGCAATGAACAGCTGCGCAGCAGTGCAGGTTCATTTAGGGGAAAAAACCACTGGTGGCAGTTCCACACAGCTGAACAAGACTGCAGGTTTAAAAATAAACATGTCGCATGGTTATCCACAGCTGTACAGGTGTGAAGATGCACACTGAATGTTAGCCAAGAAAAACAACAGAATGGGTGACCAATCACGCTGTCAAAGGAGACTAAATAGAAGTCAACCATGAAATTCCTGCCCACAAATCATTTCCCCCTCCCACCCAAGGGTCCTGTTTTCAATTCTTCATTCACATTTTCCTAGCCTCCCATACATTACTTTTTAAAATGTCAGCTCTTCTCTGAGAATTATTTTCAAATGTTCTGGCTTTATGCTTTTTATATTTTCTGATATCTGCTCTTTTGATTCTCTACTTTCTGTTTTATTTATACATTGGGTTATATTGGGTTCTGTTTTATTTATACATTGGATTATGCTGTTTCTCAATATCATGATCTTCACCCTTGTTCTTAGTTTCATCACCATATTCGTTTATTTGAATTGCACAATAGTATTCAACAGTTTTTAAGATTGCAAAATTATACTTTTAAAAAAGAGGAAGGGCCAGGTGACAATGCATTAGGAGCTCAGTTCCAGGGCTGGTATCAAGGGTAGGCATGGTTGGGCACTCACCAAGAACCCAAACCTGAAAAGGTGGACCACTGACAAGAGCCTCCTGGAGTTGCTCTAGTGCTGGGCCGAATCCTGCCTTCTATTTTGGGGAACTTTCTCTCTCCCTGCAAAAGAGGCATTGTTTTTTCTGCCTCTTTCACAGGTGGTTGGTGGGTGGGTGGGAATTCAGAGGGTTTTCTCCTTGGGGAGGGGGACAGGGTTTCCACATACCTTTTTAAATTTAGCTGGTTGCTGAGGGGGCCATCTTCCTATTTTTTAGTTTTTCAAACAAAACAAAACAAAAACAAACCTTTCAGAATTTGGAGGAATTCAGCAGTTCTTAGAGAAAGCCTATTGGAGACCATGTGACCTTGTCCTCTGCATTAAGCACCCAGTAAGCACTCCTGGGCTCCTGAAAATGCTGGGGTGTTCTAAAAAAGAAAAAGAAAGAAGACCCCTCAACAACTGGCTATATTAAAAAAGGTATATGGAAAAACTGTCCCTCAAGGAGAAAATTCTCACCCTTCCAGCCTCTTTCGGCTGGGTTTTTGTCCCACCCACCCCTTCACAAAATGCTGAAAATAAAATGGTTGAAATTTTCAGCACAGCACTAAGTTGCTCCTACTTTTCACTATTGTAACCTGCCTGTTCACATGCCTCTCACTCTGGTCCAGACTACAGTTGCGATAAGAAGGAACAGTAGATGCCACTGCCTTCTTACTCGCTATTTCTCTTCCTGTCAAGCAAACAAATTGTAGCTTTGGTGAGAAACAGAATGAGAAGCAATAGCAGCTGTTGATAATGGCAGGGAGAAGGTCAACTCACTGAGGGAGAGAGACCATTGAGGGTGCCTTGCCCAAGGGTCCTAAAGAAACTGCTGCTGGCACTACCTAGGCCCATGGGCTATTTATTTATTTACAATATTTATATGCTGCTCCATATCTAAAATGGGTACCAGAGCAGTGAACATGAGAAACAGTAAAAAGATAAAAAGATTAAAACAGATATTAAAGTAGTCCATTTTAAAACAGAATACCAATAATATAGTGTAGTGATGTAGTAGAGTGGCTCTTCACCAGCAAAACAGAGTTGGTGGGTGCCAGGCCTCTCCCTTTATCTGATTGCCTGAGGCTGCATTAACCTCGCTGCTCAACTTCCTGTTTGCTTAGTAGCAGCGTGGTGGGAAAGAGATGAAAATGGCAATGGTACAAGTGTTCGGACTGTGTGTGTGGTCAGCAGCTTGGCTCACTTGCGTGAGTTATTTGCTCTGCGCGTCTTTTGAATTCTCTGTCTTGGTTTTACTGATTTACCTTTGGACCACTTGGTAGCAGGAGACTCACAGAGACATGTGAGGGCTGCACATCTGAGATGAATAGAGCATTTTCTAGGGACTTGGAGGGCACTGGACTCTGGAATGGTGCTCAGTCGCACCCTGCCCCTTGACTCCGGCCTGGTTTCATCCAGACCATTTTGCGCCCTAGGCAGGTGCGCCGTACTGAAGTTGCCCCCTGCCCCCGAACCCCAGCATCCTGGCTTTGAAGCCAGGAGCGGGCGCTGGCATCGGAGCCAGGAAGCTGGGGTTGGGGGGCGGCCAGAGCGGTGGCTTCGGAACAGCACGCCCAGAAGCGGCTTCCGGGCGTGCTGTTCGGCGCCCTCCTTTGCTTTGTGCTCTAGGCTGCCGCCTGAGCTGCCTCTATGGCAGCGCCGGCCCTGGCTTCATCCCAGGCCAGCCAAGTGCCCAAATTTTGTATTTCAAGAATTGGAAACCCTAGTGGTGAAGACTGGCCGACAGAGTGTCTGACTGTGGCCGTTGCTAGACGAGGAGTTAGCACAGTGTGAGGCCCGGTCTCCCTGCTGTGCATCCAGATGATGCACAGGGGATCCCAGGGTCAGGCCGGGCTAAGTCCTCCCTTGACTCGGGATAAATGGATGTGGTTATGGCCCGGCTTTTCCACAGCCCCAGGCTGAGGCTGGGGCTGCGGAAGGTCTAGCAGGGTCCATGGCTTTTCCCAGCTGCTCACTTACTCGAGAGTAGCCGGGAGAAGCCATGCACTGCACTGTGCCCATCGCACCGGGGGGGGGGAATCATGAGGGGGGGAAGATGGGGGCCGGGGGAAAGAGCGGACCCGGCAGGAGAGATGGGGGGGAAGAAGAACGGGGACAGGCATGGTGGACAGGGGATGGGCGTGGCGAGTGGGGACAGGGGACAGGCATGGCGGACGGGGGACAGGCATGACGAGCGGGGGCATGGGACAGGCATGGTGGACGGGGACGGGCATGGCGAGCGGGGACGGGCATGGCGGACGAGGGGAAAGAAGAACGGGGATGGGGGACAAGGCATGGCGGACAGGGGAAGAAGAACGGGGACGGGGGACAAGGCATGGCGGACGGGGGGGAAGAAGAACGGGGACGGGGGACAGGCATGGCGGACGGGGACAGACATGGCGGACGGGGAGAGGACGGGCAGGGGGGGCATCAGACATCGTGGGGGGGAAATCAGGGGGAGCGGGGAACCCTTTATTTGTTTTAAAAAACACTTACCTTTTTCGTTGGTGCGCTCCTGCGCACATGCCCTTTAAGCGGAAAAAAACTGGAGCACACGACGGGGCTTTCCCTTACCCCGTCACGTGTTTACGTCTAGCTAGGGGCGATGGCGCACGCTAGTTGCAGCACGGCCTCGCCCCGACTCCCCACCGGATTATCTGGAAGGTCTAGCAAGGCCCTGTGTCCCTGCCAAGCGGCCTCTTCTCCCTCAACAAAGGGGCCTCAGTCATTGCAAGTTAATATATAGGAGGACCCAGAGATTTCTTTCTATGGACAATAATGTGCTACCAGATCTGGTCCTCCCAGCTCTGAGTGAGTGAAGATCATTGATCCTGTAGCTAGGTGGTGGACATTAGCTGATGGAACCCTGACCACACGTCAGGCAAGCTGCCTCTCTTACCTCCGCCTGCATTTCAGCCCCCTAGAATTGTAAATATAATTCAGATCTGGATTTCCATACCATTTCCCTTAGTAGCATATTACCCTCTGTCCATTCCTCCTTTCAGTCCTCCCCATCAGTTATTAACCATTCAGTGTCCATGTGATCTTCCCCCATTCATTCTTTGATTTTGTTTCTTTAAAAAATCTACTGTGCATTACAGCACATGTGTGTATATCCCCTCCCCCACTCCCAGCTTTCTCACTGTCATCTGAATTTAAAAGCTGAACTTTGTGATTAGTGGGAACGTATTTGATTGCAAAGGGAACCCTTCCTGGTAGGTTATAGATACTTTGATCAAAATTGCACACAGGCCGATTTGCTTTGCATGGTGGAATTTCCCTGCCCATGTGCTAAATGAATAATTTTGTCACTTGTACCATTTCACAGTCTAGAATGTCAATGTCCTGGAGGCCTGTTAATTACCTTGGAACCTCTAAGCGATATTTAGAATGTACTGAGATAAATAAATAAATGGTGGGAGGTGGCAGTAACAGGGTTCCCACTCCTCTGGAAGTCTCCCCTGCTTGTTAAAATAAGGGTGCTGTTGAGAGCACACGGGTGGGCAGGGGAAGCCTCTGGTGTGTAAGAGCATGGGCTGGGAAGTCCCCAATTCAAATGTTACCTCAATTGCAAACTCAACAACTGGAGGTGGCCTTAGGCAAATTTACTACCTCTCTGCCTCACTTCATCTGTAAGGTGGGATGGATGCTAATGTTCATAGTACATTTCTTTGTTTTTAATGTATTGTTCACTGCCCAGAGAACTTGGGTGATTGGGCAGTTTAAAAGTATAATTCATGAATAAATAAAAATAAATTGTTGACTGATGTGCATGAAGCAGTTTAAATGTTCAAGTGGGCTATACGACGGCCCTTCCCTCTGCAATGCCAAGGTGTTTGTGCAGTTGGCCATTCAGATATGTCAGCATTCATAGGAAATGGTCGTCTGAACTGTGCTTGTCAAGCCACAACTTGGCATGTCACCACCCTCGTTCCTGAGCTAAAGCAATAAATCATCAGGGCCAGCCAAACCACACCAGCAGTCTAGCCTGGTGTTTTGGGGCAGCATCTTGGGATGTGCTCCCATCATGGTAACATTATTCCTCTTGGGCATTTATAACTCGTAGGACACAATGACATTTGTTGCTTCATTTTGGATAAGGTGGAATAAAAAGCAGGAAATAACACTATGGAAGTGGTATGCGGAATGTGTAATGATCTCCAACAGTTATCAGTGTACTTCAATACTGCTATAAGGCATTCATCATGGTGTTGGAGGTTTTGATCCAGGACATAAGACAAGATGAACGAATTGGTGGAGTACAAATTGAGGGCCTTTGCAGACGATTTGGTTATCATACTGGAGGACTCTCTAAAAGGAGTTGAGACCCTGATGAGTAAACTTAAAAAGTCTGGTGCAGTAGCAGGGTTTAGGGTTAATAAACAGAAAACAAAAATATTAACCAAGAACATGGAACTACAATAACAAAGAAAGCAGATAGAGAGGACGGGCTTTAAAATAGAGAAAAAGGTTAAATACTTGGGAATTGTGCTGACAAATATGAACTGTATGTTATATGCTAATAATTATGTGAAAGTATGTAATGAAATTAAAGAGAACCTAGCTAAATAGGAGAAATTGAGGTTATCACTGTTGGGAAGAATTGCCACAATAAAAATGAATGTTTTGCCAAAAATGTTATTTCTGTTCCAAACAATATCTATTGTAAAAGGGGATGTACCATTCAAGCAATAGCATAGAGATATTTCTAGATTCATTTGGCAAGGTAAAAAAATCAAATAAAAATTAAAATTCTACAAGATGCCAAAGAAAGAGGAGGTTTGGGACTACCTGATCTGAAATTGTACTTCTATGCATGTTGCTTGGTGTGGATGAAAAAAATGGGCAGTGTTGGAGAACAGACGGCTATTAGAGTTGGAGGGGCATGATATAAAATTTGGGTGGCATGGATATTTGTGGTATGAGAAAGCAAAGGTCAATGTGGACTTTAACAATCATTTTGTTAGAAGGTCTATTTTGAATGTATGGAAGAAATACAGATCGAGATTATGTCAGAAGATTCCAATGTCGGTGTTGGCTCAAGAAGCTTTTTTCAGAAGAGAACTATCGAGTGGACACAAATGGTTAAAATATAGGGATGTCCTGGAGATAACCCAAGAAGAGACCAAATTACAAACAAGAGAAGAGTTGGTAAAAGAAAAACATATATGTCAATGGTTTTCATATCTACAGATCCAGGAGAAGTTTAAGAGTGATTTAAAAGAGGGGGGATTTGAGGGGTCAAAATAATTGTTCGAAGAAGTATTATGTACTAATGATGAACATCTTATTGGTAAAATATATAAACTGTTATTAGCTGGAGGGGGAGAAAGAACAAAAGAAGGACTGTATGGTCAGATGGGAAAACAATGTGGGGCATAAGATTCCAATTGAATTATGGAAAAATATATGGACAAAAGGTTTAAAGTACACACTAAATACCAGACTAAAGGAAATTTTTTATAAGATGATGTATAGATGGTATATGTCTCCATCAAAGTTAGCGAAAATGTATAGTGGTTGTTTGGAGGACTGTTGGAAATGTGAAGAACAAGAAGGAACCTTTTATCATATGTGGTGGTCTTGTAAAAGTGCAAAAGCATACTGGGTTAAAATACATGTATTAATGCAATTTTTTTTTAAAGATAAACATAGAAATGAAACCAGAATTGTTTTTTCTTGGACTCGGGGATGATCAATTTAAAGAAAAAAGATTGTTATTTCAACATATGGTGACAGTGGCAGGACTACTATATGCGCAATATTGGAAAAAAAACACAAGTACCAACAATGGAAGAATGGCTCCTCAAGGTGATGGAATTGGCAGAGATGGCGAAATTAACGGTGCTGTTGTACATGAAAGAACAATAGCCTCATATGTATTGGACTGGAAACCTTTTATTGAGTATATACAAGAACAGCAAAAGGATGACTTATTCGTTTGTGGGTTTTATATATAATCTGTACCTTTGCCTTTGATATATATACATTAGCTTGTTGTTATGAAATTCGTACCTGGCAATATAGAAACAACGGAGGTTTGCCATCTGACATGAAGATCGCTTTAAATGAAATATAGCCTTATGTATTGTGTTTATATTATTATTATTATTATTATTATTATTATTATTATTATTATTATTTATTTATATAGCACCATCAATGTACTAGATGTATGTGTGGTGTAGTAGTGTATAGTTTGTAGTGTTTTTTGTTTTTTGTTTTTCTACCTTCCTTATGTGTCTGTTTTTTGTAGAAAGTAAATAAAAGTAGTAAAAGTTAAAAAAAAATACTGCTATAAAGCAGTAGTGTAGATCTAGCCCAGATCTTTAAAGCAGACTTGGACTGCTTTAAACAGAGAACACATTCAAAATAGAGGACTGCCCTCTGCTTGCTCTCCAATATAGAAGACTGCTCTCTGTAAAGTAGAACACCTGGCCACTGTACCGCTACTTCCCTGAACTGTGAGAAGATCTAGGGTCCATGTTCAGACTAAAATCCTATACACATCTATCTGAGATTAAGTCTCATTGAACTCAATGGCCCTTACTTCTGCGTAGATATGTATAGGAGCACACTGTACATTTTGATTGTAAGATAGAACACTGGAGGTTTGCAATGTCTTTGCAATATGTGTTGTTGTTGTTTTTACAGGGAGAGTGTAGATCAGAAGTGGACAACTTGTGGCCCTACAGATGTTTTGGCCTGCAACTCCCATCAACCCCAGGTCAAAGGTCAGGAATGCTAGGAGTTGTACTCAAAAACATCTAGAGAACACCAGGTTAGGAAAGGCTGGCCCGCACTGACTACTAGTGGTTCTCCAAGGGATGGAACACTAGAAAAGCCAGTGCGGTGTAGTGGTTAGAGTATTGGATTGGGACTCAGGAGATCTGGGTTCTAATCCCCACTTGGCCATGAAGCTCACTGGGTGACTTTGGGCCAGTCACTGACTCTCAACCTAATCAACTTCACAGGGTTATTGTGAAGATAAAATGGAGAGAGGATGAGGACCATGGAAGCTGTCTTGGGTTCCTTGTAAGAGGAAAATAAGGCAGCATAAAAATGTAATAATAAAAATAAAGTAAGTAGGAGCTAACTTTCTTGCAACTTGAAAACAGTTTTTTCCTCACCTCACCGGTGAAACTGTGGACAGACAGCAGTAGAATTTGTCCAAAATAATTTACTTTCAGCTCTCTTGCTACTGCCTTACTGACATGAAACAAACTTAATCTGCGAGGCATTCTTTCCCTGGGCTTTTCAAGATATCAGACCTGCTGCATGAGTCTAAATAAATTAATGAAAAATCTTGCATGGCATCAGGAAACAACAGCAGTTACCAGATTTGTTTAGGGTGTGTCTTCTAATGAGGCTATGGGAACAGAAAAAAGCAATAAGGAAACAGTGACGATATCAAAAACATACTGAATGAGATGACAGTTTCATATCTCTATAGCTACCAGTATAACCAATTAAGTAAATAGTAAGCCATCTTTCTTTAAAATCTCTCTCTCTGTCTCTGTCTCTCTCTCTCTGACTCTTACACGCACACACATATAAACACGCACAAAGAAGTATTTACTTTGTATGTATCTCATAATCCCAAATCAAGTTTTCTAATTCTCCTTTGCCAGTTAATTAACAGCCTTTCATTACATCTTAATTAAATGTGCATATCTAAGCCGCTTTATGCAGCTTTTCACATAATTGCTACATTTTTTCACCTTCGTGTCATGTGGATGGAATTTGCCCAGCACCTTTAAATGTGCTTGTCCATTTATTTTCCATTCAACCCCAGCATGGAGATTTTCCTGTAGATCCTAAAGCAGAGGTATTAACAATAAACATTCATCCATGTGACTTGTTTCTGGAAACACAGCAGCATAGTGATGCATGGCAACTAGGTAATGTTTGGATAACAGGAGTCAACAGTCGAGTGAATAAAGCAGTAGTGATCAAGGATCCCAAGTTCATGCGGAGGGCCCACCTGCATTCAGCTGTTTGTGTGTAGGTGCCCCTTTCTAGATGTCATGCTGAATGTGTTGACATTGATGGGGCGGGGCCAGTGGCGCATGCAGTACTGGGGGTGAAGCATAGTCCTGCTCCATGTGTACGTTCTAGGTATGATTAATTATCCATATTTTAGCAGCCAATCAAGGGATAACACCAGGAGTATATAAGCATCACGATGGGAACATAGAACTCATGTTTCAGTAGAGACCAGTGGGTGGATGCTGTGAAAAAGACTAATTCCGTGTTAGGCATAATTAGGAAAGGAATTAAAAATAAACCAGCCAATAACATACTGTGTACTGCCCTTATACAAATCTATGATGTGACTTGCAATACTGCATACAGTTCAAGTCACCACCCTAAAAATGGATTTGTAGCGTTGGAAATTGTGCAAAAAAAGGAAAAGTGAGTTTATTAAAAGACTGGAGCAGCTCCCCTATGAGGAAAGGTTACAATATCTGGGACTGTTTAGGTTGAGAAAAGGCAAATGAGGGGAGACATAATAGAGGTGTACAAAATTATGCATTTTATGGAGAATGTGGATAGGGAGACATTTTTCTCCCTCTCTCACAATACTAGAACCTAGGATCATCCCATAAAGCTGATTGGTGGGAGATTCAGGACAGATAAAAGGAAGTACTTCACACAAACTATGGAATTGCTACCACAAGATGCTACCACCAATTTGGATGGCTTTAAAAGGGGATTGGACAAATTCATGGAGGAGAAGGCTATCAATGGCTACTAGTTCTGATGGCTATATGTTATCTTCAGTATGAGGCTATATGTTATCTTCAGCATGAAAGGCAATATACCTATGTGTACACAAGTTGCTAGGGATCATGAGTGGGAAGGTGCTATTGCAAACTTGTGGGCTTCCCATGGCCAGCTGGTTGACCATTGTGAGAACAGAATGCTGGACTAGATGGACCCTTAGTCTGATGCAGTACTTACGTTCTTATCTATATGACACATTATTATTATTATTATTATTATTATTATTTATTTATATAGCACCATCAGTGTACATGGTGCTGTACAGAGTAAAGCAGTAAATAGCAAGACCCTGCCGCATAGGCTTACAATCTAATAAAATCATAGTAAAACAATAAGGAGGGGAAGAGAATGCAAACAGGTAGAGGGTAGGGTAAGCAGGCACAGGGTAGGGTAAAACTAACAGTAGAAAGTAACAGTTTCTAAAAAGAATGGGGAACATCCTATGGAAATTTTGGTGAAGGGACACTTGGCACAAAGGGAACACAAACAATGCCATTTGGCCCATTTGTCAAGAACACAAAAAAGGGAGAAATGGCAGAGTAGCCTTACAGATAATCTGCCTCATGACCTCAGTCACAAACACGTACCAGGAACTGCAATGAGCAGCAAGGACAACACAACCCACATAGCTAAGTGAGGGAGGGATAGAGACTATGGGTGGTATTCAGTGGCGTCGTTCTGCTGATGGAATTGCTTCCATCAGGGGAACCTGGAGGGCGGATTCCCCCTTCAGCCTCACACTCTGCTGTGAAAGATTGAGGAGAGCAGGAGAATATCCTGTTGCATGAGTGGATGTTTCTTTGTATGATGTTGTATTTAATGTTTATTGTTTCAATCACTCTATTCAAATAATTAAGCAAAATGCTTAAAAGATCTTCTGGAGTTTTGAATTCTGCAATCTGCTCTCTATAATAATAGAATTTTCTTTTATAGAAATTCTTGAGTTCCCCCTGTAAGTTTCATATAAGACCTGCATTACAGTTTTCACATGGCCAACAAAAATCAGGATCAAGGTTAATTTACAATGTCAACTTGAATAGTGTAGGCGACTATTGATTATTCATCTCCAGCAAATTCTTTTTCAAGCTATTTAGTTGCTAGATTCTCCCAGATCCACAACTATATGTTGCGCCATTACAGCTCCTAGATCCTTTCCCTATCTTTTTTTCTGTAAGAACAAAAAACTATCTAGAGAAAATTTGATATATCTGTCCTATTAATCCCAGATGTGCAAAACATTCAATTTTGCAATATGTCTCTAAACAACAGTTGTTGATGCAAATTAGCTTCAATGTCATGTAGATGAATCTGATTTGCAATGTGATGATGTCAATGGTACTTACTTGGAAGAACAACAATTTTAAATTAGGGTGGCCATTCTGGCAAAATGAGGAATTTGTTGTTTATATTAAAGTTCAGATTATATTTATTGCTATGGCTAACTGCGCCGATGGTGGAACTTTATGGTAATTGAGCTTCATTCCTGGGCTGGGATTGGTTTGTGTGATTCTAAGGGGTTGGACAATTGAAGGGGTGAGAGGCAGTTATGACAGGGTTCCAAGAACAGAGTTCAGTGGGAAGCTGAGGGAGGAAAAAGGAATGAGCTATCTTTGTGTGTGTTGGTTTTATTGTTTAGCTTGGTTTTGGAGGAACATGAACTGTTATTGTTACTTAATAAGAAAATAAAAAAACTGTTATTTATCCAGGTTGGCTTAGTGGTAGTCAATATCCACGTGAACTGGAATTTATATAGCAGCAAAATAGTTGCCTTGGTATTTCTTTAGGGTACCAGGTAATGGAAGCGAAATACCTCTAGTGATGGCAGTGGGCTGGTAATTCCAGCCTTAGACCCAGTGGAGGCTGATGGCTTTAATTTCAATGGGGCCATGAATTCATTCTGGGTTTTAGTCAGAACCAGCCAGAACTCTAAAAGAGCTATCCAAGGCTCTAAACCTACTTTGGAGATAGGGTCCAGCACCTTGGATAGCTCCTTTAGAATTTTTTGGGTGGGTCTGACTAAAACCCAGAATGGATTCACAGTCCCACTGAAATGGGAGCCACCAGTTCTTACTTGTTAAGCCTCTCAACTTCCACAAGGTGAGGTGTCAGAGGTATCTGTCCTTCTTTACATAGGACAGTCCTCCATTTGATGGGCTATCCAGCCCAAGTCCAGTTTAAATCTAAACCACCATATGAAGGGAGAGCTGGGAGGGGCTTTGAGGCTGCCCATCAACATTGAGCAACTGGGCAGCAGTCTGAGCAGGTTCACAGGGCATCTGGTCAGCCTTCCCCACTCTGATGAGACATTTTTTCCCATTTAAATTATAGCAATTACTCTAAATTTATAAATTAGCAGATGCAAATATCATGCAAATCAATATCTTCTTCTTTGGTGATGTGTTTCCTCTTTTGGGTGGTGCGTAAGTGGACACTCTTTTAAAAAATTATATAAATGGTGCCTTAACAACAACTAATTGTGGGTTGTAAACACCATGATTTAAAAATACAAGCATCTTTAAAACATCTTTAAAAATACAAGCTTTGGGGAAATTTCCCTTTCCCTCCAAGCTCTTTTTTTGAGGCT
The DNA here is from genome assembly GCF_023053635.1 of Elgaria multicarinata webbii. NCBI lineage: Eukaryota > Metazoa > Chordata > Lepidosauria > Squamata > Anguidae > Elgaria > Elgaria multicarinata. The sequence goes on from NC_086175.1 coordinate 69,388,251, forward strand.
GAAAATGTCTGCTGAAGAACATGTAACCTTAGTTGATACAGCCATTGAACATAGGATCACAATGAAATTGTGCCGACTCTGGTGTAGCAAGCTCCAGGGACAATAAGACTGCCCTGTGTAAATTTCTCTGTCTGCTTTTAAAGGCCCAGGAGCAGGGCAAATTTAAAAAGCTGGCAATCTCACAAGTGAAATGGAATTATTCCCCCAATGCACAATGAGGTACAAAGATGATAGGAGTGAATACCCTGGAGAAGTAAATGTATCATTAGTGAAACATGCTAAGTGAGACCCACCTGAATGAGAAACAAAAACACACTATACATTCACATGGTAACATGTACTGCTAACTCATCATCTTTTCATGTGCACATACTGTGAATTCAAATAAGTGCTGTTGCCTTGTATCTCAGCAAGATGTTGTTATAGCATTGTTTGGGGAGGGGGGGAAACTAAGCAACAAGACAAAAGCCCAATGCCAAAAAGAAAAAAAGAAAAAGAAAAGTTCTAACCTTTCTGAATGTTCAGCCTCCACTTATACTTTACTTTTAAAAAGGACTGCTTGCGCTAGCAGAGGCAGCCATATGATTACAGTAACCACCCCTGGTTTCATTTTCTTTATGAGTGGTATAAAAGCACAGCCATAGAAAATAAAAACCCTTAGAGCTACAGCACTGCTTTGTGGACACAAATTCGAAAGCTACAGACAGTTGCACATGGAGATTTTATAAAGGGATTATCTACTCTTGAGAGTTCATATCTGCTGACAAATTTATGAATTGCAGGATATCGTCTCACATCACAGTTCTGCTCTAAGCTAGTGGATTTCTAGTGGATTCAGCACAAAGTGAATGAAGAGTCTTGTTCTAGTTCAGTTATTAGATCTCTAAAGCAACTAAAGGTTTATTGTATGAGTGTGGAGAGTGAATTGATTTGACAGCTGGGGGATGCTTGCATGTGATCTATGATGCATCTGAGAGCTGGTATGTGCGTGAGAGCTGGTATGCGCCGTGTTTTCATATTGAGCCTGCACTGTCCTCCACCTTGTTCACATGGCTGTACTGGTTTGGTTTGGCAAATGTAATTCGAGGGGAACAAATACTTTCCCATAAAGAAAAACCACTGCCATTTCTGACCCAGTTCATCCAAAAAGCAGAAGAGGTGGCAAAAATATTCCTGGACTGTACCACTTCAGACTGCAGGTGAGGGAATTGCATGATTGAACGCTCCTGCATGTTAAAACAAAACGCCTCGGCCCATGGAAAATTAGGTGTCAGGGAGCCAGCGTTTTGAAGGGCCCTCGGTCAAGGCACCGTCAATGGGCTCCCACGCTCTCACCATTATCACCAGCTGCTCTTGCTTCTCCTCCTCTATCTCATCATTGCTACCACTTGCTTGCTTGATGGGAGCCAGTGGGCAAATAGTGTCGTCTATTGCTCTTCCTTCTCACCATTGTCTTGACAACAGCAAGAGGCAGGTGAAAAAGCAAGTTGCCAGGATGGAGGAGCTCTAGGGGGCTGCAGGCGCCCGTCCAGGCCTACCTTTGATTCTGGCCCTGCAGGGAGAAAAGCTCAAGTCTAGTCTTTGCCTTGATATGCTAATTTTGTCGATGCAAAGATATTTTTTCTCAGGGGAAAGCATTCATATGGGATTCCTCCATTGCACTCTGAAATAGTTCAAGAACAGTTTTGCCACCTCATCTGCTGTTTGTGTGAACTAGGACTTTAAATGTTATGCGTGCGTACATCCACACCCACAAATACTAATTAAGCTTATAAATCAAAAGCTGCTTTGACAGCTGCAGGTGATGAAGCCCAAATGTGCATGTTTCTGCATGTCCTGTCAGTGGGAAAATGGCACAGAAAACCAAATGCTTAAAAGGAGGGTGGGGAGAGAAATAAGGGCAGCCTGACAGAAATCTATCAAGTGAAGCTTTCTCTGGGGTGGAGACAGAATGCTAAGAAAACTTCGTTTGCTAAGGCTTCCCTAAAATCTCAGAATTAAACTCTCCCTCCAGTAATGGACATCAAACAAAAACAAAGAACCTGATAAAAATGGTTTGGGGGTATTTTACTGCCCCAAGCCACATTCAGCTGAATCTTGGTGTAGGAAAACAAAACTATTTATGGAGTTGCAGAAGAAAGCCATTCTGATGACCTGTGTCATGGTCATATATATATTATATATATATATATCTCCCCATGAGCTTTTTTTTTTTACTCCAATATTTTCCATTGGCTGTGAGAAAAAAAGAATCCCAATGGCAAAAATCTAGATTTGTTGGCTGCTGTTATTTTGGGGTGGGGGGTGGGGTTTCTCCCAAGCTCTCTTTGGTTTTCAGAAAGGAAACTCTGAATGGTGACTTTAACCTACTTCCTTGGACCATTTTATTTGGAATTGTTTTATCTTAGTATGCTACATTGCCCGGAACAAAAATAAATAAATAAAATAAAATAAACAAACAAACAAGCAAAGAATTTAGTTGCAATTTCGGAGGACATTTTTTTGTCCTAGGTACTTTCTGTGTACATGGTAAATGGCTGAAGCTGAGGAAACTATTTACTACTGTGTGGGTGATAATGTCCTAGGGCACCCTTTCCCAACCTAGTTCCATCCAGATGTTGTTGGACTGGCTGGAGGATACTGGTAGTTGTGGTCCAACACATCTGGAAGACACCAAGTTGGAAAAGGATGACACTATATAGTAGGTCTACTACTGAGTAAATTGTGCAATAAAAAGTGCCCAGAGTAAAAATTGATTGGAATTATTTGGTATTGCTGCCTCCTGTTAAAAAGGCAGCTAGTAGAGAAAAACAAAAGGTAGAAGAGAATGAACATTTGCCAGTTCCACATGCACACTAAAGAGTAAAAAACAAAGCCCACATTATGTTCTCATAATTACAATAAGTAACAGTCAAATCTGTTTTGGCTTCTTTAACCACAGTAAAGATGGAACACATTTTCTGTTACTTTTTTCCATGGTAAACGGCTGCACTAGGACAAAATTTGGGGGAATTCCCAGGTTAATGAGCTTTGAAAGACTAATGTTGAACATATTGGGTTGGATCCAAACTTAATCATACTTAGAGTAGACCCATTGAAATCATTTGTAGATTGGGTTCCTTTCGGAAAGGGCAAGATATCAATATAGACATGCGAAACCTGTGATGTTTTGGTTCCAGATTATTACTCTGCAAATATCCAACAAGACCTGGTTGTGTCATTCCAGAATTTGTTTTTCTCAGTTTCATAAAAGATCCTTCTGGAGGACAGAAAGGTGGTAAATTTTTGTAGAGTCAAAGTTAACTTTACATTTTTGAGGAGGTAGATTAGTCCTTCTTAATATGAACCAGTTTTTCCATTCATGATTAAAACAGCAATAAACCAGTGCTGGGTGTGGTTATTTTGTCTTTGCATTATACTCCTTCAGTGGGTGACAGCTGCCAGCTATATAATACATTTGAGGTATGTGTCAGTGGGCTGCTGAACATTTCCTGTTATATATAAAGTTCACAGAAATACTCCCATGTAGGCTGCTACCAGTTGTTACTTCCTTAACATCACTTAACACTTTGCAAGATACATCCTAATATATTTTTAGCCAGTTTAAGTTAAATACTAGTATTTCCAATAGGAAGTTCAGTGCGGTCTCTAAAGCATAGAGTTCTTCCCATCAAATGCGTGCATTTATAGATAATCAAAAGTCAGAGGACCATATATAAATATCGCTGTCCTTTGGGGATTTCCCCCAGGGATGTTTATCTTACTCCATCTCTTACTTTTATGATGGTGTGCAAAAATTAGCAGATGCATTACAGTCATGTGTAGGTTCAATCAGATATATTATTGGTGGATAACTGGTGGCTCTACGGAGCATGAAACCACAATAGTATTGTGCCAAAGTGGTCTCCCCTTCCTGTGTGTTGTGCCTACTCTGAAACTCTGCTCTCTTGCAGAAGTTAGGTTTAAAAAAAGGCCTCATGTTGGAGCCAAAGGAAAGTGCTTTTTAAAAGTTTAATTGGCTGGGGGGAGCATTTGGGGGGAAGTTTACAGACTCTAGGCACGTTCACACATCACGCTAAGCCACCCTGGGAAGGAGACACAGTGAGTGGGTGGCTTGTCCATTACTCCTGACAGGCAACAGCGCACTCGGCGGCTTGCTGTGGCTTGTTCTTCCTCAGTCCCTCTCAGTCCTCCAGCCCACTGCCAGCATGTACCCCAGGGGGCTGTCTAGCACAAATCCTTATTTCCTTGTTCCCTATGTCAGCATCCTTTCTGCACTTGTGGGATGTCTATACAATGTTGTTTTGTAGCCAATTTCCTCAAAATCCTGCAGCTTCACTGCTGAGAGGCACAAACAATAAATGTCGTGGGCTGTCCAGCCAGAAAACAACCCTGCCCCCTACATTGCATTCCTGCACTTTCCCTGGACTTGGGTTGGCCCCTAGCGGTGCCCACTGGCTCAACCCGAGGCCACCACCGCCAGATGGAGAAACAACATAGTGACTTAGGAGCAACTAAAAAAATCACCTTAGAAACACACTGCAAAAAAGTGCAGTAAAAGCCCGATGTGGCTGTGAGTTGGTGGCTGCGTTATATAAACAATGCAGCACCACTGCGCAGCCACAATGGGGTAAATAGGCCATACAGACACCCTCTTGGTCTCCTGCAGTTGTTGGCTGACATGGGAAACTCTCCCCACCCCCATCAGATTGAAAAAAGGGGGGATCCCAAGCCCTTATGAATGCAGAAAGGTTTTCACATTTGTTTTAAAGTGGTGTGAAATTTGCACAAATCCCCCCTTCATTCTACTGCTCTGCCATGTAGGACTTTTTCCTTGTCTAAACATGCATAGGATTCTACTCTAAGAGGTGGTTTCTTTTCTCCCCAAATATTTTCCCTGATTTCCAATTAAAGGGCATGGATAAAGGCCACTTCCTGAAGGTTACTTGAAGCAGAGCGTGCTCAGTGGAGGCATGGGGAGTAGAGACTAGATTGGAGACTAGAACTACACAAAGGGACATAAGACGTGACTTCAGAGAGGGCGACTAAGAGATCATTATCACAAGAATAATTCACAGAATGGAAGACAGGCCACACACACACACACACACACACACACACACAGAGGGAGAGAGGGAGAGAGAGAGAGAGAGAGAGAGAGAGAGAGAATGAGTGACACACAAACAGTCAGTGGGTGCTGGGGATGGGAGAGAGAGAGTGTGTGTGCTTCTTCCATATGAATGTGCTGCTCGTATGCTGCTCCTGTCTTGCTTCTCTGCCTGTGTTGCTTATGTGGAACTTTACAGAGGTGAGTTACCCCTCAACTGTAACATTCCACAATTAGCATAGTTTGGGACTTGTGAGGGCCTTCCTTTTTCTTTTCTTTTTTGACTTGCTGCACCATTGGAGCAGATCTTTAGCTTGTTGGCTCCCTTGTACAGAAAAAAATGGTTTAAGTTCGTCAACACGTGTGAAGTTTCTTTTAGTTTAATTGTTAGATTAAAAACTAATTTCATCTTTAAAACAGCATTATTATCTGAAAACGTGCTAGTCTATCCTTGTCTATTCGGAAGTAAATCCCATTGAGTTGAATGGACCATGCTTACAGGTAAATAAGTACTGTATTGCAGCCTGACTCAGATATGTTTGAATTTTGCCAACCCCTGTGATGTGAAGTTGTGTTGTCGAAGTACAAGTAATTACACATGGGTGTTCTATTGCAATCCCTATCCTGCCCATGAAAGCTGAACAGAGTTCAGGTGGGGAACAGATTCTTGCAGCCAAGAAGAAAAGATACTTGGAGCATCTTCAGGCGGGGAAAAATCTCATTTCCTTACCATCGTGTACCGTTGGTCTGGCTTCCTGCTTTCTTCTGCATTGGGAATGAGTTGAAATTACATGGGGAAAGAGAAGAGAGCAGGTGGCCCATACAGATCAATGGGAACATCACCCTCTAGTGGGCATTTTACAGCACAACTTTCCTGCACACGGCAGGAAATACAGTCTTACTTAAAAATAAATAAATTGGGTTTTCTGTGGATTAATTTACAATGCTAAAACTGGGAAATAGAGCAAGAGATTTGCAGGAGGATCACTGCTCCATCAAAATGACCTGTGAAGATCTGTAGGTAGCCAGTCTTGAGTGTGCAATAAAATGCTCATCTCAAGAAGCTCTTGGAATCATTTCAAGATGATTGAAGATCCAACAATGAATTTAAAGAATGGATTGTGAAAGTTGACACTGCAACTGCAAAGTGCAGACACTGTAATATAAATTCACAGCTAAATATGATGGCATCTGTGCAGTGCGGCGGCCTCTAGGAAGCGAAATGCACATTAAAACTCAAGAACAGCGAGGAATAATGCTGCCCCGTCTTCCTTCTTTTCAAGGACTCAAGAGTTCAGAAGCTCTCAATGTTGCTGCTGTAGAAGCTGGTAGTCTGTATCATGCTGTCATGCACCAGCACAGTTACTTAAGTACAGACTGTGAAATAAAACTCACATCACCAATGTCTGAGGACTCTCTCTATAAATACACATTGTGGCAGAAAGAAGGCAGACAGAATAATGGAAAATGTCCTTGGACTCAAATCAGTTGAAAATGTTCTGCCATTCAACTAAATAAATAGCTAAATGATTTTTCTATTGCCACTGATACCTCTAATAAAGGTGACTTTAAAATATTTCCTGTGGCTGTGTGGTATTTTGATGCTGACCTTGGAGTCCAGAATAAACTCTGGACTTTTATGAGTTACCATCAGAGACTGCTGTTGTCGTCAGTGACAGCCTTTTTAGGACTCTAAATGATCATGGGTTATCTATTGAGAATGTATTTGTTTATGCAGCAGACAATGGTGCTGTAAATTATGGGGGCAAAGAAGTCTGTATTCTAGATACGGAAAACACACAAGAGTTCTGTTGTCAAGGCCAACTGTTATTGCCAGATATGACTGTTTAAAGATTAAGTACGATGTGAAGGCTCTTTTTCATAAAGTTATGCTGAGTTCCCTGAGAGCACCCTTAAAACTCAAAGAATACTTTGAGGAGTTTGGCATGAATTTCCACACACTTTTTCAGCCATGGAAACACTCAGCGGCTCCTGCTCTTCACCCTCTTCTCATGGTCTGCTATTAAATCCTATTTCCTGGAACTGGGGGGAAGAGCAGACCAGTGACATCATATGGCAATTTATTAGTGATCAGGTAGATGAGATGACAGTCAATACCATTTCCCTAAGTTCACTCCCATGACTTCCATTTTGTGCATCACTTCATAAGAGGTTCGATGATTCTATCATTATCTGGTGGAAAACAAATATGCAGTCTGTCTACAGTTGCACACATGGGTTTGCAAATTGAGGAAGAAACGAATTAATCACAGGGACATGACCTTTTTTGGAATAAAATTGTTCTCTAAGTTAAAACAGCTACCATAGGCATATGCATGGGGTGTGCCAGGTGTATCCAGCACACTGCCTCCACTTTACCGCCCCTCCCCCCTGCTCAAATTGGGGCTTTTAAGGAGGATGGGAAAGCGGCCACCATTAGCAGCCCTGCAGAAACTACACACTTTCTGGAGGCTCCAGAAAGTGCGCTTTCCTGCCCCCCCTCCCAATGCTCAACAAATTGGGGCCTTTAAGGCCCCGATTGGAGCAGAGGAGGGGGAAAACACACTTTCTGGGGCCTCTGGAAAGTGCATAATTCCCCCCTGACGCACTTCTTCACAATAATGTACCATAATAAATGGATTGAGAGTGCACCCTTACAGGACTTCGCAGCCTTTGATCTTGATCTAGAGTTGAAAAAGCTAGGCCTTGAACATGTCTGTAAAGTTGTCAAGATTCTGGATAGTAATCAAGATTCTGGATAAAAATGTAATAAATAAATAAATAAATAAATATTGAAGTTAATGCAGAAGACCTCTGTGATGAATTCAACCTAAGTTCCTACCAGAGGTGAGGAAACTGGATCTTTTTTTGGATGAGAAATGAATGCAATTACTGAAACATATAAAATCTACATCTCTTGTACAGCTTGTAAGAGCAATGACTGCCATCCCGGTAAGTAATGCATATTTAGAAAGGGCTTTTCTCACATGGGGAATATGTGGACAGACTACATGAACCACATGCTAGAGCCCCTAGTTAAAGCAGAGCTTTGCGTTAAATTAAATTATAAAGCAGTAACCACAATTGCTCAGAGCATGCATTTCAAATTCCAAGCATAAATTTTGAGCCCTGTGTAAATATTTCTGTGATTGCAAATTCAATTTGTTCATCATTGTAAAAATAAATACAATTCTTCTTATACATTTAATTACATACTGGAAACCCACAGTGTGTGTGTGTGTGTGTCTTACACATACACACACACACACACTTGTAGTTGTTATCGAAGGGCCTGCCCCTGTGACATCACAAAGGCCTGCCCTCTGGGTCTTAGGTTTTGGGCCTGAAATTTCAGGGAATGGGATGCTGCTGACTGGGTAATTCTCACCCACAGAAAAATTAATAGGTCTGGAAGTTGAATTTTGGGTTGTAATTATTTATAGCAGGGGTGGGCAACCTGGGTGCAATCCAGATGTTTTGAACTACAACGCCCATAATCTCTAATCATTGCCAGGCTGGCTGGGGCTGATGGGCATTGTAGTCCAAAACATCTGGAGGGCACCAGGTGACCTACCCCTGATTTACGGTCATGAGCATGTTTTCTCTGCTCACATTTAGAAATTGTTCATTCTTGAAGGGGTCTGCCAGCTCTGCATTTTCTAAGTGTTCCCTAGGTACATTTGTGCTGTTGATGTTTCTGAAGCAAGTTCCTTTCTATTTAAAAATTCAAATTACACCTTTCTCACTACAGAAGATGCTGTGCATCAAGCAAAGAAAGAGAAGACAGTGACTGAACAGCTAATTAGCATATGCGTTCGCTTCTAAAAATAATGGCTAGGGAGAGATCCCTGAGAAATGCATTGCACAAGACAGACATGTTGCATCAAGAAATGCACCACCCCCGTGGCCCAGAAATCTCCAGTCCCTCAATCCAAGGATGGTTGAAGCACGTGGAGTGCCAAATCTCACATAGGCATGGCGTAGCCCACTGTTAGAGGAGCTCTTTTGGCTGCTCCTGCCATTCCAGCTTCCACAGTCTGAAAGCCAGTGGAGGCTGGTGGCTCTGATGTCAATGGGGCAGTGACTCTGCTCCGGGAGCTATCCAAGGAACTATCCAAGGTGCTGAATCCAATACCCAAAGTAGGTTCAGCACCTTGGCTAGCTCCACTAGGATTCTGACTGGAACCCGAATTGGATTCACAGCCCCACTGATGTTGCAGCCACCAGCCTCCACTGGTGTGTTTGTGTGTGGGAAAATAATGATTGGGCCATGATCCCCCCTGATATGGTGAAGTTCTACACATGCATGTGGCTACATGCATAGGGCCTCTTCTGCTCTGCACTGAATGGCTTGGCTGTGGGTCATGGCCATGTAGCTGTTGGAGGCAGGGCTAGCTCCCCGCTCCCATTCCCACTTTGAGAATTTTTTTGTGGATTGGGAAATCTGCTCATCTGTTTTAACACTCAAAGCAGAGATGGTTGCTCTGCTGGCAGCATTACATAACCAATTTCAAAGCTTTGTTTCCATATTTTGTACCAGATCTTTTGCCCTATGCAAGATCTACCCTTGCAAATAGGAAGCTCAGAGTGAGGTGGGGTGAGGCAGGGGCAAGGCGGTTTGGGATCTGATCCAATTTCTGGGCTGGGCTGGTATGTCAGGTTCCTTTGGTGCATTCTAGATGCAAATGTCAGAAGTGACAATCTTGGCTTTAATCCTTTCAACAGCAAAATTCCCATGCAAAAATTGACAAGGTTAACCTATACGCTGCTTGAATGAAGTCTTTTATGCTTTCTTGCCTTGTCAAACCCAAATCTGTTTACTTACCATTATGACAGTATTGAGAACAAGCACCTATGTGCTTACCCCATGGGCAACCTTTGCACATTCAAATGCCTAAATGCCTTTTTGTTGTAGGATAGACATCATTTAGAAAAAAACCCAAACAAACAGGTGTATGGTGGCGAGGGCTGCCAGTTGACGAACATGAATATTGCAATCCTTGGAAACCAGTCCCATTTGTTAATGGGACTTGCATGTGAGTAGTCATGATTACAGACTGTGTGGAAGAGTGCTTGAGTGTCTTTTATACTGGTATGAAGTAGGGCATGAAGAAGTTCCAGAAATACCTACACCAGTGTGTGGTAGAGGTTAGCAAGTTGGGCTAGGAATTGGGCCAACCTTGATTTATTTATTTTTTTAAAAAATCCTCATCCAAGCTATGAAGCTGATATTGACACTGTTCAGATGACACGCTAAGCCACAGTGGTTAAACATTTTGAGCTAAATATTATGGCTTAGCTTGTCTTATAAACCATGTCTTAGCATGTTGTGTGAACCATCCATAGCCATGGTGGCTACATAAACACAATTAAAACACACACACTAACCATTTGCTGCAAAAGGAGTAGCAGCCTAACCATGGCGTAGCGTGTTGTCTGAGCTTGAGCCATTCACACACTGCCAGCCTAACCTATCTCACAGGGGTATTGTGAAAGTAAAATGTATGGAGGACAAACAGGATAAAAATTGTAATAAAAATAAATAAGTATAACTTCTCCTGTCATGACGAGATGACACTGTCTTGAGCATTTGCCAAGACTGTCACTCAGATACTAAAGGCACATGTTCTGAACCAATGATGGCCCCTGTGGCTTTGAGAGCAGCCTTCGCAAAATATCACAGTTCACACCCCCCCCCCCTACCTATTGGGTAGTAACTGCAGGGAGTTGGGGAACCAAGTGCCCTATTCGATCTGTTCAAATGCTGCGCCTATTTGATCTTAAGTTCTTATGGGATCCTCCTGCCCATTCTTCTGAGTGGGCCCCTGGACATCTGCCTCAAAGTTCTGCCCTGACAACAGCACTATGTGCAGCCTTGAACATCATCAGGTGCAGAAGAGGACTGGGTTCCTGGAAGATGCAATTCTGACAGATTTGACTTGTCTCCATTCCTACCACCATGTTTGGTTTTTTTTAAAGCCACATGAATCACTTTGCGGATTTAAAAAGACACTAGCAGGTCCAATTCAGCCCTGTTTCCCCTGATAAGCATATTTGATTGACAACTCTTTATTGTAAGCTGCTCCATTTTGTTAATGGGTGTATGAGAAACCCCTATAACCTTACGTAGCTCAATAGTGCACCCTAGAGCATCTGGTAAGTTGGCACTCTCCTTGGCAACCTGAATAGGCTTATCTCACCTCTTTCTTTCCCAATACCCATCCGAAAACTTAAGCTCCTTTTCTTGAAATCATCTAACTGGTTCCAACTGGCTAGGTATACTGAGATGTAAGCTAGAGTCATTAGGAAGGTGGGTCTAGCCACAAAGTAATTTTCTGATGACCATTTAGCAGCCCTGCAGAAACTACACACTTTCTGGAGGCCCCAGAAAGTGCGCTTTCCGGGCCCTCCCTCCCACTGCTCAAACTCCTATATCCTATAACCCCTAGGGACAATGCCTAGGGAACATAGGATGGCTCCCTAAGTTAGATGGAGTTTTTGATTTTATTTTGAAGTGTGTGTGTGTGTGTGAGAGAGAGAGAGAGAGAGAGAGAGAGAGAGAGAGAGAGATTGAGATTGAGATTGAGATTGAGGCCTTGCCTTGTTTTCCCCCTTGTTTTCCCCCCTACGCCCCTGATAAATGCCTTTTTTATATTTGGACATTCAACTTTATTGTTTTAAATGGGAATTCTCCAAGCAAAAGGAGTACAAAACTACTGCTTGTGTTCTCAGAATTTTTATAAGGTTTTGCTAAGTTCTGCATTTCTGTGCTTTGGGCAAGAAAAATCCAAAAAAACCCACCTTTCTTTTATTTTTCCTAGGGCCACGCTGAAGGGAGGGGTCTTTAGTTGGCAATTGGGCTCAGAAACTCCCCAAGCTGCTGGTCAGGGTGAAGTAGTCAGGAGGTTCATCCTGACTGATGGCAGCCTATCAGTAATGATTTTGGGAGGGAGCCCTTGGGGCTGTCTTCATGGCCCCAGTTTGGTGCCACCTCCCTCTTCAACCCCACGCTTTCCCTCTCTCAGGGCAGCATCAGGTAATCCCAATACCGAGAAGGGAGCACAGGGTTTCTAGGTGGTCATCTGGGTCCCAGAGCAGCCCCTGCCCTCTTCCTGGTGAAACCAATTTCCAGTTGCCTTCCACCAGGCCCCACCCGGGTTCACTGTGGAGCAACATTACACAGCAGAAGCACTATGTTGACATCGCTCCCTTTGAAAAAGTTTGTGTAAATCCCTGACTTTTAAAAAATGCAGCATCATGAGAAAGCCCCGCAGCGGCTGCGAATCCTGCGCTTGCGTTGTCTAACTAATGCCGTGCAGATCCACAGCCACGATGGGGCTTTCCCCACGTATAGACTGCCCCCTTGTAAAGACAGGGTCTACCAGAAGGAAAATGATTCCCCCTCCCAGTCCTGTAACAGGGTGGCATACAAATGTCATTACAAACATAAATAAACCACCTGCATCAGGCAACATCGAAAAACTGAAAAGTAGACATTTTCCTTTCCCCACCACAAGGTTTTATCTTCTGTCCCTTTGCCAATTGCTATGCTTTTAGAAGATATATTTGTATGTGTAGCCCAGTTTGCAAACTAGCCTTTCTAGTTCCTTGCTAAATTAAGAGAAAGAAGAGCATTGGGTTTTATTTTCCATGTCCATTCCCTCCGGACGCTGTTACAGTCATTTCACCCACTACTGTGATGGGTGGGAGGGGGTGGGGGTTAGCCCTCAGCCTGACCTTCTTTGAACCGATGATTCAGCCTCTGTTATAGCTCAGAAGATTCTGGTATGCATAAAGGAGCACAGCGTGTGTCGAGGTAGTTTCCATCTTTAGAGTCATTTAACGCTGAAGCTGTTTCCATTTTAGAGAACTATTTAGCAGCACAGCAGCTATCTGATTCTCAAAGAACTTAAAACCATTTTACTTCTGATGTATGGATTTATATAGAGGTTATATATTAAAGCTGCTTCTCATATCATCTAGATAGTTAGGGTACTCCCATGTAGGAAAATCCATGCAACATACACAAATAATGAAGTGTAACACAAGCCTCTGTTTCTCAGCGTGGAAATGTGTTGGGAAGCTGCATTTTACTGTGGCTCCCTAATGTATACATAGCAAAATACACACCCAATGGTCTACATTTTATTTGTGCTATTTCCTATCTATGTAGGATATTCATTACATTACACAGACTCTATTGTAGCCTTCCTCAAGCTCAGGGGTGACAGGAATTGCAGTACAAGACATCTGGAGGGCACCAGATCTGAACTATAGACTAACTTTCCCCAACCCGGCACCTTCTAGATCTTTTGGATTACAACTCCCAGCATCCATGACCATCGGCCATGCTGACTGTGGTTAATGGGACTTGAAGTCCAAAATATCTGGAAGGCACCAGTTTGGGGAAAGCTATTATAATACAGTATATCTAGTCTAGTATAGCAGTTCATAGCAACCATATGCTAAGATTCATAAATTACCTCTCCCTTGCTTTGTCATCCTGGTTACATTCGAGCTAGTTTTTAATCTATGTTTTTGGTTGCATAATGTATTTACTTACTTTCTCTCAAGTACTGCTGTGGTAGGCTCTTTGAAGTTACCCTCATTCCACAAAGCATAGGTGCATTTTAATAGCTGAAGCAATTTCAGGGGTGGTGCTGAGAGAGTTGAGAGATTTCCTAACTCATGGGGAAATGTTGGGATTGGATATTACTATGGGACACATTCTGATGGTTACTAAAGCCATGTTGATTGCGATAGGAGCACTTCGGATTTGACACATTGTAGCAAAAGTGGCTTCAGTGGTTTCCTTTTCTTGCTTTGTTCCCGTGCTCTGTTCACAGTCAGTGTCCAGTCCCACAGAACTGGCAAGAGAAAACATCTCGCTTTCGCTAGGGAACTCTATATGATTGTCCGCTACAGACATGCCGTTCTTTAAAGCTTATGTAACAATCTTGCATGTTAAAACAGTGTGTTCAGCACAAGGAGTGTCACAGAGCCTTTCAAAACTAATCTGAGTAGGTGGAAATAGGCCAAGTTGAGTAATAACAACAATATTCTTTAGCACTGAGATGAGGCTCACCCCATCCTGTTTTTTTTCGTTTTTGTTTTTTGCATAGATTTAGGAACAAAAACAGAGGCCTGCAGCCAACAAATACCTGGCTAGTTAGTTTCAATCTTGTGTGAAATACAGCTGCTCTCTATCCATCCTTTGGCGACCCTGCTCAGCCACCATTGTCTGCTCACTTGTGTGAGACCAACAACACATAAGCTCATGCTTTTGTGAGGTTTCCGCTCTGGCACCTTTCTCTGCTGAGTCCCTTCTTGCAAATATCTATTAGATCACAGTATTTGGGCTTTTGAGAATAGGCAAAATAGGAATGGTCTATATGGTAGCATCTCTAGACACATCTGTAAGCAATGTCTCCCCGTCTAGGGAACAAGCCCTTCTGGAACGCAACCGCCCTGGGGCTCATCTTGATGAAGGCGCTTTGGCGCTGCGAGGCCCCAAAGCCCTGCATTTGTGCTCCTTCACATTATCCTCATGCAAAGGAGCAAGCAGGGGGATTTGCTTTCAAAGAGGAGTGCCTGTGCCTCCTCAGGTCCCAGCTTTATGTTTTAAAAACCCTTTGTTTTATTGGAGGCACTGCCCGTGCGCCAGGCTTCTGTACCTCCTCGGGTCCCAGGTTTGTTTAAAACAACAACAACAACTTCGCTTTGGAGGAGTTGCTGAGCCTGTCCACCCCTCCTTGAGTCCCAGTTTTCTTTTCGTTTTTTACCTTATATTCAGAGGAGGCACCTCACCCAAGGACCAGGGTGCCTCCTCGCATCCCAGGTTTGTTTGTTTGTTTGACCTTTCTTTTGGCTTCTCCCCATGCCGTGGGTTCCCTGAGTGCCTTGCTTTCAAGAAAAATCCCTGGTCTCTCCCCTGCAAATTCAGTAGCAGTGGAAATTGTGCTAAAAGGGTGGGGGTAGGGGATTTGGCCTACAGACCATCTGCTGCTTACAGTGGGGAACTGTTTCCCACTGTGACCCTGGCTCTTTTGCGGGAGACAAACTCTATTTGTCCAGAAGAGCTAGCCCAGAACTAGCATGTGTTAAACAAAACACAATGGAGTGAGGTGTGAATAACAGGGATTGTTTGGTCAAGAAAGTGGAGTGCCCACATAAGGTGCTCAAAGGAGTACTACTGGAGAAAAGATTTCCCAGCAAATGGAGGTTTTATAGAGTAAAAACAACAACAACAGCAGCAATTAAGGGTGCAATTCTATGCATGTTTAGACAGAAAAATGTCCTACAACTCCCAGCATACCCTAGCCAGATTTAAATAATAATATTTATTTATTTATTGCATTTTTATACCGCCCAATAGCCAAAGCTCTCTGGGCAGTTTACAAAAATTTAAACCATGAAATCCATTCAAAATATAAAACAAACAATATAAAAGAATAGTATAAAATGAAATACAAAAACACAACCAGGAAAAAACCGAGCAGCAATGCAGAAATTAATACAGATTTAAAATACAAATTTAAAACAGCAAAGTTAAAATTAAGTTGCTAAACAGTTAAAATGCTGAGAAAATAAAAAGGTCTTCTGGCATCTAAAAGAGTATAGTGCAGGTGCCAGGCAAACCTCTTTAGGGAGCTCATTCCACAGCCAGGGTGCCACAGCAGAGAATAAATAACCATTTCTAAACTGGCACCCATACATGTAAATTATCATATGCAAATTTCCTGCAAATTAGTACCCTCTTTTCTAGCAATGCATTTTTTCTTTCTTGGCAATTCATAAATGCCCCCCCTACCAAGCTGGTACCCTCCAGAGGCTTTGGACTTCGACTCCTATGATTCCTAGCCAGTGTGGCTAGTGCAAACTATGTTTTGGCATGATGTGCGATGAGTTATTTCAAAAAGGTATTTCAGTAGTTTTAAAATAATAATAATAATAATAATAATAATAATAATAATAATAATAATAATAATAAGAAGAAGAAGTAACTGATTATTGTCATTTTAATGCCACATTTTTATGTGATAGGTAGATTGTCGGGGACTGTTGAATTAGCATATACAATTGCTAGTAAACAGTATTGCCAGACATTCTATCACTTCAATTGTTGCATGCTTTCATACCAATTGCAACTACAATTAGGATATTCTGTCATATCTTAAATGTTGTGATTATATACATTTTTGTAACAACTTTGTAATTTCCCCCAGAGGAAGAACTATCATAAATTAATATGTGCTGGGAATTTTGTATGGCAATGAAATATAATTTCTTCCTGTTGGTTTCTGCCTTCTATATCTATCCATTAAATCCTGCTTGAAGCCCTGTGTTGCTTTGTTTTCCTTTAATTTTCTTGCTCATGGGCCTGAAAGCATAGGCTTGATAGGGAAACAGGGAGAGCAGTCCAGCCTGGACCTGACTGCTGAAACCTTAAGAGAATTGTTCCTAAGGTAGCCAAGAAGACAGCATCACCTTCCAGGTAGCACCTAAGAGTTCTTATAGCGAATCTTGTGGCCCCACCTCCTCCCTGGTGCATCAGTGGAGGCCCTGATCCTGGACACACATATCAGGCCTTGTCCTCAAAAGCACTGGGTTGGGGATGGCTGGCCTATGGAATGTCCTTCAGGGAGTCTCTCTGTGATATAAGACCATTAGTTGTGTTGTAATATTGGCATTGTTCTAGCTTCCACCCTAAGCATCAGGGCTGAGGTCAAGGGTAGGCATAGTCAGACACATGCCAAGGGCCCACACTCAGCCGTGGCCCACTGACAACAACCCTCTGGTATTACTCCATCTAGTTCACCTTCTTCTCGTTCTGGCCCAGACAATAGTGGTGATGAGGAGGAGCAATTGATGCCGCTCACTGGTTCATAAGAATAACCATGCTGGATCAGACGAAGGGTCCATCTAGTCCAGCACTCTGTTCACACAGTAGCTGACCAGCTATCGACCAGGGAGACGCAAGCAGTACATGATGCAGCAGCACCCTCCCACCCATGTTCCCCAGCAACTGGTGTACATAGGCTTACTCCCTCTGATACAGGAGGTAGCATATAGCCATCAAGACCAGTAGCCATTGATGGTCTTCTCCACCAGGAATTTAACGAGCCCCCTTTTAAAGCCCTCCAAATTGGTGGCCATCACTATTTTTTGTGATAGTGCAAACAACAACTACTATACTCATTTTTGTGTAAAGTATGGGAACAAATGAAACATAGCACAGATATGACAGAGATGAATCAGACATATCCAGATGAATCCAGTATGTTCCAACTAATATTTCCTCTTACTGTGAGTGCTCTCTACTAAATGTTTTTGTCTTTAGATCATCTTTATTGTGCTTGGATAACGAAGCTAATAAGGGCGCCTATCAGTGGGACAAGAAAAAAAAGTAAGTGCTTAATAGGCATAAGTTGGAAATCCAAGACCTAATGTGCTGATGTACAGATGGAGGTAAATTAATCATTTTGAAGCCTGTCTGCAAGTGGTTATCTCCCTTATGATCTGTGGATTTCTCTCGGAAGTTAAGCAGATCTGCAATAGCCTGGCCCTATGGACTTGAATGAAGGAGCCACAGAGACATGTACTCACAATTCTTGAGCCTGGGTTTACAACGTAATTAATAGGAAATCCTTTACTTCTCAGTTCTCCCATCCTCCCATCCTTGATAAATTAGTTTGATGAAAAAGGAGAGAGAGGGACTACATGCAGATACATGTAGGCAGATTCCCACCACCTTTGTTTTTCGTTTTTTTTGGTGTTTTTTTTTTTGCTTTTGCTTTTGCTGGAAAAGCTTCTTCAGAAGCAGATGGGTGAGAGCAAACAATCAGTGCATGTTGGGATGTGTGGTGTAGGGTTTATCTTTTCCCCATCCCCTTGCACTTCTCTACTCTTTCCAAAGTCATTTTTCAAGCAAAACAATGAGGGGGCATTAGGGTACAGTTACGTGTGTGTGTGTGTGTGTGAGAGAGAGAGAGAGAGAGAGAGAGAGAGAGAGAGGATGAAGGAGAAAGAATTTTAGTATTTTTGCTTTAGAGTGTCCAAAGAGCCACTTTGTCAGCTCTTAATTGTGATATATATATATATATATATATATATATATATATATATATGTATGTATGAGGGAAATGGCCACTACTTATTTTTACAAGTTAGCATATGCATTCAGATGAATGCAGATGGAAAATGGCCCACTAGCTAGAGCGGCGGCTGAACATAACCAAAAGGTAGGTGGTGTAGCTGTGTGCAGTGACTCAGAAGATGGCTTGTAGGATTACTGCTGGATGTCTACTTCTGAAGTGTTGCCCTTTCCCCCTGCAGAACACCATGTCCTTAGAACAGCCTGGTTTCAGAAAATACTGCAGCTGTACAATACTCTTTTATTTCTGAAACTATTATCTGATGCCTTTGAGAGTCATCACATGGTGGAAAATCCAGTTTGCTTACCATCGCTTCTCTGCCCGTGCATTTGTCCCTCATTACTTCCTCTTTTGAAAGAGGAAATAAACAACATGCATGTGGCCCATTCAGTGGGCTGTTTTGAACGTGCTGCTTCTCCTGCACACAGCAAGAGATAGCGGCAACTTCTGTCATTAAAAATAAGTCGGACTTACTGGGGGGTGTTTTTTTTGTGACGTGAAGAAGGCTAGAAGGGGCGGGAGGCATGTGGGGGGCAGACCACGTCATGAAAGGGACCTGTGAAAATCCATGAGTGCCCAGTAACAAGAGTGCAATAAAACACTCATCTGATGGAGCTCTTTGTTGAGTGGTGTACAGAGCAAGACACATCAATAAGTTGTTCCCAAGTAATTGAGATACAGAAAGTGTGCCTGTGAAGGTAAAATTGGAAAGCTACAATTTTAATGCTGCATAACTTCTTTCCAGACCTTTCGGCATCTTAGATCTAATTATGATGTGACGCTGCCCAGTCTCCTCACCAGGGTTAGAAGATTGAGAGAGTGACATGAGATCATGCCTCCTTCTCCTCCCTGCCTTCTCTACTTTTATGCACAAATTCACACTCACCAATGGAAATGTAATTTAAAATTAAGCAAAACTACCTGAAGTTTGGACAACAAGTCCAATGTTCTACAAAGATGGATGGATGACCCCCCCAATGACTCCTTCACACAACTGCCAGTGCTTTCCCACCTGCACATCTGATTCTTTTTCCTTTTTCTTTTTAAACAAATACTTTTTTATTGGAGCCCACGTGGAAAGGTAAACTGGTACAATGTGCACTGGACTGTTTTGTCCACTCAGCTGGCATGACTTTTGAGACTTTCCAAGATCATGTTGGTGAAAGATTTCATAAAGGATTTGTCTCTGATTGATTTTGCCACAGGATAAGGCTGATGAGTATATATGTATTACCCCCAGTATCAGAGGCAGTATTCCTATGTACACCAGTTGTTGGGGAATATGGGCTGGAGGGTGCTGTTGCAATCATGTCCTACTTTTGCACTTCTCATGGGCAGCTGGTTGGCCACTGCGTGAACAGAATGTTGGAATAGATAGACCCTTGGTCTGATCCTGTATGGATCTTGTTATATTCTTATCTGTGGTAGCATGGTGAATAGAAATTCAAAGTATGATTATTTGGGATGGCTTTCATTTTTAGATTGAATAGAATATTCATAATTTCTCTCAGTGCTTCCATATGGACAGCTCCGAGCATTATCTATCACAAAGATTGTGCAGATATTCCAACTTTTTCTGTTGAAAGGATTTGTGGTGGAAAGAAACAAGATAGAGGAATGGGAAACACAGGAAGGTTTTATATGGAAGATGTTGTCATTTGGACCTCTCTGCTCCCACCCACCCCAGTCAAATTCCATGAACGAGGCAGGGAGGTTGCATGAAATATTAATCTGGAACCACCCCCTTTCTCTCAACAGTTTCGGGCCCAACGTAGTTTCTTGATTTGCTGGATTGTTGAACCCACTTCTTGTGCCTATTAACAGGATCATTCGCATGCCACAGAGCCTTGCATTAATTAGGACTGTGATCCTGATTGGTGCTTCTGGGTGCTCCTGTAATGCAAATAACAATAATTAACTGCAGGGCTGAGAGGAGATTAGATTACTCCAATCAGAGTGTGAAGGAAAAAACTGGGAAGGGACTGAAAATTTACTCGGGGAATAAGATTAAAATGCAGAATGAATTCTGGCAAAATGATGAATCAGAGAAATTGTGTGACACGCATTAAAAGAAGCGAGATGAAATGCAAAATGGGCTGACAGTATATAGGAAGGAATGGTCAGATGTACAGAAGCGTAATGGGAAATAGTTGAGGAGGCAGCTGGGCGCTGGAGGGAGGGGCACGTTTTGTCTGAGTTGATGACATGAGGCATCCATGGCTCCAAAAGGCAAAGGCCACGGGAGGCTGTATTAATAGAATGCCTCTTGTCAAATAAATGAAAAAATATCTAAACACTGGTTAATCAGTATATAGCCATTTTTAAAAACAAAACAAAAAAGATCACAGAGAAAATTCAAAAGAGAAGGAAATGAGATTTAAAATTTACAGACATTTGGGAATAAGATCTCTCCAATGAAAAGTGCATTCTAAAAGGTGATTTGCTTTATACACTGCAGTTTCACTCATAGAAAGGCTCCAGTAAACCATATTGTTGAGAAAATTTATTTAATTATTTGATGCTTTAAATCCCGCCTTTTCTTCTAGGGAACGCAAGGCAGTGTACATGATCATCTTTAAATCCGTTTTATCCTCACAACAACCCTGTGAAGTAGGTTAGGCTTAGAGTCAGAGCCTGGCCAGAAGACACCCAGTGAGCTTCAACTCGGATCTCTGTAATCCTGGTCTGACTTCTGTAACCACTACACCACACTGTTAAAAGAATGTTCATGTTTCCGTTCATGAGTCAGATACTGACATGCTGGACATCTGAGAACTGCTCTGCATGCCCACATCTGAACCTTAATTGTAAAACATTTTCTACAATATGAATATATGGGCAATGAAGGTTGGTGGCTCCGATGTCAGTGGTGCGGTGAATCCGCTCCAGGTTTCAGTCTCTTACAGGACTATAGTTCCTAGAGGTAAAGTAGTGACAATGAAAATCCTCATGCAACACATCCTATTCATGTTTGCTCAGAAGTAAGCCCTAATGGTTTAAATGTAATTGCTTTGTAAATTTCCTAAGATTCCAGCCATCTGACATTATTCTAAGTACATTCATAATGCAATTCTATATGTTTACTCAAAGGTACGTACCATTGTGTCCAGTAGGGCTTACTCCCAAGTAAGTGTGTACAAGATTGCAGCAGCACACAGGGAAGAACTGCAGAGTTTATTAGGTGTGCTTATGATTGCCTTAATTAATGTCCTATTCTCTCTTTGTGGCATCCCATAACTAAAACAAAATGGCCCATGCTACAAGAAAGGCTTAGGTAAAGAGGGCCTCAACTCAAAGAAAAATTTTGGATTACTTTCTCAGAATCTTTGGATTCAATTTAAAACTTGTCATCTTAGGTGGTAAAGGCTGATTTATCATTTATCCTTTAAATCAGGCTGATCTTATAAGTATCTTAACGATACAAGCACTGATTTTTCTCCTCTTTAGTTCCATCTATTTTGATCAGAGATACACTCCAACAGCAGAGCACGGTAACATCAGAAAGCATAGCTCTTTAAGTATCCCTTGGCAATGTCTTGTAGGCACAGCTGTGTATTTATTTATTTATTTAATTTATATACCGCCCCATAGCCGAAGCTCTCTGGGCGGTTTACAAAAGTTATAAACAGTGGACATTAAAAAAAAGTATACAAAATTTGAAACCATCAAAAAAATATGTTTTCCCCCTACACAAATTGTAGCCGGAATGATTGTTTTTGTTCTTTCTCTTGATTGGGCAGGAAACATGGAGCCAACCATCTCCTCCTCCTCCTCTTCTTCTTTCTCTTTTGGAATTAGTTTGTTCTTTGGCTCATCCACTTGAGTGACTGATGGTGTGGGCAGTGGGGCCCACCCATCAATATGACCCAAACAACCTGTGGACCTTTGAAAAGAAGGTTAGAGACACTTGTTTTTTGCCACCCTAGCTCACTTCAGACAATACATTACAAAACAAAACAAAACACAGCCACTGAGTTCAGCTTGGTGCCCCCCTCGGCTTGGTGCTCCATGGAACCGTCCAGCTTGCCCACCCCTAAGGCTGACCCTGTCCTCTGTTGTAACTGCAGAAGGCCCCGCTATCTTTTACATAAGAACAGAGCCAGCTTCTAAGGCTATATTTACATCCTATGGCAAGCTGCTGTAACAAGGCAGGAAGTGGAAAGATGGTCATCAATTGACATAGCTTATGCCCTGGGGGTGGGGGGTGGGGGGGTGGGGGTAGGAATGATGTTACCTAGGGCAGGCTAAGGTTGATATTTTCCAAGATTGCTGAAACAGCAATATCTCTAGCAGTCATGCTGGGATATAATGAAGAGACAAAAGTGGAGTAAGCTGACGTGAGCATGGCCTAAATAGAAGAATATAATTGTTCTGCCGTGTCCCATTTTAAGACCTGCAGTCTTCAAGGTAGCAATTCTCTGAAAAACAGAGAATCAGATGTACTGTAGCAGGTAGTGGAACAGAATCCTGTATCACCAAGTACAAGGGTAGCACTTGGGTGAAAAGACCTGGGTATTAATCACACTGGCTAAATCAAACTGCCTTTGTAATCATGACATGCTTTTCCTTATTACATTTGTAAATCTTCTCATTGTTCCCATACCAGTTATGCATAGTGTTCTTTTGAATCATACTTAACTCATTCATCTAAATTAAAATGTAAATTTATTCTTGGATAATTAAGCTACCATTTTGGGGGGAAAGATTTCATATTCTTCATTTGAAACCTGCTGTGCTAAAGCAAATAAATAGTGCATTAAAGTTTCCCTGAAGTAATGTGGTGAAGACTCGTGTGGGACAGAGTTTGGCTGCAACCCTATACCCACTTACCCAATGAACTCAGTGAGACTTAATTCTGAATAGATGTGTGTAGGATCGTGCCATTAGAGACATTGACTTCTCCATGTTTTTACTAGAAAGCAACATGAATGTATTCTCTGCGATCAATTAAGCAGAGTAGTTCTCTTTGGTGTGCTTTTCAGTGGTTTCCAAACTTTTTCAGATAACCGCCCCCTTGGTTCCACAAACTCATGCCCAGTGCCCCCTGGGCTTCCAATGGGGTCGGGGGTCGGGGTTAACAGTGGTGGTAAGCCCCGCACCAAAGAGCGCCCAGAGGGGCCAAAATGCTGCTGCAAAAGAACGCATGTGCTTAAAAAGCAGGTCAATCACAGCAGTATCCTAATTTAATTTTTTTTTAAAAAAAAATCTCCATTTTTTGCAAACCTCTGCTAGGAGCAGGCACTTTGAAGAGGGCCTTAGATGATCAGTGTAATATATTTGGGTAGGGTCATGCCGGGAGAGGTGCTCCATCAGCCTGAGTTGTCCAGAGCCATGCTGCCAACAAGACCCTCCTCAATCCACACATGTATTAATACCATTTAAGAAGAGTCCTTTTAATGGTGAATTGAAATGTTTCAAAAGCACCAAAAAGCTACCGTATTTCTTGGATTATAAGATGCCATCGATTGTAAGAAGCACACTAATTTCAGTACCACCAACAGAAGAAAACACCCCTAAGACACACCTGCGATTCTAAGACACACCCCATTTTTAGAGATGTTTATATGGGGGGGGAGTGTGTCTTAGAATCGAAGAAATAGGGTAATAAAGAGACATACCCTGCTTGGTGTGCCCCACCATGCTGGCTGCAAAACAGAGGTGTTCACTCTCTTTTCCCTCCCTCCCTCCCTCGACAAGCCTGCGGCAGGTGCTTCCCATTTGAAAGGGCCACACTCCTTTGGATCCTGCTGGTCTGGGCGCCCAGGCTGAGCAGTGGTGGTGGCAGCCAGGTGGAGGAGCTGAGCTGAGGAGCTGAGAATGAAAAAGGGGCCGTGCTGCACGTGGCCCCTTTAAATGGGAAGCACCTGCTTCAGGCTTGCCAAGGGGAAAGAGAGTGAATGCCTCTGTTTTGCAGGCAGTGTGGCGGGGCACACCAAGCAGGGTATGTCTCTTCGTTAGCGTTTTGGTGCTTTTGAAAGATTTCAATTCACTGTTAAAAGGACTCTTCTTAAATGGTATTAAGACAATTGTGGATTCTTCCCCTATATGGCTTGGGACCAAACTATCTTCTCCCATAAAAATGTCCCTGGATTTTAAGACCTTCTGGAGAAGCACTTCTCGTAAAAGACCACCCTGAGTGCCCCCTCCTGCCCCTTTGCCTCTTAATGCCCCCTGCCGCCCCCTAGCCTCTTAAAAAAACGCTATGCAATCCCACTGCCCCCAAGGGGGCAGTACCGCCCACTTCGGGAACCACTGGTTTATATCATACTCTAAAGACAGAGAAACAATTGAGATCTAGCTTTTCTGTGAGATGCAGAGAACTTCTGTTGATCATGAGGGATTCTTCAAAAAGAGCGATATATATTGATTTTTAACTGTCTAAGTGTCACAATCCAATTATTTTTTTTTAGAAACAGCAGTTGCCTGCATAAACTAGAGTGTTTACACTCAAAGGGATTTATATTTCTGTATAAGGAGTGTGTGTGTGTGTGGGGGGGGGGGAAGAGTAGGTCTTTGAATAAAATCCAAGGAGTGGATTTGTGTAATCTTGGAATAACCTTTCTTCATTTCAACATGAAAATGTTTAAAGAGTAGATTAGGACTGAATTGTATTATATCCAGATTCTAGTGATGCGAAGAAATTTGTTCAGTTCACATTTTAATGTGAATTTACCTAATGAAGCACTTTCAAACCAAAGCACAAACCAAAATTCACACTTCCCCGAATTTTGCAGTGGGAATTCTCCAATGAAAAAATGCATACAAAATGTATATATTAAAGAAAATAACATTAAAAATACATTATATTAGGACATTACTTGCACAAGACTATGTATATTAGTATACAATGTGCATGTATTGAAAGAAATGCATACAAAAAATGTGAGCAATTTCTGTATGAACTTTAAACAAAAAAGTAATGTCAGCATTCAGGATGATCAGAATTTAATATTGAAAACATGAACAAATTTTGAGACAAACCAAAGTTAAGATTGGAAAAATATGAAACTGAGGCCTTAGCTAGACCTAAGGTTTATCTCGGGATTATCCCAGGGTCGTCCCTGCCTGCTCTCGGGATACCCTGTGTGTCATTTACATAAACAGGGATGACCCCGGGATGATCCTGGGATAAAACTTAGGTCTAGCTAAGGCCTCTGAAACCTGAAGTGGCACATTCATTCGTCCTTGTTGTAAACATAATCTGATTCAAACCCCACTTGTACAAGCTCCTGATTATCAGGACGTATTTTAATGTCATTATACCATTTTAAGAAGCAGATTTCTACTTTAGTGGTAAATGTAATGTCCTACAACCAGTCTATTAATCTAGCTCTGGGTAGGGGTTTGATCTGAGTAGCCTTTTGCCTACTAAGGACTACTGTTTTATTTAAACCTATGTTTTATCTGTGGTGTCCATATTTTGCTCTGGTTTAAAAATTTTTTTTGCATTTTTTGGCATTTTTATTGAATGTATTATTTTATATTTTATTACTATTTTAAATTGTTGTAAGTTACTGTGAGTGGTGCATCAGCACAGAAGGGCAGGAAAGAAATCTTTATATAAAATAAAGAGCATATGACTTTCAAGAAAGCTATGAACATTAGTTTCCCCAAGGTTTAGTCCGTTAAACATCTGAAATGTAATACGTTAATGCTATAAGCCAGCTGGGCAATTCGGGCCTCTTTCAATTTCAGAGTCTCAACAGAAACACAGGAGTAGAGAACTGTTTTGACGTCAATCATGTCGCTGTAGGAAGTATCAAATTAACTGATAGTTATCAGCAGCACGTGTATAAATGATGAACCTTTTGATGGCTTTATAGTCATATGTTTTCAGTTAGCTGACACATCTCAGCGTTGGTCTTCTTCTGCGCAATTCCGTTAATACAATAATCTTTTCAGAAAATAATTTCTTCTCATACTTACCCACCCTGGCCTTGATTATTCACATCAGCTAACAAGACAAGTAAAGCTATCTCCTATAAACATTGGCAGCTGCAGGGACTCAGGCCCTGGAGATAGCCAGTAAATTGATTCTTGAATCCCATGTTTTCTGGTGTCTTGAATCCCATGTTTTCTGCCATAAAAAGAATTCTTCTGCAGCTAATTCCATCTAGTTTCTTACAGGGTATTGTTGTTGTTATTTAAATGAAGAGGATTTTACTTGAATTGTTCTGTGGAATTTCCCCAAGTAGACATATTGTCTATAAGACACATCTACCTACCAACTTGAACTACTCTAGGGGCATGTCTACACCAGCCCTGTATCCCGGGATTGTCCCAGGATTGTTCCTGTGCAGGCCTATCCAGTGGAATTTTAAGATGTTTTAAAAATGTTTTTAGGATGTTTTTAGGATGTTTTTAACAATGTATATTATGTTTTAATTGAGTATTATGTATTTTATCGTTTATTGTTGTTCCCCGCCTCGATCAAAATGGAGAGGCAGGTAAGAAATAAATTATTATTATTATTATTATTATTATTATTATTATTATTATTATTAAATAACACACAGGGGATCCTGGGAGCAGGCAGGGATGATCCCTCCATTTTCCTGGGATAAGCCTTAGGTGTAGAAAGGGCCTAGGTTACTCTAACTGCTCCTCCATAGCTATTTGGCACCTTGTCCTCAATCTCCACCCAAAATCTAACTTTTCCTCATTCTTGTTTTATCCATCTAATGTAGATTTTTAATCCCTGGGCAAGGACCATGCATAGTTTACCTCTGGTGATTACCTCTGGTCAAGGGTAGGAATGGTTGGACACCTGCCAAGGGCCCAAACCCCAGCAGGGAACCCTGGACTTGCTTCTCTTCATCACTGCAACCTGCTTGTTCCCCTGCCTCTTACTCTGGCCCAGACAACAGTTGTAGTGAGAACAGGGAGCAGCAGACACTATTGCCTGCTTGCTCACTGCCTACTTGTCTATCAAGCAAGCAAATGGTGTCAATGATAAGAGGGAGGAGGAGGAGGAGCAATAGCAGCTGCTGACACTGCTGGTAAGAAGGTAGATTCACTAAGGGAGGGAGCTCATTGTGGGTGTCTTGCCCAAAGACCCCACCACCACCAAAACCCAGAGCCAGCACTGAATGTACCATTGGGAGAGGAGAATAAGTATTCATGTCTAAGGAGTGATCCCGTTTCTCCAGCCTTCCCCAACCTGCTGCCCTCCAGATGTGTTGGAGTACAACTCCCATGATTCATGCTGGCTGGGAATTATAGAAGTTGTAGTCCAACACAGCTGGAGGGCATCAGGTAGGGGAAGGCTGATCTGGAATCTTTGAATACTTCTAGAGATGAGGCTTTTCTTCTGCAATCACGTCTTCCAGTTGTAACCCTCCCATCTTTCCTCCCATCTTTCTTACCACTTCCTCTTAAGGAGGGAAAGGCAGAACAGCAGCATAATGCCTTTTGATTGATCATGCTAGGAGCCCCCACCCCACCCTCATCTGGAAGCTCCCTTGCATTCTTCTCTCATCCATACCAGTATGAGTTGGCTTGTGATGCAAAATTGTGGTGTTGTCAGCAATAAAATAAATAAATAAGTAAATAGCATGTTAAAAACAACAACCAACCAGCCCAAAGTATCTAAAATCATTGTGCACAAAAAACACTTGTTTGCTTAATATGCATTTGCTTGCTCTTGAGGGTTTTAATTAGTAATTCGTATTGCCTTCTTAACACAAAGTATTTTGGTCAATTGATGTATACTCTCTCTCTCTCTCGCTGTGTCTCTCTCTCTCTTATAGTTGTATCTCCATTTTGCACTGAGCACTGTCAAAGAGAGAATATTAGATTAACTAACAGCTCAATTATTGATCTGATGAACTAGAGCAGTTAATGTCTTTCATAGATTATATGTAGTCCAGTGATACAATATAGCCTGGCAGCTTCTAATTTCTTATGCAACATCACAGATGTATTTTCCTAGTAGGGAACAATATGGAGAAAGGCACAACGTACAGTTAAAGGTGAATGTGTAGTAAAGTTTGTTTGTGATGTATGACACTAGCCTCTCTGCATGTCCATGCATTATACAAGGTAGGGGCATTGAACGGAAGTAGTTTTTATAGATGTATTCTAAACGGTAAAATAATTTTGTATTTCAGTGTTGGAGTTGCGGGGTGAAGAGAAGGAAAAGATTACAGTTGAAGGTTGGCAAGATTTACAGCACAATTTAAAGGCCTGCTTTGTCATATTAAATTGCAAAAAAACCCTGAGTATTTTAAGAGCATTTTAAGGTTGTCAATGTTTGAAGCAAAATGATTTGTGTCACATTATAAACTAGGGATAGGACCAAAATTTGGAATTGGAGTGAGGCCTGGAAATTAACTCGCCATATTTGGAAAACACTGGGCTGGATCCAAACTTAGGGTGACCATATAAAAAAGGAGGACAGGGCTCCTGTATCTTTAACAGTTGTATTGAAAAGGAAATTTCAGCAGGTATAATTTGTATATATGGGAAACTTGGAGAAATTTCCTCTTCATCACAACAGTTAAAGCTGCAGGTGCCCTGCCCTCTTTTAAATCTGGTCACTCTAGTATAGCTCCTGCAGCTTAAAATTTTGTGATGAAGAGGGAATTTCACCAGGTTCTCCATATATACAAATGACATCTGCTGAAATTCCTTTTTCTATGCATCTGTTAAAGATACAGGAGCCTTGTCCTCCTTTTCATATGGTCACCTTAGGACGGTCCAAACTAGAGTGACCAGATACAAAAGAGGGCAGGGCTCCTTCAGCTTTAACTGAGGGAAGTTCAAATGACACCTGCTGAAATTCCCTTTTCTATACAACTGTTAAAGATACAGGAGCCCTGTCCTCCTTTTCATATGGTCACCCTAGTCCAAACCATATCCAAAGTTCAGGCCTGGCTTGTAGTGGGCTTGCTTAGCAACAGGACTTCTCATCAATTCCCCTTCTGAGGCTTGGTGGTGGTGGTGGTGGTGGTGGTAGTGGAAGCTGAGGGGTTTGCAAAAGCAGCAGAGGCCTCCTCTTTACAACCTGGGTGTAACTCACACAGAGTTTCTCAACAGACTGAAACAGAAGGTAGTATAAACTCTATTTTCCATGCTTCCCTGTGGCAATGGACAGCCTTGAATATGCTTGGGCTCATCTATTGTCACCAAGAAGCAAATGGAGTAAAGTTTACATTGAGACGTGTGCCACACAGCCTGACCTGCTCCTCCTAGGCAAGCCTGCTGCCTTCAGGTCCAGTGGAGGATGCTGTCCCAATTCCAGTGTTGACGGAAGATTCAACGGCCAATCTGGTTGACTTTTGTCATTTGAAGGGGGAGGAGCACCATCTTGTCCTTCAGTTCAGCTAGCAAAATGTCTTGGTTGACTACGCTAGACTCCCATCAGGCGGTACAGATAAATTTTGTCAAAGGGGGCCCCAGAGGGTCAGTGGATGGGGGTGGGGAGGCGAGCTCACATTATGAATGTGATGAAAACTCTCGCAAAAAGTAGAGCTTTTTTCTGCAAGTCCTCCAAGAAATCTCAGAAAGACCAAGCCAATCTTCAAATTGTGACAGGTGGAGTGGGGGTGGGGAAGGGGAACGATTTCACCTAACATTAATTTCAATTTATTTGTGTTTTTATAGTAGGAGTTAACATTCAGAACCAATGAGATGGATATAGGTATAATGACACGTTATCTGAAACAGAGGAAGCTGGTGGCTGCAATGTCAGTGGGACAGTGAATCTGCTCCATGTTTCAGTCAGAACCAGTCAGAATTCCAAGATGTGGATTTCAGTCAGAGCCAGTAAGCAACAAACAAACAAACAAACAAACCCTCCTTTAGAGTTCTGACAGTTCTGACTGAAACCCAGAGTGGATTTGTCGCCCCACTGACATCAGAGCCACCAGCCTCCACTGAGTGACTGCTCCCCCACCCCAAACAGCATCTCTGTTGAGGCTTGTAAGACTCCTTTCAACTTATTTATTTTTTTATTTTTTTAATTCAAGGATTTTCATGCCGCCATTCAGCCAAAAAAGGCTCTCACGGCGGCTTACAAAAGTATTTCTTGACAGTCCCTGCCCACAGGCTTACAATCTAAAAGACATGACACAAAAGGAAAGGGGACTGGGAGGGAGGAGGAGGAGGAGGGGGAAAAGGAAAGCAAATTCAGGCACTACAATCTTAGTTGTAAAGTTCAGCAGTTACAGATGACAGCAGGAGGGAGGGGGCTCTCAGCTGGAGCTGGATCCAGGCACGGTGGAGAGGTGCCTGGCTGCTGCTTCCTCCCTCACTGGTGGCCAATCCTAAGACAACTTAGGGAGCGGGAGAAAGAGAGAGAGAGGAGTAACTGAAACCTGAGCTGGATTCTTCTAGATGCTGATACTTTAGAATAAAACCCTGTCACTGGGACTCTTATAAGGGGCTTCCAATTTGTGCATGTCTGTGAAAATGCCTTCCTTGTTCGCTGTCTCTCTCGCCTTCCACGTTCTCCCTGATTTAAACAAACTGATTGGCTGCGCACAAGCTCTCTGAGATCTCCTAAATCCTCATGAATTATTCACATGGCCCAGAAGTCTCCCAGGGACAGCTGAGGTGTTTTTCAGGCAGGGAGTAAACACATGTAATGGCTTCACCAGATTAACCCGCGGCCACACCACGCTAATCTCCTAGGTAGATTATGTCTAAAGACGCAGCCCTGACATGCCGTTTCAAGATTCTCAGATAAAGTGCTGAATGAGCCATTTAAACGTTATTATTCTGCTCTAGCAGAAGTTGATCAAAGTACACATATTTTAATTTCTTTTAACAGAACTGAATTCCTTCTTTGGGGTTTTTCCACCCCACCTAGGGAGCACTGAACAGTTCAAGGAGCTTGGTGAGGTTTTGTAATGGTTAAATGGCCTGAGAATAATATGGGATGGAGTGGAAGAGGTGAACTGGGTAATTCTTTGAACAGCCTGAAGGGCTGTTTTCACCTGTTCCAATGTTGTACTTGCCCAGAAACAGCTGCTTATAGTTTGCAATTACTTATTCTAGTCTGCCGGGAAAGGTGTCCTACAAATTATCTGAAATAAATGTCTCTCAGTGCTATCATTCTGATTACGTCCAAGCTTTTAATTAGGCTGTAGAGGAGAAAGAGGAAGATTTAAACATATCATGATGATAGTATTGATAGGCACTTATGCCAAATAATTCGTAGGACGCCTTTCCCTTCCAACTAGTATAAGTAATTATAAGCTCTAAGCAGAAGGCATTTCTAGGCAAGGGCAATATTGGTGAGCTTTCCTTAACTTACCACAGATCACGTTGAGCGCTTTAGCAAATTATGCTGCTTCCAGATGTGGCTTTCATTGTGCAATTGCCCTGCCTTGTTTGTGGGATTTTACAGGGAGTCCAGACGTCATTGTCTTCATCTTGTAAGCCTCCCATGTTTTCCCACAGCTTCTTCCAACTTTTTTTCTTACCAGAAAAAAAATCTGTTAAGGAGAGAACAATGGCACAGCCACATGATGCCTTTTGACTGGTAGCACAAGGAGCAGTCCATTTGGAAATGTCCTCAGAAAGACAAAGATCAAGGAGCCACAGGAAAAGGTATAACTTACTGTTGGCAGCGTGCATCTGATCTCCTTTATATAAGAGAGCCAGTGTGGCGTAGTGGTTAAAGTGTTGGACTGGGATTCGGGAGATCCAGGTTCTAGTCCCCACTCAGCCATGGAAACCCACTGGGTGACTTTGGGCCAGTCACAGATTCTTAGCCCAGTCTACTTCACAGGGTTGTTGTTGGGAGGATAAAATGGAGAGGAGGCGGATTATATATGCCACCTTGGGTTCCTTGGAGGAAAAAAGGAGGGATATAAATGCAATAATAATAATAATAACAACAACAACAACAACAACAACAACAATAATAATAATAATAATAATAATAATAATAATAATAATAATAATAATATGCACAACCTGTCTAGAATGCCTGGATCTGGTTTGTAGATGGATTAGAGATTGGCACATGGTGCTGTAATTAACTAGTGCTTGCATGTCTAAGAGGTGCACTCAGGACTCCCCAAATCCCTCCATTCAGAAGTGCCATAAG
The DNA here is from genome assembly GCF_023053635.1 of Elgaria multicarinata webbii. Lineage (NCBI taxonomy): Eukaryota > Metazoa > Chordata > Lepidosauria > Squamata > Anguidae > Elgaria > Elgaria multicarinata. The sequence goes on from NC_086175.1 coordinate 69,420,568, forward strand.
AGTCTATCTTCATGTGGTCTCAAATCTGTGAAGCATTTGGCCTCACACAATCAAACCATGAAATGTGTTGTGGGTTGGTTATACTTTGGCCATGCATGCACTATGAGGTGCACTCTCTAGTGATAGACAAATCTGTCCATTTTCGGTTCTCTAAGTTTCTCTTTTTTCAGGCCACCCCAAACTTTTCACACTTTTTTAATGTTCACATGAAAATTCATACACATGTTTGTGCACAACTTTGCTATTTCTCCAAATACATGCGTATTTGTATGCAATTTTGCGTAACATACATTTTTGCAAGCAATTGTCCTAACCTCATGCATTTGTAACGCCATTTTCACTTCTGCATTTTTGCATGCACTTATCCCTAATATATGCATTTTTTGATTGGAGAACTGAACTGCAAAATTTGGAAAAGTGCAAATGGCAAATGATAACTGAGTTTCTGTTCACACATTGGTTTGAATGTGAGCAATGGCGAACCAAATACATTTCTCTCCCATCCCTTATCCACACCATGGGTTACTATGAATATTACTTTGCTGGCATCTAGACAGAACCCAGAGTGGTGCTGGCATTAGCTTGTTTCTTACCACAGTATTCTTACTAATCTCCCTGCTACTCCTTATTTCAGAGCTTACTAATACTTTGAAGTCATAAACACAATTTATATTTATAGTTTTGGTGTATCCAGTACCTTAAGAGGAATGGACGCCAATCAAAAGAACTGTGAGGAGAGTTGTCCAGCCCTTTGTTCTCAACTGAATTTTTATTTCTGTGTTTAGGGCTTGGGATGAAAAGTCACCATAGCCTATAACTTTGCCTCCAGTAGATAAACTGCATACAGAACCGTTTCCCCACAAACTTTTGTGATAGCCGGATAGCTTCACAGATTAGTGTTTGTTTGGTTTTGGTAAAATTATTTATACATTGTGTGAAGGGCATCTGAGGGTTCCAATTTGAGGGTTGGAAAGACATTTACAAAGTAAGAATATGATGCTTCAGAGGAAGGATTAAAAAAACAAAAAACATCTCTAATGTTCTTTTCCATTTCTCATATCTGAAGGTATGCATCACTTCACCTGAGGCTGCAAAGAAGCATAGGCTTCTCTTGTAACTAAGCACCATTGAGTTGGCATTACAAAGCTGCCTATGTGACATACAGATGCAAATATGTGAGGCAGCCTGTGGAAAAAACAAGTTCTGGTATGTTCACTTGGAACATTAGAATGCAGGACACAAACCTGAAGTCTGGCACACATTTTACACTAGAGTTTGCCCTTTTTGTGTGCAATTTATACATCTCATTGTAAACCTAGTCTTGAGTCTTGAGTCTCTTCTTCTTCCGGAAAATAAACGCTGTAAAAATGGCAGCCATAAGGCCATTATGTACACAACCTTATGGCATAAATGGCCGGGGGGGGGGGGGGGGGGGCAATTAGGATGTGAAAATCCTGCTTCAGATCCAGAGACTGAAGCTGGTAAAACTGGGTCCAAATCAGGCCAAGGCAGATCGGGGCTGAATCGGAAATGCCAAATTGGCCTCTGAAGTAGGTTGCAGGGTCCATGCACAGCCCTAGCTTAAAGCCATAGGTGCCCTACCAGAGAAAATCTAGCTACTCACGCTACTTCATAAGCCCTGATAAGGCAAGTCTGTGGTTGTGCGGAGAGTTCTACTCATATTCACATGAATGTGAGTCGGACTCCCTTTCAGACCTTGCTGATCCAACATGGCAGGAAGTCTGAACTGAGAGAGGCGTGATCAGAGTGACAGGAGATGTAGGGGTGGTGCCAACCTGCACAGCCCTATCACTTTAAGCCCTCACGGGTTCAGGCAACTGCCTGACCAAGGCTATACAATATAGCTGTGAGAACACCAATTTCATAGCTCCAGCAGATGGTGCTCTGCCATGGTTACATGAAATAGTCTCCCCATATTTGTTCACATTATAAAACTATTATGTTTTTCACTTTTTAAAACTGAACCATGAATGAAATCTTTATTGCTAAAAGTGATGTATGTTAATGTTAATGTGATTTTAAAACCAAAGATCAAGAGCTTATATTTGAATAGGGAACTGCCTGCAGGTCACAGTATTGCTTCTGTTTGAATGGAACATTGTTGTTGTTTTTAAGAAGTATGTCCCCTTTTCTGTTGCATAGGGTTTTTACTGAGTCCAGGGTTGCTTGCATCCTGACTTCAACTTCATTCTCATATCAATGCCAGATGTTCATATATTTGTACATTCTGGTCACTTTCTGTTATGATGATTTTAGCTATTTATAACAATGCTGTAAAGAGAGAAAACAGAAGTCCCCTTTGCCCCTTTCTTTTTAGGGTTGGGATCTTGGGTTCCCCATCAGCACCTGATTGTTCCTGCTTCCCCAGTTTCTTTCTCTATTTCCAATGGTGCTTTCTTTCCAGCCAGGCTAAAACAATTTTAAATAACTATAGTAATCCTCCTCCTCCTCCTCCTCCTCCTCCTCCTCCTCCTCCTCCTTCGCTTTAAAAAGTGGTTGGATAAATTCCTGGAGGCAAATGCTATCAATGACTACTAGCCCTGATGATTGTGTGCTATCTCCAGTATTCAAGGCAGTAAGCCTGTGTGCACCAATTGCTGGGGTACATGGGTAGGAGGGTGCTGTTGCACCACGTCCTGCTTGTTCATCCCTGGCCAATGGCTGGTTGGCCACTGTGTGAACACAGTGCTGGACTAGATGGACTCTTGGTCTGATCCAGCATGGGTATTCTTATGATGATATTATTATTATTATTATTATTATTATTATTATTATTATTATTATTATTATTATTATTATTATCTGAAGGCAAGTGTGCAGGCTGGTAAGCAGCAGCCTCCGTGAAGGTGCTACCTCCTCACTCTCTTCCAGCCTAGACTCGGAAGGTGCAACGGGGTAGGCCAGGCTAAGCTGCCCTGCTGTTGCTTCCTCAGAGTCCAGAGCACATCACCCGCATCATCTCCTGGTACTGTGATTTAAAAAGTCCAGTTCCTCTCACGCTTCCCAATGAATGGGATTTTCTTATCACCCAGCTCTACTAGAATTCCAATTCGCAGTCTGTTTCGCCCTCAGACTTCTAGTGTCCATGGCGACATGGTCTTTCCACTGGGGCTGAAATGAAGATGGAAACAGGATTGCTTTTGGGGTCCAGTTGTTGTTTATTCGTTCAGTCGCTTCCGACTCTTCGTGACTTCATGGACCAGCCCACGCCAGAGCTTTCTGTCGGCTGTCGCCACCCCTAGCTCCCCCAAGGTCAAGTCTGTCACCTCCAGAATATCATCCATCCATCTTGCCCTTGGTCGGCCCCTCTTCCTTTTGCCTTCCACTTTCCCTAGCATCAGCCTCTTCTCCAGGGTATCCTGTCTTCTCATTATGTGGCCAAAGTACTTCAGTTTTGCCTTTAATACCATTGCCTCAAGTGAGCAGTCTGGCTTTATTTCCTGGAGAATGGACTGGTTTGATCTTCTTGCAGTCCAAGGCACTCTCAGAATTTTCCTCCAACACCACAGTTCAAATGCATCTATCTTCCTTCGCTCAGCTTTCCTTATGGTCCAGCTCTCGCAGCCATAGGTTACTACGGGGAATACCATTGCTTTAACTATGCGGACCTTTGTTGTCAGTGTGGTGTCTCTGCTCTTAACTATTTTATCAAGATTTGTCATTGCTCTCCTCCCAAGAAGTAAACGTCTTCTGATTTCCTGGCCGCAGTCAGCGTCTGCAGTAATCTTTGCGCCCAGAAATACAAAGTCTGTCACTGCCTCCACGTTTTCTCCCTCTATTTGCCAGTTATCAATCAAGCTGGTTGCCATAATCTTGGTTTTTTTGAGGTTTAACTGCAACCCGGCTTTTGCACTTTCTTCTTTCACCTTTGTCATAAGGCTCCTCAGCTCCTCCTTGCTTTCAGCCATCAAAGTGGTGTCATCTGCATATCTGAGATTGTTAATGTTTCTTCCTGCGATTTTAACTCCAGCCTTGGATTCGTCAAGCCCAACACGTCGCATGATGTGTTCTGCATACAAGTTGAATAGGTAAGGTGAGAGTATACAACCCTGCCGTACTCCTTTCCCAACCTTAAACCAGTCCGTTGTTCCGTGGTCTGTTCTTACCATTGCTACTTGTTCGTTATACAGATTCCTCAGGAGGCAGACAAGATGACTTGGTATCCCCATACCATCAAGAACTTGCCACAGTTTGTTATGATCCACACAGTCAAAGACTTTAGAATAGTCAATAAAACAGAAATAGATGTTTTTCTGGAACTCCCTGGCTTTCTCCATTGTCCAGTGGATACTGGCAATTTGGTCTCTAGTTCCTCTGCCTTTTCTAAACCCAGCTTGTACATCTGGCAATTCTTGCTCCATGAATTGCTGGAGTCTACCTTGCAGGATCTTGAGCATTACCTTGTTGGCATGTGAAATAAGTGCCACTGTCTGATAGTTTGAACATTCTTTAGTGTTTCCCTTTTTTGGTATGGGGATATAAATTGATTTTTTCCAGTCTGATGGCCATTCTTGTGTTTTCCAAATTTGCTGGCATATGGCATGCATCACCTTGACAGCATCATCTTTCAATATTTTAAACAGTTCAGCTGGGATACTGTCGTCTCCTGCTTCCTTGTTATTAGCAATGCTTCTTAAGGCCCATTCAACCTCACTCTTCAGGATGTCTGGCTCTAAATCACTGACCACACTGTCTGAGCTATCCCCGATATTATTATCCTTCCTATACAGATCTTCCGTATATTCTTGCCACCTTTTCTTGATCTCTTCTGTTTCTGTTAGGTCCTTGCCATCTTTGTTTTTGATCATACCCATTTTTGCCTGGAATTTATCTCCAATGTTTCTAATTTTCTGGAAGAAAATAGAAATCTTTCCTATTCTATTGTCTTCTTCCACTTCCGCACATTGCTTGTTTAAAAATAATTCCTTATCTCTTCTGGCTAACCTCTGGAATTTTGCATTTAATTGGCCATATCTCCCCCTATCACTGCTGCCTTTTGCTTTCCTTCTTTCTTGGGCTACTTCCAGTGTCTCAGCAGACAGCCATCTTGCCTTCTTGGTTTTCTTTTTCGGACGTTTTTTGTTGCCGCCTCTTGGACAATGTTGCGAACTTCTGTCCATAGTTCTTCCGGGACCCTATCTACTAAATCTAGTCCCTTAAATCTATTCTTCACCTCCACTGCATATTCATTAGGAATATTAGTGAGCTCATATCTAACTGATCTGTGGATCTTCCCTATTCTCTTTAGTTTGATTCTAAATTGTGCAATAAGAAGTTCGTGATCTGAACTACAGTCAGCTCCAGGTCTTGTTTTTACTGTCTGTATAGATGTCTGCCACCTTTGGCTGCAAAGGATGTAGTCAATCTGATTTCGGTGTCGGCCATCTGGTGAAGTCCATGTATAAAGCCGTCTTTTCGGTTGTTGGAAGAGAGTGTTTGTTATGCACAGTGAGTTGTCCTGGCAGAATTCTATCAGCCTATGTCCTGCTTCATTTTGTTCTCCTAGACCATGCTTACCTGTAATTCCAGATGTCATTTGACTGCCCACCTTAGCGTTCCAGTCTCCTGTAATGAAAATAACATCTCTTTTTGGTGTATTATCCAGTAGGTGCTGCAGATCCTCATAGAACTGATCTACTTCTGCTTCTTCAGCATCTGTGGTTGGGGCATATATTTGGATCACTGTGATGTTAAATGGCTTACCCTGAATTCGAATTGAGATCATTCTATCATTTTTTGGATTGTATCCAAGCACTGCTTTAGCCACTTTATTATTAATTATGAAGGCTACTCCATTTCTTCTTTGATCCTCTTGTCCACAGTAGTAGATCTGGTCGTGATCTGATGTGAAGTGGCCCATTCCAGTCCATTTCAGTTCACTGACACCCAATATATCTATATTTAATCTTGACATCTCACCAATAACCACATCCAATTTGCCCTGGCTCATAGATCTTACATTCCAGGTTCCTATGGTGTGTTGATCTTTAGAACATCGTATTCGTCGTTCACCACCAGCACCGTCGGCCGCTAGCCGTCCTTTCGGCTTTGAGCTAGCTGCGTCATCACATCTGGGGCTAGTTGAACTTATCCTCTGTTCCTCCCCAGTAGCATTTTGACCATCTTCCGACCTGAGGGTCCCATCTTCCGATGGTATATCGACATATCTCTGGTTGTACTGATCCATTTAGTTTTCATGGCAAGAATACTGGGGTGGATTGCCATTACCTTCCCCAGGGATCGTATTTAGTCTGACCTCTCTACCATGACCTTCCCGTCTTGGGTGTCCCTTCACGGTTTAGCTCATGGCATCCTTGAGGTGCTCAAGCTCCAGCACCACGACAAGGTAACGATCTCCTTTGCTGGAGTTTGGGGCCCAGACTAGTGCTTTAATCACTAAGCCAATTTCATTCTTTACAAACTGCTATTCTGAAGTAACACTGGGCAGTTTTCTTGTTTCAAAGGCCATCTCAGGATGTGAGTGACTGCTGATGACAGGCCATCCCATTTCAGTCTGTGTAATATATATACCTCCAGCAAAGGAGACTTGACCTTGGGGGAGCTAGGGGTGGCGACAGCCGACAGAAAGCTCTGGCGTGGGCTGGTCCATGAAGTCACGAAGAGTTGGAAGCGACTGAACGAATAAACAACAATATATATACCGTGCAGTCCTAGACATGTCAACTTAGAAATAAGTCCCACTGACTTCACTGCGACTTACTCCTAGGTAAGTGTGCATAGGATTGCAGCCCTAATCTTTTATTTTTGTCTTTGGCTGTGCCAAACAACTCTGTATAATTAAAGCATATCCTAGCTATCTTGGGTGCTCTTGATTCTCAATCTCCAATCTTAAACATATCTTACAGAATTAAGCCCAAGAAAACTTATTTATTTCTACACAGAGGTTTAACATGTAGCCTGTAAATGCTGTATGCTTTGTCATTGTCCAGTTCTAGCAGATAAAAAGGATTCTTGGTTGACTATCTTCCCTATTTATAGGCTGCGAACCTATCCACGTTTACCAGGGAGTAAGCCACATTAAAAACCATGGAACTGACTTCTCAGTAGAACTTGTATTGGATTGCACTGTTAAAACCTCACATCTGGAAACATCTTTCTTGACACCAGAAAACAACTTGCCAATCCTGATGTCGGCCCTGGTGCTTGTGTGACTGTATTTAGCTGTCATCGGCTTGACAGAAGTCTTGGTGACTGTGCTGTACGAGACTGCTGAGATGACAACTGCAGCTTCCTACGAAGCATTTTCACATTTCCTCTGTGGTTTCAAGTTTCATCTGTCTCCATTTTCTTGTTCTGCCCTTGCTTTTGCCATTTGAAGCACATTTGGTGCATTATGCTGCAGTTTTTGAAATGTAAGTAGCAATAAGGAGCCCAGGATTTTTCTTCTCTTTCTGCCCAGTTGTGTAATTCTGGCTTATATGGGTCCTTTTTAAAAATTCAATTCTTATTGTTTAATTAATAGGAGGACAAATAGGAAGTATGTCTGTTTCAAAGAGACCTCAAGTACTTTGGGCTAGATACTGGGAAAAATGGCAACTCGGTTATTAACTTCATTTTATGCAAGAATGAGCTGTTTCTAGCCAGAGCATGTTAATATGGACAAGTGGAGAAAGCAATCCTCTCTGCTCAATGCATTCTGTCAACCCTATTCATCCAGACGAATAATAGCATACCTGGGACTGTTGTGCAGTTGCTTGCCAATTTTTCTTGTTGCTGTTTTGCTTTAATATCTGTAATTTCCTTATGATCCCTGCTCTCTTCTGGTACCTAGGAATGCCTGTTTGTACATCTCAGACCGCATAAGAGAATTTAAGATAAGAAACACAGTATGTCTAATTCTAAAGGAACCACCATAATCTTTTGCCCTTTCTCTCTCTGTATGTAGAAGCATGCACTGCGCATGTAGCTATAGATTTAGAGTCGGCTAAGCTGTTCAGTGGTGCAGCCGCAGCATTTGCCTGTCCAGTGGTAGCTTTGAGAGAGAGAACGGTTTCTCCTTGACCTAGGCAAGTGCTCTTGCATGCCATATTGGCTGCAGTTTAAAGAGTAGGCTGATTATCTAAAATACCAGGCCAGGCTGGAACAGAGTGAGTCACCCCTCCTGCTCTTCCCAGTGGAATTAAGGGGCTACAGTCAGAGCAGTCTGTGGCAGCTGCAGGGATAGCTAGAAGTGTTTCATTTGCGTCAGTTTGCAGTGGAGCCTGACAAGCCTGCGCTCAGGGTGCTTTTAACTCTCGGTGACTGGCAGGTGCATGATGTCACAGTGAGGTTAGCTATCTCGCAAGTGGACGGGGAGGGGGAGTGACAAAGGAGACAATTTAGGATTTTAAAAAAAGTGTGTGTGTGTGTGTGTGTGTGAAAGAGAGAGAGAGAGAGGCGGGGGAGAGAGGGATGAGCATCAAAGCACCAAGTGACAGCTCAAGTCGCACTGCAGAGACAGACAGAGGACTGCAGGGGCTGCCAGGGCTTTTTGTATATTTTATTTAAATTGCTTTTCTAGTGCCGTTAAGTATTCAAAGGAGAGGTCAATGTAAAGTGCAATTCTAGGTAAGGCTAATGTTGACCTTGGCAGATCTTGAGAGGCAGCATGTTTTAATAGCATGGATTTGTACAATCCAGCAAAACTTGAGAAGGGGGGGGGAGTTAATTATAGGATTCTAGCTGGTTTTAAAACATATCATTTGCCAAAGGTTCAAATCCTGATAGAACTTAAATGTAGCTCAGGCTTCAAAAACGCAGATATAACAATAGAATTTTGGTAAGGAATAAGACAGAAAGTTTTAAAAAAGTATATTTTCATATAAGGATAAGGGGGGGCAGAGTATGCATGATTAAGAACACATGTCCTGGTAAATGGTGTTACCAGGCATGTTACAGGACCTCTTCTTTAGTTTAGTATAGTTTAGTGTCGTTTAAAAATAACAACACATCACTGTGAAGCTGAAAGAAATCTGATTTGATAGGAGAGGTGAATAGACTGTGGTAGGTCATGAAATTATAGTGCTGGAATGCCTTTACTGATGTTGCACAGGAAACAAGCCAAAGGCTGCAGGCCTATGCTCTCTAACTTGTGAGCAAGTTCCTAAATTAACAAACATAGAATTAGGGTGACCATATGAAAAGGAGGACA